>NC_057864.1:410746813-411073983 GCF_019393635.1 Dromiciops gliroides
TAGAATTAGAAGTCTAGGGTATGTTCCTTGCTACCTAAATGGCTTTAGGAAAAGAACTTCGATTCTCTGGATCTCACTTTTCTTATCTTTAAAATGGGAGTGTTGAATTATATAATCTCTAAAATCCATTCCTACTCTAAACCCAAATTGTGTACCATGAATGAATTAAAGACATTTATTAATTCAAGTCAACTAGCATTTATATTTTAAAATATTTTATTTTTTCCAATTACATGTAAAGACAATTTTTAACATTAATTTTTAAATAAGATTTTGAGGTCCAAATTTTTCTCCCACCCTCCTTCCTTTCCCTCCTCCCTAAGATGGTAAACAATCTGCCATAGTTACATATGTGTAATCATGTAAAAGATATTTCCATATTATTCAGGTTGTGAAAGAAGAAACAGAACAAAAAGAAACAATTACAAAAAAAAATAAAGTGAAAATAGTATGCTTTGATCTGCATTCAGATTCTATCAGTTCTTTCTCTGTATGTGGAGTGCATTTTCCATCATGACTGTTTGGGAATTGTCTTGGATCATTATAATGCTGAGAGGAGTTAAGTCAAGCATACCAACTAGCATGTATTAAACACCTATATGCGAGGGACTGTGTTAAGCAATGGGAATTTAAAGAAAGACTAAAGATAGTCCTTGTTTTCAAGGAGCTCACAGTCTGAAAGAGGAGACAACATGAAAACAATTATGTTCCAACAAGATGTATACAGGATAAATTAGAGATAATTTACAGAGGGAAAACACTAAGATAAAGGGACCAAAGCTGAAACCTGAAAGAAGCCAGGGAAGCCAGACAGCATTGATAAGGAGTCAATTTTTGCAACTGAGTAGAGGATGAACTGGAGTAGGGAGAGACTTGAGGCAGGAATGCTAACAGGCTAATGCAATAATCTGGTCATGAAGTAATAAGGGCTTGCATCAAGTAGCAGAAGAAAGGAGAATGTATATGACACTTATTAAGAAGGTAAAATTGACAGTACGTGACAAGTGATTAGATATAGGTTGTGAGAGAAGAGGGAGGCATTGAGGATGACACCTCATTGTAAGCCTGGGTGACTGAGAGGATGCTGATACACTTAATAGTAACAGGGGAGTTAAGAAGAAGAGCATGTTTGGAAGGAAAAGATGAGTTCATCTTTGGACCTGTTGAATTAAAGATGTCTACATGATTTCTAGTTTGAATTGTATAACAGACATTTGGAGATATATGGTCAGGAAAGATGTTAAGGCTGGGAAAAATCTGAGAATTATCCACATAGAGATGATGACTTGATCCATGGGAATTCATGAGATCACCTAGGGAGACAGTATAGAGGGAGAAGAGAAGAGAGCCCAGGACAGAATAGGATCCACATGGCTAATGCGCGTGACCTGGGTGAAGATTCAGCAAAGGAGCCAGAGAAGGGACGTTCAGATAGCTGAGAGGAAAATGAGGAGAAAACAATGTCATGAAAACCTAGAGAGAAGAAAAGAGTATCAAAAGGGTGATAATAAGTCAAAGGCCAAGAAGAATGAGTAAAGGTCATTCAATTTGGCAATCAAGAGATCAATGATAAATTTGGGGAGAGTGGTTTCAGTTGAAGGATGAGGTGAGAAGTCTGAAGAGATTTAAGAAAAGAAAGGAAAGTAAGAAAAGTAAGAGAGTCCCTTTTCTGGAAGAGCTCATATTCTAATATGAGAAGACACATGGAAAAGGTTTTAGCTGAAGGTCAGATTAAACCCTCTGTGGTCCTTGGGCTGCAGCAGCAAATCAGATGTTAACACATCTTCTTAAATGTACATCTATCTCTGTTGTTGAGCCATTTGACAGTGACAAAGACCTAGGGGGTAAGAACATTTTCCCCAACTAGGTCTTCAGTATCTATGGCTTTAGAAGTACTTTCTGGATCACATGTCCACGGACAATTCCTGAGAGGACCAAGGTGAAAGAGGGCTGGTAGTCTAGGGTGAGTGCTACTATATTCCTAGGGCTCTTTGACCTACCTGGTCATTGGTGAAAGTTCATCAGTAGTTACTGGTGATGGTGGTGGTGATGCCATCTTTTCTTTCCAAGGGTTATCCTACTCAACAATGATGATAGGGGATTAGTCTGAATTTGGGCTAATGTTCTGTGTCTGTATGTATGTGTGCGCATGCACATGTGTGCACGTGCTGCTTTTTTCTGAAAGTCTTAGGTATAGGATATTGGCATGTCTACATAGGATCTGAGAAGAGGTGGTGATCAAAGTGATGGTGGTGGTTTGAACTGCCTGGCACATACTGTTTCCTCCCTCTTCCACAGGGTGCCTTGCCACTTCAGATTGTTAGGTTTCTATACCTCATGTGTCTCATTTTCCTCTTGAGTTGTGATGACTGATCACAAACAAGTTTTTGTGTGTGTGTGTGTTTATGAAAGAGTTCTTAGTGTCCAAATGCCTCTCTTTTTGGATAGAGAACTGGCCTTGGAAACAGGAAGACCTGCTACTAACTCAACTAGCTTTGTGACCCTGGGCAATAAATTATATAACTTCTCAGCATCCCAGGCAACTCCCCAAGACTAACTTGTAGGGCAGATGTGGACTTCCATTGGTTGAAGAAGTTTTCCCAGGTTGTTCCTTATACTTCAGAGATTGACACTCTATGTAGGAATAAATGGTGACTCTTTACTGGCCAGGATATTTGATTAACTAGAATATACCATTTGTCATCTATGTTAGAGATATTAATATAGATTAGGATATCCTCTTTCAAATTATTTATATTTAGGCAAGGAAATGTTATTCCTGGGACAAATTTTTGGAATAGCCACCCCTTTTTACCCCCTCCCCCCTTTCCCCAATCCTGACTTTCATATGTCTTCATATCCTACTCATCTATTTTACAAGTCCCCCATCCTATCCAATACTGGTTTCAATTCTGGTGGAAATTATGTTAGAGAGAATATGAAATCAGATAAGAGGGCTCTATAGGCAAATGGTTCCATTGTTTTTCATTGAAGAATGAGGTAAAGTCATCATCTGAGAGGTAGGGGTGGGGTACAAGTATTGAGTAGAACCAAAAATTATTTTTTAGAACAATTGACTGGAATTGAATTGTGTTGATAATTGATTAGAGAAGTGTAGAAGGATTGCCTTGCTTCACTGGGGTCCCAACTGAAATGGAAAAAATATAAATTCATAGTGTACCCATTCACAGTTTCAAGATTTACTTCAATTCTATTCAGGAGCACATGAAGCAAAGGAGACAGATCGTGGGAGTAATCCAGGGTTGGGGTCTGTCAAGGTATAATTGGTGATAGGACAAGGGAACAAGAGATTCAAAAATAAAGGGTAGAGTAGAATTGAACTAGTTCATCAAAAAGACAAGATTGAGGGGGCAGCTAGGTGGTGCAGTGGATAAAGCACCAGCCCTGGATTCAGGAGGACATGAGTTCAAATCTGGCCTCAGACACTTGGCACTTACTAGCTGTGTGACCCTGGGCAAGTCACTTAACCCTCATTGCCCCCCCCACAAAAAAAAGACAAGATTGTGAAGCAAAGAGGTAATGGCCTGGCAAAGTGGCAAAGTATTAAGGTTAATGAATAAGCATTGATCAAGTGCCTATTATTTTTGCCAGGCATCAAGGACATAAAGACAAAACCCCAAACAGTCCCTTCCCTTTAGGAACTTCTGTTTTAACCATATTGTACCAGCCTGTACACAGGTAAGTAAATGGAAATAGATTGAAGTGTGGTCTCTTCACTTACAGGTTGATTGTGTTACAAATGATAACAGTCATTTTGTGACTCATGGTATCTTTGAATTTACCCCTCACTATTTACTTTCAAAGAAGACCCTAGCATGTGGGCAGTATGTCTCTTTCCAAGTTACATTGTACATATTCATTTTAAAATTTGCTTTGAAAGGAAAGCAGGAAAGTCCAGGTTTATTTGGGGCTGGAATTGAGATACATGACCAGGAATAATTTAGTTTTGCTCATGTGCCTCTGGTGTATTGTTAATTATGTTCCCTAATGCTAGTTTATTTAATTGAAGAACTCTAATGATATTTGGGCTATTGATATTACATCTTAAAACTTGGGGTCAGGGGAGCAGCTAGATGGTGCAGTGGTTAAAGCAATAGCCCTGGATTCAGGAGGACCTGAGTTCAAATCTGGCCTCAGACACTTGACACTTACTAGCTGTGTGACCCTGGGCAAGTCACTTAACCCCCATTGCCTACAAAAACAAACAAACAAACAAAACTTGGTGTCTATGAAATTTAAAAAAAACATGATTTCAATATAATTGGATTCCTTCATAAGTTTATGCATTTTATTTTATGCATTTAAAAACATTATTCTGAGAAGGGGCACAGAGGCTTTATCATACTGCCAAAGAAGTCCATGGTATTAAAAAAGGAAGAAAGAGGGAGAAGGGAGCTTCACCTCTTATGACTATTTGATATTCTTTAACATTTGCCATAATTGAAATTAAGTTTTTATTAATGTGAATTTTTCTTTTTAATAGAAGCTCAAAAAAGACCCACAGGGAAATTACAGGAACTTGAAGAAGAGATTGATGAGCTCCATGGAGAAAACCCTTTGCTTTTCCAAGTGAAAGCAGAGCAAGAGAAACTAATACAATTTCTCAGGTAAATTAATTTTCCCTTTGAACTAAAAGCAGTGAAAACTCAGATGCCCTCTCATTTAGCTCTAGCCTTCTATCTCTCCTGATCACTGCTGTCAGAGGGAAAGCTGTGTATCCAGAGATGCAGTTTTCTGTCGCAGTCCCCTTGGATGGCTTCTTTAATGTGGAAGACAGAAACCTGGAGGTGGGGGGGGGTGCCCTTGTGGCAACATTTTAGGGACATCGCAGTTTTTTGATATATGGGCATAATAGAGGGATTGACATGTGAATTTATTGGTATAGGGAACTCCAGGATGAGGGAACTCTCTCTCCCAATGAAGGTCAGCATATTTTCTGCAATTTATCATTTTAGCAAGTTCCCTAGAACACTGAAAAGTTAAGTGATTTGCCTAGTGTGGCACAGTCAGTATGTAACAGAAGCAGAACTCAAATCCAGGTCATGGTGGCTCTAACCATTACACCATACTTCTCTTCATGCACATTGTATGTGTTTCCTTCAGAAGAAGTTTTTAATTGGAAGGAAAAAGCTATAACAGTGTTGCCATTGAAATCTCAGAAACTTTAAAAAAACCCCAACTACCTGTTCCTTAGAAGGAATTAGAGATGTAC
The DNA here is from genome assembly GCF_019393635.1 of Dromiciops gliroides. Lineage (NCBI taxonomy): Eukaryota > Metazoa > Chordata > Mammalia > Microbiotheria > Microbiotheriidae > Dromiciops > Dromiciops gliroides. Next base: position 410,752,047 of record NC_057864.1, read on the forward strand.
CTTAAGCATGAGAAACATTTTTATACTTTCATATTTGAATAATCTCAAGTGACATAAAACCGATTTTACTTGTTCTTTCATTGAAGAGATATCTACTGAGCACCTACTTTGTTCAAGACTCTTTGACAGGAGGTGGTTAACATAAAGCTGTTTCTCAGTTGAGGGTAAGAATGAATAGCTCTCCCTCTAAAAAGCTTCCTTCCTTTGAAAAGGCAAAGAGGAAGGAGGTAAAATAAAAGGACATTCTGGACATGGGGAATGTGCAAAGGCATGGAAGTGGAAGATACAATGTCTTCATTGGAGGAACAGCAAATATGACGCGGAGTGTCTCCCAGGGAATCATGCAAAATAATCCCAGAAAACTAGGTTGTAAAGGCCTCTAAATGTTAAACAGAAGACAATGGGAACCACTGAAGTTTTTTTGAGCAAGAGAGTCAATGGTTAGATATAGGTTTGGGGAATGTCATTGTGTCAGCTATGGGTAGAATGGTTTGGAGATGGGGAAGATTTGAGGCAGAAAGGGCAATTAGGAGGCTATTGCAATGGTGTAGGCAAGATGTCATAAAGGTATTCTTAAGGATGGTGGTTGTGAGAATAGAGAGGAGATTTGAAAAATATTAGAGAAGTAGAATTGATAATACTTGGCAAGTGATTGGATTTAGAGGGAGATAAGGGAACATAAAGATATAATGATGACTGTTGCAAATCTGTTTGAAAAAAATGATAGTATACACAAAAGAAGTTATGAAAAGGAGAGAGTTTAGGGAGAAGCATAGTAAGTTCCATTTTGATCATGTTGACTTGAAATGCCCATGGAACATTCTGATGAAACTGACCAGGAGGCAATTGATAATGTAGGAATCAAGAGAGAGGAAGGTTGGGGACATAAATTTTGGAGTCATCTGTATGAAAGTTAATGAAATTATCAAGTGTAAAGAAAGAAGATGGGCCCAGGAAAGAGTCCTTTGGTATACCCATACCCATGCCTAGAGGGTGGGACATAGATGATGAGCCACCAAAGAAGATTGAGAAAGAGTAGTCAGACAGGTAGGAGAAAAACTAGGATAGACTCTAAGGAGGGAAGATACTCAAAAAGAATCAGATGGTACAGAGAAGTCAGTAAGGACTAGGACATTTTTGTTTTTCTTATTTAAGATATTTCTGGTAAGCTTGTAGAGAGCAATTTCAGTTGAATGGTGGTATTGGAAACTGGGTTTCATTGAGTTGAAAAGTGAGTGGAAAAGAAAAAAGGGGGTGGAAATTGACAGCTTATGCTAGGAGTTTGTCTACAAAAGGGAGGAGAGATTTACCTTAAGGAAAATACACAAATGAAAGATTTTATTAAGAAGGGGAGAGGATGGAACATGTTTATATACAACAGGGAAGGAACCAGTACATAAACAGAAACTGTAACTGAGAAAAGGATAGGAAATTGTGAAGGGCCAAACTTTCATAGGACATGGGAGATGATATGGGGGATACAAGAAGAAGGGTTGACTTTGACAAAGAGGACTACTTTTTTCTCCATGACTAGAGCAATGAAGGATACACTGGGGGATGATGTGGAGATTTGAGTTGTACAATTGAGGAGAAGAAGGAGATGAGGATGACCATCAATTTTCTTGGTACAGAATGACTCAAATCCTTCTACAGATGGGGATGGAGGAGAGGAAGTTGTAGATAATTTGGAGGGAAGAAAGTGAGGCAGGTGACATAGGAAAGAAGTGAAGATTTAGAACAGATGTGGGGAATTCATTAGGGACTCAATCATGGAAGAGTAGAAGGGTTTCCATGCTGCAATAAAGGCCAAGTTGCAGTTCGACAGCATGTTTGTATTAGAACCAATCAGAGTGGTTGCATATTGAGCAGCCTGAGAGTAGTAGCAGAGAGGTGGGATGAGAAGGGTCTGGGACTTAGGGGGAAAGAACAAGGGCACAAGGGACTTGATAGGGAAGAAGAAGATAAAGTTCAAGAATTAGGATTATGAAGATAGTAAAGGGAAGCTGGATAAAAAATGGTGAATCATTCTGGTATCTTTGCCATGAAAACCCCCAAAATCATCATGAAGAGTTGAACATGAGTGAAAATGACCGAACAACAACAAAAGGAAGTCAGAACTGACATGATGAACTGGGAAAGTGGGAGTGGAAGAGTGGCTGGACAATAATAGAGTAGGATGGGTGAGGCACTGAGAAAGATGCAAGGTAAAGAGATTGAGCTCAAATAGAAGAATTTTAGCCTTCTGGTGTAGGTCATGACTTGTGGGTGATAAAGCAATTTAGAGTAAGGCCATCCCTGTGTGTGACTCAGGTGGAGTGAAAGTACAAGCCTGAAGAGAGTTGAGTAGGTTGGTGAACTTGGAATTCAGGGTATTAGAGAGAATATTGACATGTACCTAGAATCTTGAGCTGCCTTTAGGGACCCAATTTGCTAGTCTGAGTATAAATTTGGAGAGATAACCCCACCCTCAAAGCCATTTACACAAATAAGTGACAAAAATCCAGAATCCGGTTCATCTAACTCATTTACAAAGATCAGAAAACACTGCCTTGGTTATAGATAAAGAACCATATAATATAATTTGATGCTGAAATAGTACACAGAAGTAGTTTCTGCAGTAACAAGTGATGAATTGCAGAGAACCAATCAAAATTTTTTATTCAGGCCCCTGGGACCAACAGATCACATCTGCAAGATTTCTACCTGGGATTAAGTGTGGGTAGCCAGTCCATGGCTATGGAACTGGATGGGCCATGCTACTGAGTCTAATTTTTTGCTGTCTTCATCAGCAGACAAGTGTTGTACTCCTTTCCATTTCATAGACTTGTCATACGCAAAGTAGTTAGCTATTTTATTTTTGTTATACTAGGTATTGCACTCTCAGCTGCTGACCTAGTGCCAAGCATTAATAGAAATTGAATGACAACTCATATGTCATATGATTGGCTCCCTCAAGTCTCAGAATAGAGCAAGAACCCTTGCCTTATTTAATTAAGAAGAGTTTAAGAAATCCAAGCATTAATCCTTTTGGCTTTTTCCCCCCTTTCTGAATAAACTTCTTCCCTGTGGTCCCAATTCTACTGATTGATGTCTGTTTCAGGAACAGATCTAGCCATTCTTTCCTTTCCTCCCCCTCAGTCACCTCCACAACTCACAGTCTCACCATTTGCCTTGGTACCTTATTTCCCTCTCCCTTCCCCTTTTTGGAACCATGAACTATGATCAAATCAATTCAGTCATTGTTCCTATATACAGTGAGTGTGTCACTATATGCCCCTATTGTCCTACTCACCAGCCCTTTAACTTTCTGGACCACAGTTCCCCTCCCCTTTTTTCTTTTTGTATGTTATCTTTCCCATTAGCATGTAACCACTTTGAAGGAAGAGCAGGGGTTTTTTTTGTTTGTTTTTTTGGTTTTTGCTTTTTTTGTCTCCTTTGTTTAGCGCAGTATAAGCACTTAATACTTTCCATTCATCCATCTATCCATTCAAGGGGTTGAGATTTGTTGCTCAGAGATTGGGGTTAGAAATAAAGAATGTGAATATGGGACTAAACTTTTCAACAAAGGAGGGAAAATGACTTGGGGTTGGTAGGTCACTGTATCCCTGGGAACTGGACAGGGAAATATATGTTGGGTGTAGTCAACCTTCAAGGAGAAAAGGTTGCCTTATGATGGCGGCAAGGAGAAGGTCTGGGAATGTGTGGCATAGTGACAAGTAAGGAATGTTCACCCTCCTCCTAAACAAATTCGACGGGAAGTATGAGATGTATACAATACTGGAGAGAGTATCCGAGGATGCAATATCTTTTGGGGTGAAGCAGTTTTCCCTGAATTCAGGAAGATGGAAGGAGTGTGAAAGCTCTAATAAGGGCTCTTGGTTAACAATGGGACAGAGTTCCAAAGAGCACAATGGAAGGGAAACGTACTCCCAAATGGGTGTAGTAGGGCTGAGGTGAATTGGAAACATGGAAAGGGATTCTGAGAGGAGGAGCGAATTTGTTAGCCGTAGGCACATAGACTGATTCTTCCTTCCTAGTAGCAATGGTATCTGTGGGCCAGCCACCATTTTCTGAGAGTTGGGGTAGGATAGAGGACTCTGGTCCTCAGTTGCTCTACATAGCCAGGTTACCTAATCTCCAAAAGGTCTTCTGACTGGATTTTCACTGATCATGGTCGGCTAAGGCACAATTCATTTATTTGCCCTCCCTAGTCAGCAAGGGCAGCTGTGACCCAGGTATTAGGAGCCATGAGTTATGTTTTAAGAACAAACTATTTTAAATTTAATACAAATCCCTTTCTTGTTTGTCGGTCTATGCTTGTTCTCTTTTCCTAGGTTAGGCATATACAATTCATTCCTTCTATTTTATCTCTCTGTGAAGTCACTTACCTTGATCTTATAAAATAATCAAATTGCATCATTTTGATCATCTTTAAATGGTTTCCATTTGCTAAGCTTAGTTTTCTGTCATTTCTCTGAAGGAGGTAAAAAAAAAAGGGGGCTTGGCCCTTTAAGGCAGAGAGTCAGTTTAGAACTTGGCTCTAGAATTCAGCTCCATTTTCTCAATGACAGAATGTTAAGGCTGGAAGGGATCTTAGAGATTGTTCGTCTAACTCCTTCTGATAGGGCCAGGCAGTCAGGAAGCTGTAAGGAGCTGTTTGAAGAGATAGTGGCCAGACTGACTGTGAAGAAAATGCCAGAAATGTTAGTCCAAGTATAGAAAACTCTACACTGGTGACTTTTGGGGACACGCAGAGATAGAGGACAGCATATTAGAAAGAGGGATTGGGAAAAGGTGAAAGAGTTGTGAGGAGTAAGGGGGTTAGGTGTCATTCTGAAGCAAACTGATATAACTGAAGCAAGGAAAATAATAGGATCATAAAATAGGACTCTAATATGTTTAGGTTTATTTGATTATCTTATACTAAAAATTCTTTAGGATTTCTTCAGACTAGCTTGTTAATCAGTTTATGAATTCTTATGAATATACGTAATTAAAAATTTATTACAAATTGCTCTCTTGAGGATAAACAACATGGAAAAAGATCTGGCCTCAGAGTGAGAAAGATCAAGTACCGTTTCTGACATCAATTGGCTTTGAGACATTGGGCAAGTCTTCCCAGTGCCCTAGGTAATTCTTTACGAAGACAAGGTCCCCAAGATGGCACAGATCTTTATTATTGGTTGAAGAAGATCCTCCCTGGGAGCTCTAAAACTAAAGAAATCACAGATCTATTATTTTCAAAGCTTATTAAAATTAGACTTAAAAATAGATGAATAGCATCTCTTCCTTGATTAAATGCTATCATGAAATTTGTATCATGAGAATTATTACTCATGAGTTCAGGCTTCTTTACTGTTGCACCCCAGTGTAGTTGTCACCACATGGTGGTAGTGTTGGGATGGAAGCTTGTAATACCTTTCTCAGCTAATCTGGTTTAGAAATGTCACCCAGAGGTTAGCTCTGAGAGCACATGTATTTTTTTATGTCCTCATATTTCTGTAGATTGATATAAATATGCCTAGCATTGTATAGACTAGTATTTCTCAGAAAAGATGATTTCTTTCTGGGTCTTGAAAGTCTGGCTGGGAATGAATTAAAATATTCTTAGGTAAGAAGACTTTTGTACATGGCCAACAAAGTGACAGCAAGAAAACACCATTCACATTTTCAGAGTTGTTTCTATCTTCCTTTCAAGCTGTTCAGTGATGTATTTGAAGCATGCTCAGATGCATCTTTCTCACCATCTAGCCTAATAGCATGCACTCTCAAATGTCCCATTTCCAGTTAGTTTGATGGAGTGGCATTGAAAAGTGAAATATCATCTCTGGAGCGAGGTTGAGTCAGTAAGTGGAAAGACCAGTCGGAGGAAATTGGGTCGGCAAGAGCATCGGAGTAAGAAGACCTGATGTTCTTTTCTGAGATCAGATAAACATGTAACCTTGAGCAAGTCACAGTTTCTTCCGTGCCTCAGTTTCCTCATCTGCAAAATGGATCAGATGATTTTTTTTTGATGTCCTTTTGAGCTCCAAGATTTCTGTAATTTTCTGAGTTAGTATTTACAAGGGCCATTTAATGCAGTGTTATTTGATTAATTCTAGGGAACTTTTATAAAAGAAAAGAACCCTACCGTCTTTCGTAATCATACTGATTAGACAGTAGACTGTAATGTTTTTTAAAACAGTTTTTAGAAAAGAAAGAAAAATAAATAGGTCAACAATGTCAGAATAACCATCGAACCAGCACTTTAACTTTTGGAAAATGCTTTACCTTCATTGTTTGTGTCTTACAATATAACTCTGAGACAGTTACATTATTATTTTCATTTTATTGACAAGGAAAATAATTTCAGAGTAGTCAAGTGATTTATTGAAAATATGTAGCTTAGTGTCAAGTGCTAGGTTTGAACTCAGTCTCTGATGACTCCAAGCCTAGCAATCTTTTCACTCTAGTGCACCCTGGTGATATTTTGCCACAATAATTTTCTGGATAATTGAAACATCCAGCATCTATTGAAAAGGAGATGATAGCATATGTGGACCTGTCCATCTATCTTCCATTCAGTGGTTTCCAAATAAAGTAGTTTTAGGCAACAGGTTACTTGAAAACTTGTTCATCCGTCTTTGCATAAAGATGGTTAGAGAGCATAGAGAATCTTGTCCTTTGTTATTCAAGAGTCTTTTAATCATAAGGTAAAGAAGGGACTTGGGAACTATGAGTATGGCTTTCGTGTTGCTGGTATTCAAAATTGATAAGGTGTGAACAAACAACAACACTGAGCTCCTTAGGATCTTATCTTAAGACTTAGAGCTAGAAGAAACTTTAGAAATTATCTAGCTTATCTCTCTCATTTTACAGATAAGGAAACTGAGGTTTAGAGAGTGACTTGCTAAATGATTTGCTTCAGGCCACACAGGTAGTAAGTGGTAGAGCCAAGATTTGTACTCAGGTTCTCTGATTCCAAATCCCCTTTCCACTGAACTCTTTGTTGCTGTAGATAGATATATCCATACCCACAAGGATAAACATATTCATATGGACGTGGGGATAGATATAGACATAGATATGTGATGTGTGATCCTGAATGTTCCTCTTGACTAGAGCACAAATAAGTCACTTCAAGGCAGAAAAAGAAAAAGAAGTGAACTTTTCAGATGAACACTGGAAAGAAGAAAATCCCCGAACACAGCTTACAAAGGCAAACCTGGAAAAATGGACAAATACATCTAGAATCTCTAAGAAGAATGATGACACAAAGGAGATGTTGGTAAGTTTAACTTTGGGGAAATGCAACAAATAGAATTATCTCTGTTACAACCTTCACTTACCACCTATGCACAATATTGGCACAATTTCATTTTTTTTTAAATTGTGTCTCATTGTATAATATTACCAAAAGTATCCCTAATTAAATATGACTCCATCTTTCCTTTCCCTGGTATTTCTCAACTTCATATTTCAACACTGGATTTCAATGTTATTTATTTACTCCCTTGATACAATGATGGATCAGTTCTTGAGTTAGCTCTTGATTAAATTTACTCTATCTGGCATCCTTCTGATGGTATAACAGATTGAATAGATATAAACATGATCCTTTTCAGTCATTTTATTTTGTTAAAATTTTGAGCAGATTTAAGGTGTACCTTGTAATACTTAGTTTTTTTTTATCTTTCATTTCCCCATTTCCCCTCTCCATTATCTATCTCTATTATTGCTGACATCTTTTGGCTTTTCTACCTGGCACCCTTCCAATACCAGCTGAGCAGAGGAAGGAGGAGTGAACTCAGTTAGTATAGTTGAGCAAGAAGCTCTCTGAGCAGCTTCTGAAACATGGCTTATCGATCAATTTTTCCTGCTCTGGTGCAACCCTAGCATTCCACCATGAATCAGCCCAGAGACTTTACACTCACCATGACAAAGGAAGAAACTCAAGTATCTGATACCTCGTGTAGCTGCCCTGCTCTATTCCCTGCTTCTGAGACTGGTCTCTCTTGCCTTTCCGCTCACTACTTACTCACTGTCTCTTCACCAATAGATCAATTTGATTGGTGACAGATCAGCTCGCTTCCTGATGATGCCTTGATATTCCTCTCCTTATTGCAGGGAAATGGGTGGGTAAATAAGCATGCAATCAGTGTACATACAACTCACTCTTACTTCACCCCCACAGCCCCACCAGGATAGAAATATCTCAGGGAAGTCTCCAGAGAAAGCCAAGCATACAGTTCTAGCACTGTCCTCCACATTTAAGCCGTACTATTTTTCTCTTTGACAGGTCCTCTTTTACCATTTCCTAGACTTGGTGGGGGACAGGTGTGTATGTGTGTGGTGGTGGTGTCTGTATTTCACTTGGCTTCTTGAACATCCACTTTTTTTTCCAGGGCAATGAGGGTTAAGTGACTTGCCCAGGGTCACACAGCTAGTAAGTGTTTGAGGTCAGATTTGAACTCAGGTCCTCCTGAATCCAGGGCCGGTGCTTTATCCACTGTGCCACCTAGCTGCCCCGAACATCCACTTTTTATATCATTTTATTTTTTAAAGTATGAGGTAGGGGCAGCTAGATGGCACAGTGGATAGAGCACCGGCCCTGGAGTCAGGAGGACCTGAGTTCAAATCTGGCCTCAGACACTTAACACTTACTAGCTGTGTGACCCTAGGCAAGTCACTTAACCCCAATTGCCTCACTAAAAAAAAAAAAAAAAAAAAAAAAAAAAAAAAAAAGTATGAGGTCAGTGATTTAGAGATCAGCACAAAACTAAATTAATCTGCCCAACATCTTTGACCTGTGTCTTGTGACTATCTGGAAGCATTGTGGTATCAGAATTAATGATTTTCCCCCATAGTAGCATCCTTGATTTTCCGATAACAAAGCTTGTCAGTGTTAATTGGCCATTTTAATCTGAGGCAATTGTAAGAAATAAACCACAAAAGAAATTTAAATGCCCCACAAATGTATGTAGTATGTTGCTTACACACACATTTCTTTTTACCACATGACAAAGTCAATGTCTTCTTTCTTCCCCCTTTAAGAAAGAGGCCATAAAAGTTAGGCACTAAGGACCATAAAGTATCAGCCAAAAGAGACCATAGCAACCTTACTCTTGCTCCTTCATTAAATAAATGTAGAATCAGAGGATTCCCTTCCCCCTTCAAGGTCAAATGGCAACATCAGGAATTGAACTTGGGTCTTACAGTTCCTAGTACACTCATCCTTCAGTAGTGCCAAGCTGAAGTATGCAGTGCCTAGAATGGCAGATGGTGATATGCTGTTTCTTCCCTGAATAACAAACAGATCTTAAAGCAGCAGATCAATGGGCTACAAGAGCAGTTCAAGATAAATGAATCCCGGTGGTCTGTGGCTCATATCAAACTTCAGAACCAGATAGAAGTCCTAATGAAACAGAACCTGGAACTCCAAGATGAACTTCGGGCTTCAGGACGTCAGCAGTTGGAAATCACCAAGAAATCACTGGCTTTACATTCTGCAAGAGGGAAATCAGAATCTCTGGTACTCAAAGACACATTTTGCTATTCATAATGAATGAACATCATTCATCAGGGGAATGACTTTTTTCACTTGCTGGCTGTGGCATCTCCTCACTCTTATACTGTCAGGGAAGTCTCTAACACACAGCAAGGGGACTCACCTGGTTTAAATCAACTGCATGTTAATAACAATAAATCTACAAAAGAGTGAGGGCCTTCCAAGTAGCCTTTTGTCAAAAAAAACATTATCTCTCTCCTGGCTTATACTTTTTCCATTTGTTATTTGACATAATCGATGGAAAGACCACAGATAAGTAAAATAGAAACTTTTATTATAAATCAAATTGGCAGTAGAATGTCATTTTTTTTTGGTGAGGCAATTGGGGTTAAGTGACTTGCCCAGGGTCACACAGCTAGTAAGTGTGTAAAGTGTCTGAGGCCAGATTTGAACTCAGGTCCTCCTGAATCCAGGGCCAGTGCTCTATCCACTGCGCCACCTAGCTGCCCCAGTAGAATGTCATTTTAATGTGGGACAGCAATCATTTATGGTTTTAAATAAACTATCCCCTCAATACATTTCCACCATTATGTATCTCCATGTATGGTGATGCATATTCAAATAAGAATTTACTCAGAGAGGATGAAAACATGGCCATTATTTCTAGGACTGGCTGTCTGACCAAGTCAGTGTAGCAAATATGAGTGACCCTTTGAAGGTCTACAAAGAGTTAATTTAGGCATTTTCCAGATGGGCTAAACCTCTAGGGGAATCTGCTTTCATATATCTTGTTAAGCATAGATAAAAAAGGAGGGATGATGGAATGCAGGGGTGGTGAGGGAAAGCTTTGCATTTTACATGGAAAATTCCAATCACAGACGTATAGATGAAAAACAGAATTTGCCTCTCTGTTACTATGCTCGTGCCCATGTGAAATTTCTCCCCTGACATTTCATTTTTCATCAACCATTCTTTAGGCATCAGAACCAATTCTTAGAGGACCTTCAAGCCTGTCAAAGAATGAGGGAACACCAATGCATGCTGGTCCAAAGAGTTGCACAGGCCAGAGGTTATCATCTGAAAAATGTACTTCTCTAGAGGTGATTGCTAATACTTATGCTCTTGGAAAGGAAATTCATGTGATAGATATATAAACATAGATTTTTTTTTAGTCTGTCCATTTTTCCTTGTGTCAGTTGTGAAACTAACAAACCTTTTTATCTCTTTACTTAACTCTTTATTCTTTTAAAATGCACTCACACAAATAACCCCACCCATCCAAATCACCCAAACAAACTATAAAAACTCCCCCAAACCTTGACATTTAATTAGCAATGACCTACTCTTTTTAAAGAGTTGGGTTAAAGAGTAGATTATCATTGGAATTTCTTTTTCTACAGACCTGTAATTTCACAATTATATTCATCTACCATTGCAGATGGACACATCTGCCTGGCCCACTGAGAGGTTAAGTGTGATGCTCAGGCTCACAGATGCAGAATCAGAACCTAGGACTCTTTGAGTCTAAGGCCACCTTTTTAGCCTCTATTCTAGATGAAAACTGTGGCATACTGGATAGGGGATGGGAAGGCTTAGAATCAAATCCTGCTTCACATCCTTATTAATTGTATGACCCCAGGTAAGTTACAATCCCTCTGACCCCTAATTTCTCATCTATAAAATGGGGATAATAATAGTACCCACCTCACAAGATGTTTTGAGAAGATGATGAGTGTAAACTGCTTTATAAACTTTACAATGCTATGTAAAGGTTAGCTATCATAATAATAGCTGTGCCTTTGGCACATAGTAAGCACTTATTAAGTATTATTATTATTATTATTACTATTATATACTATGCTGCCTCCTGGCATGGATTATTAGAAAAAACATTTTATAAAGATTTACTTACAATGATAGCAGCTGGTTTTAAATTTTGAAGAGCACTTTATCTACATTATTTAATCCAGTAATATCTATTTCCTTCTTTCTGAGTTGGTGGGCAGTCCATGATCTGAAGTCACACTGAAAGACTGTATTACCTAAGATCCCTTAGAGCTATTGCAGTCTGTGAAGTCTTTTCAAGCTGTGGAATGATTACAATACTAAATCTTCAACTGTGACTTGTGGGCCCCCAAATTCTGGGATTGTATAATTTTCACCATTCCCTACATCCCTATTCCTTTCATCTATTCATTTGAAACATAAAAGCCAGAAAGGATAAATGAACAATATGATTTCCCCTCAGGGTCTAAGTATTATGAGATGCCAAAAGAATGCCTTTTTCTATCCATAAATTCTTCATACTCTCAGGATCAAATTTTCTAAAGTGTTTTGTTTGGAATTTGAAGCCATTCACAATCTAGTCCCTTCCAACATTTCAAGTGTTTTTACTTTTTACTCCTCTCCATATATTCCATGAATCACTTGTATGTTTCTCAAACCTGATACTCCATCTCCCTATAGCATTGGCTGCCCCCAGTGGTTGGAATGTTTTCTTTCCTTATATCTGTCTCAGTTTCCCTGACTTCAATCAAAATTCAAGACCCAGCTCAAATTCCATCTTCTGTAGGAGACATCTCATGCCTCATGCCTCATGCCTCATGCCTCCCTACTGCCTCCCCTCAGTGCCTTCCTCTGAGTTTACCTCTCAGCTTCTTTCTATATATCTTGAATGACTCCAGTTATTTACATGTTGTCTTCCCCAATTAAATTATGAGTTCCTTGAACATAAGGACTGTTTTTTTCCCCTCCTCTCCTCTCTACTCTTCTCCTCTCCTCTCCTCTCCTCCCCTCTCCTCTCCTCTCCCCTCCCCTCCTCTCCCCTCCTCTCTCCTCTCCCCTCCTCTCCCCTCCCCTCCTCTCCCCTCCTCTCCCCTCCCCTCCCCTCCCCTCCTCTCCCCTCCCCTCCTCTCCTCTCCCCTCCCCTCCCCTCCCCTCCTCTCCTCTCCCCTCCCCTCCCCTCCTCTCCCCTCCCCTCCTCTCCCCTCCTCTCCTCTCCTCTCCTCTCTGCTCCTCTTCTCTCCCCTCTTCTCTTCATATCCCTAAGGCTTAAATACCGTGCTTGACATATAATAAGTAAGCCCTTAAAAAATGGTGAATGGTGAACTTTTCTTCAAAGTGGATATCAGCGTCACTAATTTCAAAGATGATTGCTGGGTTGTGGGTTTTTTTTTTCCATTTTAGAGAAAAGAAAATTTACCTTGTGGTCATAGGGTCTAAAGATAGACTTGTATTATTCTAGTTGTCAGGATCACTAGCATATCACTTATCAATATTCTGAGGGGAGGAGGGAGACACACATGGTGACTGTAAACATAAAATGCACAATTATTTGTTTTTAGTCATTAAGCAATAAAATAGAAAGAATGGAATCTAAGAATGCAACATCAAGAGAACATAGAGAAAAAACTGTTTTCAGAAGTCTTCGTGTCAGAAGTCCACCACCTACTGAAAAGCGATCTGCTCTGGAACAAAGAATCCCACTATTTGATCCGGAAATGGTAAAACATAAAACAAAAACAAAAACAGGCACTTAGAATTATTTACTATTCCAGTTACATTTTAAGTTTCATATTGAATGAAAATTGTGCTGAGGTCTAACAAGATCACTATCAATTCACTGTTTTGGAGAAGTGCCATAGTTCACTTAAAAAGAATTATTTTTCTATGTTCCCATTGATAGTTTGATTTTAATCTTGACCTAACTTTTAAGTGCTAAACAATGAACTAATCACATGTAACATTTTTCTTTTTTTGTTGTTGTTTTAATGTGCACTGTTGTGGTCAATTCCCATTCATTTAAAAAAAAAAGTATTTCCATATTTTCATGTTATCAACATCACACCCCTTTTCCCCCTAGTTAATTACAAAGTAGACACCCAAAAATTTATGTTAGCTTATGGATTACTAATGATCTCCTTGTTGCCTAGTAACCTGTTCTTAGTCCTGATTTTTCTTGACCTCTCTACAACATTTACCGCTGTTGATTACCCTTTCTTCTTGTATCCTCTCTTTTCTTTAGGTTTCTGTAACACTAAACTCTTAAGCTGTAGCTCTTGGTTTTCCACCTAACCCTCTGCCTTGCTCTTAGTCTCCTTTGCTGATCTCTGTCCTGCCCACTAATTTGGGGCATACTGCAAGGCTCTGTATTAGGTCCTCTTCTTTTCTCTAATACAATCTCTCAATGATCTCATCAGTTCCTATGAGATCAATGAGCATCTCTGTGTGATTATAGATACAGTTATAGGTATTCATACCTATATCCATCTATAGCTCTCTCTGTCTCTGTCTGTCTCAGTCAGTTTGTCTGTCTGTCTGTCTCTGTCTGTGTCTCTGTCTCTTCTCTAATCTATGTATATATCAAGCCCTAGTTTGTCTTGAGTCCCAGCCCCATATCACCATCTTCGTATAAGACATTTCCAGCTAGATATGTTATAAGCATCTTTAGTTCAATCTGTCCTAAACAATATGCATTACTCCCCTCCCAGCCCATACACACACACACACACACACACACACACACACACACACACACACACACACACACGTGCCCTTCTCCAATTCATTATTTCAGGTGAGTGTCTCACCATCTTTCCAATCACCCAGATTTACATCTACTCAGAGTCACCATTGACCATTTACAATAGTTGCCAAGTCTTGTTGATTCACAATGTCTTTTTCATTCATTCCCTTGTCCCCTTTGTACAAGCATCACCCTAGTTTAGGCCTTCATTACCTCTCACCTGGATTATTGTAAGAATCTCCTAATTGGTCTCCCAACCTCTAGTATTAAATCTAACATCAGGAAGACCTGAGTTCAAATTCAGCCCAAGACACACCATAAAGCAAGAATAATAATATAACTGACTTCCCAAGACTGTTATAAGGACAAAATGAGCTAGTATTTGTAGAATGTTTTTTTTTTCCCAAACCTTAAAGTGCCATATTATTACTATGATTACTCCTATTCATCCTCTACACAGCCACAAAAGAGATTTATACATATCTTGTTTTTGTTTTTATTTGTACATATCTTAAAAGCGCAAATCTTACTATATGACGCTCCTCTCACCTCCATACTTAACCAACATCAATGACTCTCTATTACTTCTAGGATTAAATATAAACTCTTCTAGCATTTAAAGCCCTTTGCAACCTGACACCATTTTCCCTATCCAGCCTTATTACATAGTACTGCACCCCTTACCCACAGTCTAGCCAAATTGGCTTCCCTTGTATATTTAATCTACCATCTCTTTACCTTTGTGCAGACTCTCCACTATGCCTGAAATAGACCCTCTTCTCATCTCCACTTCTTATACTACCTAGCCCCCTTCAAAGTTTAGCTCAAGTGTCTTCTCTTCCATGAGGCCTTTCCTGATCCTCCCAACTCTTTCTCATCCTCCTTCTTCTCCAAAATACTTTGTATTTAATTTGCATACATTTTATATGCATTTACATATGAAAATCTTGTTTCCCTTAATGGAACATAAGCTTTTCAAGGACTACAACTATTTCATGTTTGTCTTTGGATGTGCCGGCACCTAGCACAGTGCTTGCTACATAGTAAACATTTAGTAAATGCCCACTGATTTATTGATCAGTCTTTACTTGAGTCCTTGGGACAAATATAAAAAATATTATTTTATTTTTAAATTATTGTCACATTTCCATATTATTCCCTTGGCACCTATCATGGTACTGGTTACAGTGGAAGCCCTACAGTATAGTGATTGATGAGCTAATAAAGACTACTGTAAGGGGGCAGCTAGGTGGCACAGTGGATAAAGCACCGGCCCTGGATTCAGGAGGACCTGAGTTCAAATGCGGCCTCAGTTACTTAACACTTACTAACTGTGTGACCTTGGGCAAGTCACTTAACCCCCATTGCCCTGCAAAAAAAAGACTACTGTAACAATAAATAACTAATAGCTTTATGATGAATTAAAAAACAGTAACTTTATATCCCCATAGTGTCTGGTACATAGTAGATGCTTAAGAAATGTTAGTTCACTGTTGAACATAGTTTTTAAAAGAATTTGAAGTCTATCTTTCGGTTCCTTAAGGCAGAGGCATATCTATAACTCATGCACTAAACAGTAATATCAAGTTCTTTTTTAATTAAAATAAATCTTTATTTTAAACAAGAAACACCAAGCAAAACAAGCATTTTCATTTACAAGGTTGGAACAGAAAAGTGGATTATATATGAAATCCATTGCTTTATAATTGACTTATATTGTAGATATAATCAGTTCAATGTGTAACTTAAAGCTGTCCTCCTTGTAATAGTTTCTAGTTCACTATGTATTGTTGTACCTTCAGGTCATCCACCAATCTCCAAGAAATCTGCAAAAAGCACATTTGAGAAACTCACCAATGCCAGTCTCTCCGTTTGTCACATATAAGGAAGAAAGCTTGGCAGCTTATGAAAATGGTGAGAACTGTCAGGAAGATACTTCTGTCCAGTTTGAGTAACTGCCTAAAAATGTGTTTTGTTTTTGTTTGGGGGGAGCATATCTATCCCATGTATATGGTCATCTTGACTTATTTATCATGACCATCTTAGGAAAAATACTCCCCTTGATAGCCAGCTTAAAAAA
The DNA here is from genome assembly GCF_019393635.1 of Dromiciops gliroides. NCBI lineage: Eukaryota > Metazoa > Chordata > Mammalia > Microbiotheria > Microbiotheriidae > Dromiciops > Dromiciops gliroides. The sequence goes on from NC_057864.1 coordinate 410,768,139, forward strand.
AAAAGACTTTGTCATAACTTTGTGTTTATGATATTGTGCAGGACAGCCTCCCTGTTGTTTTGTAATAAAACTTATTTCCCTTCTAGACAGGACTCCATTGACCTCTGGGAATTATGGAGACGCTTTCCTTAAGGTTCGGAATAATGATCACAGGTCCTCTGCCTTCCATCAGAATGAAGATGCTCAGGTAGTCAAGGTCAGAATCCCTCCATAAATCCAGACAGGCAAAGTCATATCATGTCAATGCCAAATTTTGCTCTTGGGTTAGAACACTCAAAGATTCAAGCTCTAAGTAAATGTTCTAAGAATCAGTAGATTTTCTAAGGGTGAGAAGTCAATGCTACCATCTCTATGTCCTCTGGAGAACTAACAAACAAACAAAAGAAATTAAATTAACCAAATGCCCCTATTTACCTCTTGGGCCGAGTTAAATATTGCAGAAATAAGACTATTTTTAAATGATATTAAACTTCCAAGGTATTTTTCATCTTTCCCCTCAAGAAGTATGTTACTGTGAATGAAGATTTCAATTTATGATTTCAGGTCAAATTAGACCGTGAAATCTATCTAACTGAAGGATTTCTAAGTCTCCAATACTGTACCACTTATTTCAAGCTGTATTTCCCAGAAGCAGAGAGGTGGAAGAAAATATAGAAATTATCTAGTCCAACCCCCTTTCCAGTGAAGGAAACTGCTCTCCAACATGCCTGACAAGTAGTTGCCAACATTTGCTCTTGGGATAATGAACCCATTACTTTAGGAGGCTGCACATTTCATTTCTGGAACACTATAACTATTAGAAAATATTTCCATATATCGAAATGAAATCTGCCTCTATCTAGCTAAGACCTAGTTCTGAGCTCTGAAAGTATGCAGGCTAAATCCGACTGTTCTTCAATATGACAGCCTTTTAAATACTTGAAGACTGGTTGTATTTCCACCCTCAGATCTTTTCTTTTTAATTATATGCTTTATTAGAAACAACATTGAATGTCAGTGCAATTATTTGTCACTGCTTAGTAACTGTTTACATTTAAATAAATTTAAACGGGAGGCAGCATAGCACAGTGAATAGAGAGCTGTCCAGCCTTAGATCCAGGAAAACTTGGAGTCAAGACTTGCCTTTGACACATATGTTTATGTGACCCAGACAAGTGCTCTAGGCACCTTGCTGAGATGATCACTTACAGACAAGGTACTGACCTGCCTTCGTAGAGAGATGTTCCTCATATGGGACTTTCTATACCATTGAAATCATAGGCTTGGCCCCTATCCCTATCAAATTCAATACACTCATGCAGTAGGAATATATCCTGACAGTGCTGTCCACTACCCCCCCCCAAAAAAAAAGGTGTTTTGTCAATTTTGTTTTGTTTGTTTTGCAGGGCAGTGGGGGTTAAATGACTTGCCCAGGGTCACACAGCTAGTAAGCGTCAAGTGTCTGAGGCCAGATTTGAACTCAGGTCCTCCTAAATCCAGGGCCAATGCTTTATCCACTGTGCCACATAGCCGCCCCTTGCCAATGTTTTTTTTTAGTACCATCTTATGCAGTTGTAAAAATAAAAATAAAACCAAACCAAAATGTCCTAAATAAAGAAATGAGCAGATAAAATTGGGTACATCTTCAGAGTTTTCAGTTCTGATAGTTTGGAGACTCTTCACAATCCCGATCATGGTAATGTGACTGGATCCAGTTTTCAAGAGGTTCTTTTAAAGCCTGGTTGTCGAGAGTGCCAGTCTAGATGTGATCTAACAGAATTGACAATGATTCTATCACTTCCTTGTTTCAGGCTTCTATTAATACATCCTGAAATTTCATTAGCCTGTTTTGGTAGCCGTATCACACCGTGGGATCACATTGAATTTATAGTCTAAAAGGCAAACTAAAGACAAAGATTGTGGCTTTTCCCCATGGCAATTTTTGTTAGGTTGGGCCTTTCTTATCTTGTGTTTGTTGAGTTTTTGAATCCAGGCAGAGGACTTTCTTTACTTTGCCTATGAAATTTTGTCTTGTTAGAGTTCAGTTTGTTGTTCCATTCTATTGAAGTCTTTTGGATATGGATTCTGCCATTCCTCTGACTTTATGTCACCCCCAAATTTACTAAACATGCTTTCTCTGCCTTTATCAAAGTCATTAATTAAAAAAAAACATTATGAAGGACAGGACCAAGGATAGAGTCATAGACTCATAGATTTGGGAAAAGAACTTCAGAGTTGACTGAGTTCAACCTGTACTCAAGCAGACGTTCCCTCTACAACATTCCTGAGAAGCTGTCACCCAGTCATGACCTATAGATGTCTGGGGACAGGGAATCTACTAATACTTGAGGCAGCTTTTTCCATTTTTGAACAGCTCTAACCATTAGGAGGATTTTCCTTATGTGGAAATAAAATTTGGTTTTCTGCAAGTCCCACCCCTTGTTTCTAGTTCTAATCCCCTATTGACTGACTGTATAACTCTTTTAGTAAGTCTTCTCTTCTCTGGGTCAAGCATTCACAATTCCTTCAACCTACCCTTATGTAGCATAGGTTCCAATTCTCCTGCCATTCTGGTTGTTCATCCTCTGGATACACTCCAGTTTGTCAGTGTCCTTCCTAGAATATTATACCTGGAATCCATAGTATTCTAGATGTTATCTGCCCAGCATGGAGTACAGTGAGATGATCAACTCTTTTACTCTGGTTATGATGTTCTTATTAATCCATCCCGACATCATGTTTTATTCATACTGAGTTTGCAGTCCTATAAAACCCTCAAATTTTTCTTCATACCAACTGTTAATAATCTATGTTGCGGAGGCAGCTAGATGGCGCAGTGGTTAAAGCGCTGGCCCTGGAGTCAGGAGTACCTGAGTTCAAATCCAGCCTCAGACACTTAACACTTACTAGCTGTGTGACCCTGGGCAAGTCACTTAACCCCCATTGCCCCGCAAAAAAAAAAAAAAAAATCTATGTTGCGCTCATCTTGTATCTGAGCAGGCATTTTTGAGTCCAAACATAGAAGCTCACATGTATTCCTATTAAATTTCATTTATTACCATCCATTATTATAGCATATGGAGATATTTTTAATCCCACCTCTGTCATCTGATACTTCAGTTTTTACCATCAGCTTTGTTCCATTTGCATATTTGATAATCATGCCGTCTGTGCCATCAGAAACACCACTGATAAAAGTGATGGACAGAATGCGGCCCTGGACAGATCTCTGAGATTCCCCCCTGCAGACTTCTTTCTAAACCAACATTGATTTGGTCCTGCAACCTGTTCTAAATTCACCAAATCCATCTAATATATATGGTATATTATCATCTAGCCAACATCTTCCCATAGTCTACACCAAAGTACTAAGGGAGACTTTGTCAACTAGTTTACTAAAATAAGGTTCTTCTAGTTATGCCATTTCTCTGGTATATTAGTCTGCTAATTTTGTCGAAAAAAAAGAATAAGGTTAATCTAGCATTAAGAGTTCTTTATGAGACTCTTTGTGGTCACTGTTTCTGTTTCTAAATGATCCCTTTACTAATATGTTCTAACATTTTTCCAGCAATTGAAATTAAACTCACTGGCCCATAATTTGTAGAATCCTGCTCTATTTTTAATTGGGGTATTTGCTCATGTCCTGTCTTGAAGCATTTCTTTTGTCAATTTTTTTTAATGATTGTGGTTTTTTTTCTTTTTTTCTTTTTGTGGGACAATGAGGGTTAAGTGACTTGCCCAGGGTCACACAGCTAGTAAGTGTCAAGTGTCTGCGGCCGGATTTGAACTCAGGTCTTCCTGAATCTAGGGTCAATGCTTTATCCATTGTGCCACCTAACTGCCCATGATAATGTTTTAGTACTCCTTTCTGGGATGTAGTTTGTCCAGACCTGGTCATTCCGACTCATTAATGATAGATTAATAATAATAATAAATTGATAAATTAAAAATAGATGATAAAGTCATCTCTCTTACCACAACCCTTGTTATCTTGACTTTCAACTGTTTCAGTGGCTAGAGTGGTGGGACTGGAGTCAGGAAAACCTGAGTTCATAAAGCTTCTCAGACGCTACCTAAGCGACTCTGGCCAGCTGCTTAACCTCTCTCAGTTCCTCATCTGTAAAATGATGGGGTTGGGCTGGATAGCCTGTAAAAGCTCATCTGGCACTGCATCTAGGATTTTATGAGTCATTTTTATTTACACTTACCATTCCAAAGATTGTTTTCTTTAGTAGAGAAAACAAAATCAAAATAACTGCTGAATAGCTCTGCTTCCTGAAGCAAACCAGTTTAAGAAGCTAGGGCCAAGAGCAGCTGGGGGATGAGTGACTTACCCGTGGTCACATAGCCAGTATGTTTTAGAGACAGAACTTGAACCCACATCTTCCTGGTTGGGAAGCTGTCCCTTTATTCCCTATGTCACACCACCTCTCTAATAGTCCTATCATAAAAGGAAATGAAATTAGTCCAACATTTCCTGTTCTTTATGAACACAATAGGTTGCTTCCTCTTGGTCTCTGATACCCTCTCTAAGTTCTTCCAAATAGGCATCTCAAGATTTCATCTACTTATTTCTTTTCCTAACTCAGGGAATCTACTGCTTCCTACTACCCAGGAGTATTTTCCTCTTAGAAAACTTGAGCCATCTCTCTGCTATCATATAAAGTGATAAAGCAAGAAAAAATATTTGGAAAAGTAGGAGGGTGGGGTGTGTGTGTGTGTGTGTGTGTGTGTGTGTGTGTGTGTGTGTGTGTGTGTGTGTGAAGAATGGTGGATCCACAGAGTCAACACTTAATGAATTCTTGTTCACTGATTGATTGGATGGGAGGCAGGAGGTGTGGGGCTTTCTCCTGGTTCTGCCTTTCACTAGCTGTGTGACTGGACTAATATGTGGAACCAACAGTTTTATAAGATATTCTAGAATTTCACAGACATCACCATGAAGGTCACTTATCTATAATTTACAGAATTAATTTCCCCAGGCCCTTTGCCCTCTGAATATTGGGACATCATTTGTCTACCCATCTCTATTTTTCCATTATGTTTCTCATCTCATTATTCAAAGATTACCAACAACAACTCAGAGATCACACCTGAACATTATTTGAATACTATAGTGATGGAAGTCACTTAGATGTGGACAGTTCCACAGGATGTGGAAGAAAATAGTAGTTTTCTTTTTTTGGAGGCGGGGGGGGGGTGGAGCAAAGATATTAGAATGGTTTGCTATTTCTTTCTTCAGCTCATATTAAAGGAGAAACCGGGGGCAGCTAGGTGGCACAGTGGATAAAGCACCGGCCCTAGATTCAGGAGTACCTGAGTTCAAATCCGGCCTCACACACTTGACACTTACTAGCTGTGTGACCCTGGGCAAGTCACTTAACCCCCATTGCCCCGCAAAAAACCCCCAAAAAACCCAAAAAGCACACAAAAACAACAACAACAACAAAAGAAGAAACTGAGGCTAACAGGGTTAAGTGACTTGCCCAGGGTTGCACAGCTATTAAGTGTCTGAAGGCGACTTGAGCTCCAGTCTTCCTGACTTCAGGCCTGGTGCTCTCCACTGCACCACCTAGTTGTTCTTCAGATTAGACACTGATTCCTAAACAGCAGATGATCATTTCTTTCATATGTGGAGTATGTTAACTGTTGTGGAATTCTTCCCAATTCAGACCTAAAAGAAGTAAGAAAAAGAGGGAGTAAAAATCTTGATTAAAATAAATTAGATTCAAAGCACTGCTAATGTACTTCCTCAGGGTACCGATGCTCACCACTTTTGATGCACTACAATCAACTTAATAATAAATGAATATTAGTTTTTGCTCAATTCTTCTACCTTTCCTGAAAAAAAAAAACACCCAACAACAAACCAACAAAAAACCTATGCTGGTTTTTGCCTCTGTTACCACTATCTGTGCCTGTTGAGATTCATGCTTGTCAAATATTTGAAGGTGATGGGAGGTTGCCTGCATTCTATATAATAGTAGCTGTCATCAAGGCCCCATCAACCTTTAGCAAATGACTGTCATATTTCTACAGGGTTATTCTTCCAAGTTAGCAACATCCAGAAAACTATTGCTGTCCATGAAGAATAAGAAAAGAGAAGAGGAAATACAAAAAGAAATAAAACACCCAGATGGCAAGGTAGGGAACTGGAAACACCATTCCGCGTCTGTGGGTGTGTGTGTGTGTGTGTGTGTGTGTGTGTGTGTGTGTGTGTGTGTGTGTTGTCATCCTACTTCACCAAGACTGTCATGAGGGCAGAGATTCAGAAACTGCAAATGTCTTTCAGAAGAAAAAAAGGTTCTAGCATCACTGCCTGGGTGCCTTTCTGTTACCAGAAAATCAGGCAGTCTCCTTTTTCAACAGGAAAACATTTTTCTTTTTGAATTTGCCTTACTCTGCATTACCTGGCTCTAATTGGTCCCCCCCTTATCCCCCCTCCCCCCTCCCCCCCACCCCGCCACTGCCCCTGCCCCCAACCATCCACATTCTCCTCTGATCATTTAGGAGAGGATTTCAGCCCTGAAATACAGTCCAACTTAATAGTCTTGGATGCTAGATTCTCTCTCTCTCCCCTTCTTCTTCTTCCTCCTCCCTACCTCCCCTCTTCCCCTCCCCCCCTCTCCTCCCCCCCCCCCCTTGCTTTCTCTTTCCTCTCTCTCATTTTTTCCTCCATCAAATAAACAGTTCACACAGCCGGAGCAGGAGTATCTACAATTTCCCATATGCAACTGAAGACTTGCATGAAAGAACTCACTCTCAGCATAATAATAACCTGGATTTCTATAGATAGCTCTTTAGGGTCTATCACTCTTCTTCCTCAACTCCCGCCCCGTGAGGGGAGGCAGTAGCTCGCCTTCTCCATCCCGGGCTCATTCGTTCAATATTCTTGATCTTTAGCCTCATGACTGAACTTGGGATAGGACACAGATCTAGCCCTGGAAGCCACATTAGAGGTTGAATAGCAATCCTGCTCCCCTCCCCCTTCTCATTTTATAAAAGCAGCAGCTAAGGTTCATGAAGGGTAAATGACTTGTCCAAGGCTACAAAATACTAAGTGGCATAGACACCCGGGTCCTCTGACCCCAAAATTAATCTTTCCACTGTACTAAGATTCCCTATAAAGTTGGGGTTCTTAGCTTGTGGTCAATGTAATTATTTTAAAAATATTTTTATAACTGCCATTCGATGTAAATTTTAAAATTTACATATGTTTATTTTATGCTTTAAAAACATTATTCTGAGAAGGGGGTCTTTTGACATCACCAGCTTGCCAAAAGGACACAAAAATGGTTAAGAACTCCTGCTACAAGGGGTCTTTAGCTTTCTCTATGTCACTCCTTCCATGCTATCTCCCAGTCCTATTCCACCCCTCCTCCCCAGTTCCCTTGAGTCACCTCACCTGCTTTTCTCCTCACCTGCTACAACTTACTCCTTCCTGTGGGTCTCCCTGCTTCCCATTGCCTTACATCTCCTAGGTCATTTCTCTTCACTACTCAACCCTGCCCTCATTTCCCATCATTCCATAGAAGATGGATTGATCTGTTTACTTATTTTAGAGAATCTGAGAAATGGGTCATCTCCCTTATTTTATGCTGCCATCTAAATAATAAATGAATTTTAATAATAAATGCTGTAAAGAGAGAAGTTATTAACACCTGCTCAGAATCAACATTGTTTGAGTCTGTTCATCTTTGACAGAGATGAATATTGATAATTAAAGAACAATTCTAAAACAGAACTAAACCAAATGTTGCTTAATGTTGACACTCTGTTTAGGCTGTTGGGGCTGGGACAAAGGGGAGGAGGATAGAAGGAGAATTGGTTTGGGTCCTGAGGTGATCATTTGTGAAACCATTGGGTTGGCCAGCAGGTGGTGCAAGTGGGCAAGTTTTGTTCCAGATTAGCCGCTGATTTTCAGAGTAATCCATAAAGGTTTTGTTTTGTTTTGTTTTTTGTTCCCTGTACATTTTCTCAGTTTATACCAGAATCAACTTCTAAATTGCAGCTTAGGGGGCAGCTAGGTGGTGCAGTGGATAAAACACTGGCCCTGGATTCAGGAGGACATGAGTTCAAACAGAGCCTCAGACTTGACACTTTCTAACTGTGTGACCCTGGGCAAGTCACCTAATCCTCACTGCTCCACAAGATAGATAGATAGATAGATAGATAGATAGATAGATAGATAGATAGATAGATAGATAGATAGATAGATAGATAGATAGATAGATAGATAGATAGATAGATAGATAGATAGACAGACAGACAGACAGACAGACAGACAGACAGACAGACAGACAGACAGACAGACAGACAGACAGATAGATAGATAGATAGATAGATAGATAGATAGATAGATAGATAGATAGATAGATAGATGATAAACAGCAGACCCTAGTCTGAGTCCGAGTCCTACTAATGATGTGTGAGACCTTGGTTGGGCAAGGGACTTAACCTCCTTGAGTCTCAGTTTCCTCATATGTAAACTAGGAATGCTAGCACTTGTATTGCTTACCCCCACTAAGCTGTTATAGAGAAAACATTTTGTGGGATTTCAAAATAATATATCAATGTGAGTTATCATTATACTCCTAAAATTTGAGGTGACTTAGACTTGATTCTTCCTTGGAAACAGTCTTGTATTTATCACTTTCTCTCCATTCATACTAGGGAAAAGGGAAGGAAGAGAAAATAAACATTTATATATAGTGCCAGCTTTGTGCTAAGTCCTTCACAAATATTATCTCAGTTGATCCTCTCAACCTGGGAAGTAGGTGCTATTATGAGTCCCATTTTATGCTTGAAGAAATTGAGGCAAACAGGGTTAAGTGACTTAGCAAAGGTCACACAAATAGTAAGTGTCTGAAGCCAGATTTGATCTTGGGTGCTCCTGACTCCAGGACCAATGCTCTATCTGTTGCACCAACAGCTGCTTCTCATACTGCCACCACTTCAGTTCAATTTTTTATTGTCTCTTGCCTAACCTATCAAAACATCCAACTGTTTAACCAGTCTCCCTGCCTATAATCTTTCATTTCTCTAAACATTCCTTCCCACAGCTGCCAAAAAGAGTATTCTTACAAAGGTCTCATCATTTTACTACCCGACGCATAAACCTTCCTTAGTTCCCTGTTGCCTCCAGCAGGAAAGATACAAACAAGGTCTGCTGTTTAAGCTTTTCAAACCGTCTGGCTTTCAGCTTGCTTTTCCTGCCTTATTTCATGCTACTTCCAACTATACCACACTCCATGTTCTCACCATATTGGATTGTTAGCTGTTCCCTGGTTTGTTTCTTTTGAAAGCTGCTTCTTTCAAGGCTTAGTCACCTTGTCCATGAAGCTTTTCCTCATCCTCCATCTCCACCCTTCAGGAAATGATCTCTTTATCCAATTTGTCTTACAGTCCTTTGCCAGCATCTCTCTTTTGTCCTTAGCACATTCTCCTTTGTATCACACCAAATAACCTGTCTTGACACCGTCACTCCAATAGCAGATAAACACTGTTAGGTAAGGAACTAGGTTGATTTTCATCTTTGTATCTCTCTTGCTTGGCACAATGCCTTGAATATTGAGCAGTGTACTTAATAAGTGTTTATTTGGCTTGAAACAGTTCACCAGAATTCAGTGATCACAGATTTTTCTAGGCTACATAGAAACCAGAGCAGGCAAATACCTTGTAAAAAAAAAAACATAAAAAATAAGCCAGACATACCAACCTTTTCTCATTGTGCATCAGCCACATTTAGTGATGCGTGTTTTGAATTAATGAATTTAATGACTATGTCCTTAGTGTTACATTTTTATGCGGCTATTATAGTTACTTAGGTATGACATGCAGTAAGCACTTGGCAAATGTTTGTTGAATAAATAAATGAGTCAAATCACAAAAGCTTCCTCATGCACTGGTTTCCATGTGTAGACTTTCTTTTTTCTGCAAAGGTGGAACAGAAATTTTCAGATGGTCATAAAACAATCACTTTTCCCAATGGCACCAAGAAGGAGATCAGCGCTGATAAGAAAACAACTATTGTGACATTTTCAAATGGAGATGTGCAGAAGTTCATGCCAGATCAGAGAGTGGTATGTAAATGTTTTTTCTTTGAAATAAAAATTTAAAAACCTGAAAAAACAACAACCCTATACATAGTCTAGCTAGGTGTTGCAGTGGATAGAGTGCCTGCCCTGTAGTCAAGGAAGACTCATCTTCCAGAGTTCAAATCCAGCTTTAGACACTTATAAGCTAAGCATTCATGACTGTAGATATAGTTTCTTTTTCCCCATTTTATTTTATTTTTCAAATAGCTTTCATTTGTTTTCTCTCTTACCACCCTCTCATTCAAAAAGAAAAAGAAAAAAAAATTTTTAGGCAGGGCAATAAGGGTTAAATGACTTGCCCAAAGTCACACAGGTAGTGTCAAGTGTATGAGGCTGGATTTGAACTCAGTTCCTCCTGAATCCAGGTGCTTTATCTACTGAGCCACCTAGCTACCCCCAAAAGATAAAAATCTTTAAAAGAACTATTCAACTATTCAATATAATTTCATTACTATCCAAGTAAAACAATTTTTCATGTTGTCTATATCCCAAAAAACCCCACCATGTCTCATTCTGCTTATTGAACCTATCACCATAGTTATGGTCTCATCTTTGAATCTAATGGAGAGGGGGCAGCTAGGTGGCACAGTGGATAAAGCACTGGCCCTGGATTCAGGAGGACCTGAGTTCAAATCCTGCCTCAGACTCTTGACACTTACTAGCTGTGTGACCCTGGGCAAGTCACTTAACCCTCATTACCCCACAATAAAATAAAATAAAAATAAAATTAATCTAATGGAGAATCTTCAAACTCCTATGTAAAATTTAGCCTTGAGTTATAGCATACACGTTACCCATGTAGGTTAGTACATGGCCAAAAGCAATGAATTTAATCAGAAGACCTGTGTCTGAATCTTAGCTCTGCCACTTCCTATCTATGTGACTTTGTGCATATTATTGTGCATGTTAAAAAAAACCACTTCTGAGTAATTTGGCAAGAATGTATGGTTACAAAAACACAACACAGTTATAAAAATCCTTAGCAAGGCATACAATATGACCACACAATGAAAAATATAAAAAGTAGGGAAGTGAGGAGAGAAAGGGAATAAACATTTATATAGCTCCTATCCAAAATGTTGTCACAAAGAGTGACACAAGTGAAATGACTGAACAACAACAATTATGTGCCAGAAACAATACTAAGCCCTTTACAAATATTATTTCATTTGATCCTCCCAACAACCCTTAGAGAGGTAGTCCTGTGTACCAGGCAATGTTATTGTTCCCATTTTATGGTTGGGAAAACTGAGTCAAACAGAAGTGATTTGTCCAGAGTCAGTAAGTATCTAAATCCAGATTTGAACTCAGGACTTACTGACTCTAGGTTTAGCACTTTATCTACCATGCCACCCGAGTTACTACTTCAAGGAAAGCATAACCTTGGCCACTGTGACATAAAATTAAACTTTCTCATTTGGGGAGCTAGGTGGCACAGTGGATAAAGCACTGGTCCTGGATTCAGGAGGACCTGAGTTCAAATCCAGCCTCAGACACTTGGCACTTACTAGCTGTGTGACCCTGGGCAAGTCACTTAACTCTCATTGCCCTGAAAAAAATTAATGTTAGAATTTTATCTTAAATAAGAAAAATAAGAAAATTAAAACTAATCCCTCCCCCAAACAAATCCTGGCAGTGTTAACAAAATTTTTAAAATTCACACATTCCCTTTTCCCTCTATTAAGTAGGAGGAAATGAGCTAGATTTTTGCCTCAGAGTTTTGACAAAAGATCATCCATCTCTCTCTTCTTCCATTCCTCTTTCTCATTCTTTCTCTTCTTCTCCTTCCATCTTTCTTTCTTATTGGGTTCAAATGAACAAATCTGCCAGTTCGTTGTTGTAGGATGTCAACGGGCAATCACAGCATCATGAAACTTATGTGAAAACCAGGTTTGTTAGAAGAGAAATTAACATGCATATGGAAACCAAAGCAAATTAGCACCTTCTCAGTAATTTATAAACCTGTGAGAATTGCCTATGGCCCTAAGGTTAACCGAATTTCTCAGAGTCACACAGAAGTGTCAGAAATCTTCAATGGAGGTCTTCTGGACCCCAAGGCCCCCTGTCTTATCTACCCTCTGCCATGCCGCTTCTTAGAATGGGTCAGATTGGGTAGCTAGGCGGCAGAGTGGATGGAGCACCAGCCCTAGAGTCAGGAGGACCTGAGTTCAAATCCTGCCTGAGACACTTACTAGCTGTGTGACCCTGAGCAAGTCACTTAACCCCAATTGCCTCACCAAAAAAAAAAAATGGGTCAGATTATAGGTATAGAATGATTTTTATTGGATGCATTTATTTGGCAGAGTTCAGATTCATCTTTAATTTTAAAAGAAACCTAATGGAACGTTAACGATTCTGTCTCTTCAAACAAATGAAAAACTACATTGGGTTGGCTGTAGTATTGAATTTGGAATCAGAAAGACCTGGGTTCGATTCCCCTTTCTGACATTTGCTAGCTGTGTAAAGCTGGGCTAATTGAATCATAGATCCTTCTGGGCGTTTTTGCTTAGAATTCTTCTGAGGATCAGTAACCCTAGAGAGATGTATTTTATAAAGGTTTCTTATCCTGGTTTTACAGGGACCCCATTAGAACATTTCCCTTCCACTCACTACAGTGCTCTTCCCTCTTATTCTTTACTAGCTTCTCTCACATTCCTTCACTGGAAGTGAAGGAACTAGCAAGTATGCAAACCACCCCACAGCTGGGTGAACGCAGGCCTAACAGAACAGAACAGAAGGCCTAACCTGATGGCGCCTGGTGTTGTGGATATTGCTCCATCTCTTGGTGTTTCCTTGGGGAGATAGCACCCTGGTTCTGAAAGATGTGCATGCAGTTCAGGACAGGTTTGGCAAGAGTGTCAGGCTCTGTCCTGCTCTACTTTCATTGCTCAGGAATGGTGATCCAGGAATTTCTGTAGCTTCGTCGACTTGACTGACATGGTCTGGGTTGGTCACTCAAGTGCCACGTTTGGAGCTTCCTCTCCTATCATGCACATCTCTAGGGAGTGGCTGCCCAAACCTTAGAGGTGCCAGGATCACGGACAGAGAGCTGAAAGGGCCCTTGGAAGCCATTAAAAGTCCAACCCATTCATTTTACAGATAAGGAGACCGAGGCTGACAGAGTTTAAGTCGCTTGAGCAGGGTCAAACAGCTTGTAAATATCTGAGGCAGTATTCAGTCTTGCCACTTTCTGAACTCCATGTCCAGTTTTCTGTCCATCATGCCAGTGGAGACATCACCTGGTCCTATCTTTAAATTTTACAGATGGGGAAAATCAAGACTGAGAAAACTGGAGCAACTTGTCCATGGTCACACAGCTAGTTAGTGGAGGATCCAGGGCTAGCTTTCAAGTCTCATGCCTTCCAGTTTATTATTATTATTATTATTATTATTATTATTATTATTATTATTATTATTATTATTATTTTAGTGAGGCAATTGGGGTTAAATGACTTTCCCAGGGTCACACAGCTAGTAAGTGTTAAGTGTCTGAGGCCGGATTTGGACTCAGGTCCTCCTGAATCCAGGGCCGGTGCTCTATCCACTGCGCTACCTAGTTGCCCCTCCAGTTTATTTTAGTTTTAGTTTTTTTTAGTGAGGCAATAGGGGTTAAGTGACTTGCCCAGGGTCACAGAGCTAGTAAGTGTTAAGTGTCTGAGGCCGGATTTGGACTCAGGTCCTCCTGAATCCAGGGCCGGTGCTCTATCCACTGAGCCATCTAGCTGCCCCTCCAGTTTATTTTAGAATGCCGTTTCCTCTCTTTAGGCTTGGTTGCCTGCATGGAGGTTATAATGGGCACCTGCAGGGAAAGCATTTGTCCCTTTGAATGGATGAAGCCTAGATTTAGAACAAACGCTCTCAAAACCTTCCTTTAACACATGTGTTGTACTTTCAGCTTTATTATTATGCAGATTCTCAGACAACTCATACCACTTATCCCAACGGTCTGGAAGTGCTACAATTTCCTAATAAGCAAACTGGTAAGTTGTAGACTGACTCTTGAGGTCAGATTTACTTTATTAACATCATTTTTCTTAGATTCTCTTTCCTGTTGGCTTATCCTGAAAATATTCCTCATAGAATGTTTACAGAAAGGGGAAGATTTGCCACGTGTTTTCTTGTAATAGAAAAAAAAATCATTTAGCAAGAAAAAGCAGCTGGTGAAAAATATATGAATAGCACACGTGAGCATGATGGGACTGGCTGAGCATATGGACAACAGCAATTAGAAGTATCTAGGCCAGGTCTACAAAACTGCAATGATGCAAAGAAGTCTGACCTTTATCAGCTGAGATAATTGAGAGAAAAAATAAGTTTGAGGGCTTCCGTGATTCTAATTGATTTCAAATTCCTTAAATGATTGCTCAGTCCTTTGTTTTACTTTGGGTGTGCAGAGGTAGGCAGATGACAGTGCTGTGGCAGAGGAGAGAGCATCATCATGGCATCAGCTCTCATACGGCGCAGTACCTGGGCTCTTCCCCAATGGGCCCAATTGAGATGCATAATCTGCAAAATACACCAAGGAAATGGTGCTTGCTGCCAGCATTTGCAAATAATATAATCCGCTGTACCTCTGCAGCGGTGACCTTCCAAGCCATCTTTCTTTACCTCTTATAAATTCAAAGCCATCTGTAGCACAGGCCCTGGGGCTTACTCTTCCAAACCTTGCTTTCCGCTGACCATCTGGCCAACCCCCAGAGCATGGTTGCTACCTCTCCCCTCAGACTTCTTAGGGTTAGACCTAAGAGGTTGGGGGCGGGGTGGAGATGGTTTTCTAAGGAAGGCTCATGGGCTCCCATCATTGTGTTTTCCTTATTGTGATTATTATTTTATATCAATCTTGTGGCCAGAATTACTTTTTAGAAAGGGGTATTCGTTGAAGTGGTGTAGTAAGGGCAATTGGGACAAAACATCTAAAGCTTTGGTTCTTGAAGTTCACAGGGCGGGAGGCAGGAGCCTGAGGCCAAGGCCAAGGTCAAGGCTGGGCTTCTTTTCCTCCCTCCTCCCTCCTCCCGTCCTCCAGGGATTTGTTTTCTGAGGTTTGGCTGGAACGTTCTCCTCTGACTACACACGCACTCGGATCTTTGATATGAAGCCAGCTCACTGGTGTTGTATAAGCCCCACTGGGCATGACAACCATTCTAAGCAACGTCTGTGTGCAGCTCTCCCCTCCAGACATTGATTCCTTTCACAGAATCATAGATTTAGAACTTAAGGGACTGGAGGTCGTTGAGTCCGACTTCCTCATTTTACAGACAAAGAAATCGAGGTGCAGAGGGAAGGGGACGGGAAGAGGAACAAGGGAGAGGAGCAAGCATTTATTAAGTGCCTACTATGTGCCACGCACTTTATTAATATTATTCTGTTTGGTCTTCTCAGCAATCCTAGGAGGTAGGTGCTACTCTTGTCCCCACTTGATAGTCGAGGAAACTAAGGCAAACAGGCTCAGTGACTTTCCCAGAGTTCATTAGAACCACCCATTAGTCATCCGCTAGTGATTTACCACCTCTTTTCATTTGCTTTAAGGAATTTTTTTTTTTTTGCCGAGGCAATGGGGGTTAAGTGACTTGCCCAGGGTCACACAGCTAGTAAGTGTCAAGTGTCTGAGGCTGGATTTGAACTCAGGAGCTTTTGAATTCAAGGCCTGTGCTTTATCCACTGCGCCACCTAGCTGCCCCCAGGAATTTTTAAAAAGAACATTAATAGAAAAAAAATATACTTCAGATCTTCTTTAATAATTGTGTTCCCCTTGTAGCTATTATTCAGTTACATTGGATTTAATATGGGCATAATCTCATACTTAAGTTTTAATTTTAAAAAATAATCAACCACTTGGTTCCAGAGATGGTAACCACAGTGAAAAAGCCATCTATTTCTTCTTGGGTTAAATGACTCCGTGGAAGGCTCACTGCCATGCAGAGGGAGGTCAGCCCTGGCTCCTGTAGCCATTGAATTTACCTCCTCTGCCTGGGCCAAGCTTCAGTGTGGTGGAGAAAATGGGTGCCTCCAATAATTGAAACTGCGTGGGGCAATTATGGCTGATGGGGTGGGGGGAGCTGATTGGACATGTTCTATTCTCTCACTACATCTGAGGGCAGAAATGCATTTTCCCTCATGGTAACTTTAGTGCTGTGGTATCGACCAATTAAAAAAAAAACTACACAGTGCAGCTGATTAATTAGAGTAGAAACGAGACTGATTTCATGACTTTTGCTGCTTTGGCATCTGGTTCCTGGTATTTAAAAAAAAACCATTTTTAACGCCACTGATGATAATTGCCACTGTTATCAAGGCTGACATTTATGTGGCATTTTTTTTCTTTTTTTTTTGGTGAAGCAATTGGGGTTAAGTGACTTGCCCAGGGTCACACAGCTAGTAAGTGTTAAGTGTCTGAGGTCGGATTTGAACTCAGGTCCTCCTGAATCCACTCTATCCACTGTGCCACCTAGCTGCCCCTATGTGGCATTTTTAAGGTATACAAGGCACTTCCCATGAGTTACTGCAACGGATCTTTAAGACCTCCCTTTGAGAGTGGTTCTACTACAATCTCCTTTTCATAGATGAAGGAATGATGAGTAGCAGCAGCAGGAGACTTTGGTCTTAAATGAGAATAGAAACACAGGAAGAACTTGGCTTAGGGCCTTGGGCTGTCCCAAAAGCAAGTGACAAGTTATTTCTGAGGAAAACGAGCAGATCCTGCTTCTTGAATTCTCATTTTCTTTAAGTAATAATCATAATCAAATAACAGCATTTAAATGCTGTCTACTATTGTCCTATTTTATCCTCACAATAACCCTAGGAGATAAATACTGTTAGTATCCCCATTTGACAGATGAGGAAATTGAAGTCAAGGGGTTGAGTGACTTGCCCAGGGTCACACACAGCTACAACTGTAAATGCCTGAGCCTGGATTTGACCTCAGGTCTTCCGAACTTTAGGCCCAACTTTCTATCCACTACACCTGCAGAGAATAAGGCCTACAGAGGGGATGCCTGTTTAAGGGTGAGTGGGACTGGATAACCTCTCAGATCCCTTCCAACTTCAAGTTAGCCTTCATCTGAATGTGTAAATTCTGTTATGCTTGCTCAAATATGCATCTCCTCCCTTCTCAATCACACCTTGGAGATCAGATTGTGTGTCTGCTACATGCTTCACAGTTTGTTTATTCTTTACTCATTTGAGTAAAGTATTGGTTTTGGTCGTCCCGTTCTTGAACTTAGATTTAAACAGACTTTTCTCCTCCGCGACAATCCTATTCTGACGCCTCACTTTGATATAGAGGTGACCCTGGGGGTCTTGAAGACTTTGTCGATGGGGTCCAAACCCTGGCAAGGTCCCACCAAACTGGAGATACTCTCAGCATGGGCTCCATCGTAGGCTGCGTGTCTATTGTCCCAAGAGCAGCTTACTAGATATGTTTGGACAGATTAGCTTCTGGGTAATGATTTTTCTGGTTTTGTTTTTGGCCAAGACGACCCATCCAGGACCATCATGAGGTTTTGATCTATGTTAGTGGAAGGAGTGCCTGTGTCAACAAAATCATAGATCCTTGAAGTGGTGCTGGAAGTTAAAAAAAATAAGGCTTGGATAAGCTCACGCAGTGAGACCCTTCCTTTGTGTGACATATCCACTGTGTGAATCTCATTGGCTCTTGGCCTAAACAGTACTGTACTTGAGTCTGTGTTTGAGCCATCTCAGGTCATCACCTTCAGTTAACTCCTCCCTTTGCTTTCCTAAGTTTTTGAAGGTTGTGTATTTTCTCTAATGCAAAAAGAATGGCCCATTCTGTATTGGCTGCCAAATCTATGTTGACTTGCTTATTGCATATGACTGCTAGAGAAAGTGACCCCAGATTTTATGCTAAATCTTCTCTAGCCATTATACTTGATATGCTGTTCAGCTCTTCCCTACTGTAAATAATTGGCATGTAAATTTTTGCTGACATTGGCAAACCCAGTGCAATGAAGCCATTCTCATTGTCTTCTTCAAAACAAGAACCATGAACCTGTTTTCTCTGTTTCTGCCTTTCCTGTCATTTCTTTCTCCTTCCTATCCTTAACTTTCAGCCTATGCAGTTATGTGCCTCATTAGCATTTTAACTCTAGCAGTATGTCACATATGGGGTGGGCCAAACTCAGAAGAAGACATGAGAAACGTCTCAGCCTCCTTCAGACCCAAGGTGAAGGGCTCTTCTCAGTGACCTTAAACAAATCATTGAAAATGAAGGATTAGACTTGTTGGCTCACAGCTGCCATGGAGGATGATTGATTAGTGTTAATTCAGTTCTTTTGAAAATGAAAAATCTTTTACCGACCTGGATTTTCTTTCTGTCACTGAACCTTTTAAACTGTCTGAGTCTTCGGTTGTTGGGCTGTAAAACTCACTAAATTACTCTGTAGGAATTTGTAAGTAGTGTTATTGTTCTTTGGTCAGTTTTCGTAGAGGAAGTCACAGGGATGCTGAATAGAAAAACAAGGTAGTCAATTGACATACCCTTTCCAGAAGCAATGGTGATGCCATTCTGATTATAGTTCCCAGGGCAAGAGGTAAAGGGTACCATATACATGTCCAAAAGCATATTGGAAACTGGCCAAGGTAGAAGAGATGCTTGTACCTGGTTCTAGAAATAGCATTTCAATTGATTGCCATTATCCACTATGATATCTCTTGTGTCAGGAATTACTAGGGCAAATGATCAAATTTAGTTTTGAAGAAGACTTGAGAGAGATAAGCATTGGGAAGCAGCATAGTACAAGGGAAAGATGGCTGGATTTGGAGTTAGGCAATCTGTCTCTTACATCTTTTGTGACATGAGTGGAGTCGCCTGACAATCTTTTTTTTTTTTTTTTGCGGGGCAATGGGGGTTAAGTGACTTGCCCAGGGTCACACAGCTAGTAAGTGTCAAGTGTCTGAGGTCGGATTTGAACCCAGGTACTCCTGACTCCAGGGCCGGTGCTCTATCCACTGCGCCACCTAGCTGCCCCGACAATCTTTTTAAAAGCACAATTGATAAAAATTGCTTTAAAAAAAGATTGCTTCTAAATAGACTCAATGTAATATACTTATACTTTTTTAAAAATTGCTTCCTATAGAAAAACACCACCCCAATGGCACTAAGGAAATTGTGTTTCCAGATGGGACAGTGAAACACCTTGGTGTCGGTTACGAGGAGACTGTGTTTCCTGATGGAACAGTGGTGAAAATAGAAAGGTTAGCATTGGGAGTTTATGGAAATCCAAGGCATGCTGTTTTGTTTTGTTTTGTTTTGTTTTGTTTTGTTTTGTTTTATTTTGTTTTGTTTTGTTTTGTTGGGGGTTTTTGCATTCTTTTCTGTTTTCCTTCTCCTTTTTTCTCCTTATTCCCTTAGGTATTAGTGGAATTCAAATTATCAATCATTTAAAAAATATTTATCAAGTGCTTACTATGTGCCAGGCAGTATACTAAAGGGTAGGGACACAAAATAAGGTTAACAGACTCTGCCTTCAGGTAGCATGTGTTCTAATGAGGGAAACAGAACAGAATGTAAATTGCTAAGGATGAAATGTATACTTGAGAAGGAAATAGCAAATCAGGAAAGTATCCTTGCCAAGAAAACCCCCTGTACAAATTTGGTCCATGGGGTCACGAAGAATTGGACATGACTGAATGGCTGAACAACATGATATTTACAGAGTGGATGAAAATGCCTACCAAAGCAGGGTGTGGGAATGGGGTGTAGGGAAGGGGGGAAGGGGGAGGGTGGGAGAATGGGGAAAGGTTTCCTAGAAGATTTGAACTGAGATTTGAAGAAAACCAGGAAAACTAAGAGGCCAAAGTGGAGAGGCTGAGCATTTCGAAGAAAGGATCATTCTTCATAGGTGTGTAAGTAGGACTGGTTAATGAGAACAATTCTTTCTTTGCCTGGAGTGCCCACTGTGAAGGGGATTAGGATGAGGTGTTATTGGCCAGTCCCTATTACATGGCTAAGAGCAAAGGTAGAGAAAAAGTGACTTGGATTCTGGAGGCCTTGTCTGGGTTGCTCAGCATTCATTTAGAAAATGGGTGTTAAATAAATATTACCTAACATTTGTTTCATTGTCAATTGCCATGTTTAAAAAATTTCTTAAATGAAAAGTAAAGCCATATTTTAAACAGTTATCTCCCTGAAGCATATCTGTGAAAATCTGTGATCAAGTTTGGTTAAATTGATTAAATGTTTTTAATAAGTATGATTAATTATATAACTGTTTTTTTTAGTTATTTTTCAGTTCTGTCTGACTCATCATGACCCCATTTGGGTTTTTTCTTGGCAAAGATTTTAGAATGGTTTACCATTTCCTTCTCTAACTCATTTTACAGATGAGGAAACAGAGGCAAACAGGGTGAAGTGACTTGCCCAGGGTCACACAGCTAGTAAGTGTCTGAGATCAGATTTGAACTCAGGAAGAAGAGTCTTCCTGACTCCAGCCCCAGCACTCTACCCACTGAACCTCCAATTACATAGCTGTAATAAATATGATTAATTTTTTTAGACTATACAGCGGGAGAATTGATCATTTCTGGTTTGGTAATGTGGAAAATTCTAACACCACATGATTCCGTGAGCTCCTAAG
This sequence comes from Dromiciops gliroides, assembly GCF_019393635.1. Lineage (NCBI taxonomy): Eukaryota > Metazoa > Chordata > Mammalia > Microbiotheria > Microbiotheriidae > Dromiciops > Dromiciops gliroides. Next base: position 410,788,807 of record NC_057864.1, read on the forward strand.
AATGCCTAACCTACTATGTGAGGAGAATAGGTCTGGTTAGCAGTGATATCTCCCACTTATTTCTGGATAGCTTTAGTATTGGCTACCAGACCTAGCACTTTATAAGACTAATTCTCTCCTCTTAGGAATGGAGATAAAACCATTATATTCAGTAATGGGCAGAAGGAGATCCACACTTCACAGTTCAAGAGGAGGGAATTCCCTGATGGTACCGTCAAGACTGTGTATAACACTGGCCATCAGGAGACGAAGTACGCGTCTGGCAGGGTTCGAATCAAAGATGAAGCAGGAAAGATCATCCTTGACAAGAAGTGATTTGCCTCTTCTGCGTGTAAAATTATGTATGCGATTCTGATTTCTTCTCATTCAGGTTTTCTTTGATATTTTTTAGCCGTCTGACCAGAGACGAGACATAGGTAAGGGGCCTATCAGGAGAGGTGCATGAGAGATCTCGAACCCAACTAATTGAGTAGAAATTGTAAAAGAAAAATGACCCACTTACTTCTCAATTTATAAGGAAAAAATCGGTTGAAATAACACTCTTGAGCCAACTTCTTGTCCCCAAGGCAATTGTTCCTGGTCGTCTCCAGGCCACTTATTATTCTTCGGTGACTGAATGTGCCTGTGGTTGGAACACCTTGCTCAGCTCTCTTCTGCTGCCATGCAGAAGCAGGTGAACTTAGCCTTTTTTGGAATCCTGCCTCACCAGGGATTGTCTGAACAGCAATACCTGTCGTAATTCCAGAGCTGGGTTTTGTGCTTGGTTCCAAACACAGTGAATGAATTGAAGGGGCTTTAAACAGTCTTGTAGCAACACCTGTCATGAGCAGCAGACTTACCCACCTCTCTGACTCCACCTTTAATTCTCTGGCAGCCATTTACCCTCCTAATCCCAAATGTGAAAATGATTGCACGATTTTTACTAGCCTTACACCTTTGATTCCATTTTAAGCAGCCCACAGAATGCAGAAATAAACTTTTTTTTTTCTGAAACAATTAGAGCCCAGGAAATGTTGGAAATGAATAACTTCTTGTAATTGTTAACACCGATGACAGGATGTGGTCAGATGTGATTTGCTGAATATTCACTCTTGTATATCTTTATGTGAAACCAGATGTGATCATGTATTTTGCATGCTGAAAATTATCTTGGCCCTGGGTGTATATTGTGCACCTACTACTGCGTGCTTTAAGATGCTCTTGTATTGTTGTTCAAAGAAACTAAAAATCAACATTCTGTCTTGTTATGAGAAATGGAATTCTTTTTTTTTAATTGCTTCAGGGTTAATACCCTGCCCTTGTAGGTGGATGCTGAGAGTCCATTTGTCAGAAATAATAGGCACAAACAATTCCAAAACTCTTTTTGCAGTTGGACTAAGATAATACTTTGATTAGTAGAAATCAGCTCATTTTTCATATTGTCCTTCAAAGAGACACAACAGACTCTAGTGAATCAATTGATTTCTTCTTTTAATTTTATTTTTTTTAATCAATTGATTTCTTTTTTTTTTCTTTTTTTCTTTTTTTTTTTTTTTTAGTGAGGCAATTGGGGTTAAGTGACTTGCCCAGGGTCACACAGCTAGTAAGTGTTACGTGTCTGAGGCCGGATTTGAACTCAGGTACTCCTGACTCCAGGGCCGGTGCTCTATCCACTGCGCCACCTAGCTGCCCCAATCAATTGATTTCTAATTGTCTTGTGGCACATTAAGAGTTGAGAACCCCAGGGGCAGCTAGGTGGCGAAGTGGATAGAGCACCGGCCCTGGAGTCAGGAGTACCTGAGTTCAAATCCAGCCTCAGACACTTAACACTTACTAGCTGTGTGACCCTGGGCAAGTCCCTTAACCCCAATTGCCTGATTAAAAAAAAAAAAAAACAAAAGAGTTGAGAACCCAAATGTTATTTAACCAGAAAGCTGTGTTCAGCTATCATGGAACCTGGCTGAGTGACAGCACTCATCCAATATAATCTTCCCAACCCTGCTGAATGTGTAAAACCTCTCCTGGAGATGAAAAGGGCCCAATAGAAGCATTGTGTTTTCAAACGTGACATGCTGGCTAGAAATCTCTAAAAATTGTAAAAGCTTCCGTTTGTTTAATGTCATGATGAATGCTTAGTTTGGGCCCATGGATGTAAAAATGAGCTTGAAATGGGCCTCTGTGCATATATGTTGATGAACTCTATGTAGATTATAAGATTTTGAGTCATCTGTGGAGAGCCATTAACATTAATTGCAGATAAAAATTATCCTGGTATGGAGAGAGAAATAATGTTATGTACCCACCAATAAATAGATGTCAATTATCTAAGGGAAGGAGCAATGGATTTGGAGGATACCTTGGCAAGAGTTTCATCTTGTCAAAACCCAACTAGTTGTACAAACATGGGAAAGTTATCTGCTCTGTACTTCATGTTACCCCCCCCCCTTTTCTGCTGGGCAATGAGGGTTAAGCGACTTTCCCAGGATCACACAGCTAGTTAAGTGTCAAGTGTCTGAGGACCGGATTTGAACTCAGGTTCTCTTGAATACAGGGCCGGTGCTTTATCCACTGTGCCACCTAGCTGCCCCCTCATTCCCCTATTTTTAAAAGACTGAGGTCAAGGGGCAGCTAGGTGGCACAGTGGATAGAGCACCAGCCCTGGATTCAGGAGGACCTGAGTTCAAATCTGGCCTCAAACATTTGACACTTACTGGCTGTGTGACCCTGGGCAAGTCACTTAAATCCAATTGCCTCACCAAAAAAGAAAAATTTAAAAAAAAAAGACTGAGGTCATACCTATTTCACAGGAATAGGAGGATGAATGGCAGCTTAGTGAACACCTTTTGAAGAAAAGGCATCACACTGAATCTAGTTATCTAACTTATTTTATTTAGTCCTAAAAGGATCAGAGAGCTTCACTCAACCCTAAGAAACTCAGGGGTTTCTATGAAAGTAGCTCTCCCTTGCCCATATCTTTGATGTGGCATTTCATTCTGGCAAAACTTGCCATGTAGCCCAGAAAGAGGGCATTGGGGACCCCATAATATTAAGGATCAGTAGCCTTCCATTGTAAATGGATTTACCACTTGTTTTAATTCAGTTCAATTCAGTAAGCATTTATGAAACATGTACTCTGTGTGTGTATATACACACACGAAACTGATATTCTACTGGAGGGGCACACATAGATAAGCAAAAACAAAATACAATGCAAAATAAATACAAAGTATTTGGTCACACAAAAAAATAAGTCATCACGGAAGAATATTTTCTAAGAGGTTGTCCTCAAGCTGAGCCTTAAATTGAGAAAAAACAGGGGCTCCAAGATGTAGAGTTGAAGAAGCAGCTGAAGAACTTTGCCATTCCAGGTATGAGGTAGCCTGCACAACAACATGGAGTAAGGAACGTCACCAACTGGAAATAGGTAGTTTTCCAGTTCTGGCACTTTTTGCAATATAAGTTCAAATCAAGCAGAGAAGCCAGGACTAGAAGCACAGAGAGGAAGGATAAGGATGTTCTCCCTTCCTCACATGGAAAATCTCCACTCTCATCATCAACTTTTTTCTGTGGTGTTATTTTTATTTATTATTATTATTTTTGTGTGAGGCAATGGGGGTTAAATGACTTGCCCAGGATCACACAGCTAGTTAAGTGTCAAGTGTCTGAGATCATATTTGAACTCAGGTCCTCCTGAATCCAGGGCCGGTGCTTTATCCACTGTGCCACCTAGCTGCCCCACTGTGGTGTTAATTTTCACTACTACTCTTTTCAAGTCTAGTGTGTGATCAAAGTGTTATTATACTCTCATCCACTGAACATTTCTACATTTTATCACCTTTGCCTAGAATACTCTTCCCCAACCTCCACCTGCCACAATTCTAAACTTTTTCAAGAGTCCATCTAATGGCTACCCTCTCAATGAACCCTCCTTTCTCACCCCACTCCTGCTTTAATCCTTCCCCATCAACCAAAAGTGGTTCCCCATCTCCTTGAATCTCTAATGTAATAGTTGGCCTTTCCTAGTCATTGAATAATTCTCATTTATATTACAGCCACTTAAACATGAGTCTTCTCTCTCTCTCACTAGACTGCAGGTACTGTGAAGGCAGGTACTAACTTTGTTTTTCATCTTGGGACTTTCCACAGCACCTGGTATTATATTAGCAGACTCAGCAAAAAAAAATTTTGAATGAAGGATGAGTGGAATGAAGGAATAGAGTCAAACATAATTTGTGATAACCAGGATTGTCCTGAGGCAAAATTGTGAAGCAGATGAAGCCTCTACTCTTTTCTCTAATTTGTATGACATTCTTTTCCCCTTCCTTGGTTGTCTAGTCTCTTGTTCCAAAATAAAAAAAATTACCATTGTCTTCATTCCCTTTAAGGTATAAATAACTGATGATAGATCTTGGCATTAATGACATTTTGAGGTTGAAATATTAAGTTAAGTGAAAGAAGTTCTAATGGTGGATTTTCAAACATCAAACAGCATTGATATTCTCCTGGCATATACGAAATCATATCAGTAAGTGGTCAGCTATGCCCCCTACCCAAAAGCAGCTCCATAACATCTAAAGTGGGTATGTGCCTCAGTCTCCCAACATTTTTATCTACCAATGAATTTGCAGTGAGATTTATAACCTAAAGAAAACTCATCAAGATTCCAGAGTAATGTAAGACCTGATTTCAGGCTGGTTTCAGCTATGTGACTCTGGACAATTCCCTGAACATTTCTGTGCCTTATTTTCTTCAACTATAAAGGGGGTGTGTGTGTGTGTGTGTGTGCTGGAATTTGACATCTTCTAAGGTCCCTCCCATTTTATTCTATAATCTTGTGTGGCAAAGTTGGAATACTTTTAAGTAGAGTTCACATAGTAAGTTCCAAGGGGTAAGCCATTTTGAGTTACCATAACAAAAATACTGAGATATGCTTTAGAAATTTTTGGTGATTTAGACAGATTTTTTTAAAATCCCTTCACATGTAAAGAGTCTGAGACAGAAGAGTATAAAGAAATATAAATAAATCCAATTGATATGAGCATACAAAGTCCATTTAAACAATTCAATGAAATATAAAGCAGGTATTTTATAAATATTTGTTGAATTGAATCTTCGTATTTGAAGATTAAACTAACAATGATTACTTTCTTCAGGGTGAACCTAAAAAGAGAAGTACATGCCCAATGGTCTTGGAACATAGTCCATAGTTCTCTTAAGATGCATTTGCCAATAGTTTAAAGGAAAACTCATAAGATAATTAGGCACTAAATGTGATAAACTAACCACCTCTATTAAATATACCCCCCGCCAAAAGTAGGGGAAATTCCTTCAGCCAAAGTCATGGCACTGGTTTTCCACTCTTTCTGGCTCCTCTGGGTGATATACCTTCTATTTCAAAACTATCCATTTGAAAATTCAAAATAATTTAACATCAAAGAAATCTATGTGGTCAGATATTTCCTTTAAGATGACCCTAAAAGTCCTGTCCTGCTTATTGACACAGAAGTCTTCTCTTCAAATCTTAACTCATATGCTCGCATGGCCCTCTTCCCTTCCTTTCCTCCATAATTCTCTTCATTTCATGCCCATCTCTTCTGTTCCTCCTTGTCTCTTAAGAGTCTCAAGGTCTCAGTGTCTTCTAGACAATGTCACTGAAACTGTAGGGTAGAGAGAAGTGGGAGTATCGAGATGAATTCCAAATGTTCCATAAAAGAACTCTCTGAGGAAATCATTTAAACTGAAATTATGCCATGGAATTGTGAGAAAAAAAAGCTTATATTTGTTTTTCTTATATAAGTCACCAAGTTTAACCTTTCTTGGAGATTATATGTGGTTTTTCCAAGATAAAGTATATTTCAAAAACCCATGGAAGTTATTAAAGACCCTTTCACCAGATTCCAAAAGAGTTGAGTGTTTTGTAATAATTACATCAATTAGTAGACTCTAACTAGAATAAGAGGTATGCACTGCATGGTCTAGAGCACTGTCACTCATTTGCCTACCTCCTCAATTTCTCCTGAAATACAAACCAAGAGAGCTTAGGTGATCATGATTCATAGGCAATATACAGAATAGAATCTGATTTTCATCATTGTTTGCTCCATACAGGTATATACTGAATGTGGAGTTTTAGAAAACAGGTCACATCTCTATTCCCATGCATAGCCTTTCTTTTCTCACAGCACTCAGGGTACTACCAAAAAGCACCACAGTTCTTTAGTCACATTCCTACTTACTTAGAAATGAGGCCTTTATCAGAAACACTGGCCGTGAAAATTGTTTCCCAGCTTTCTGCTTCCCTTCTAGTTTTGGCTGCATTGTTTTTGTTTGTACAAAACTTTAAAAAAATTTAATGTAATCAAAATCACCCATTTTGCATTTCATACTATTCTTGATCTCTTGTTTGGACATAAATTGTTTTCCTCTCCATAGATCTGAGAGGTAAACTATTCCTTCCTCTCCTAATTTACCTATGGTATCACTTTTTATGTCTAAATCACATATCCATTTTGACCTTATTTTGGTATAAGGTGTAAGATGTTGGTCTATGCCTAGTTTCTGCCATACTATCTTCCAATTTTCCCAGCAGTTTTTTTTAAAAGCTCTTTTTTTAGTCCAAGTGGGAAGCTTTATATTTATTAGTAATTTCATTTTATTAGAGTCAACACAATTTCTGAGGTTGTTGAAGCTTTTCTGGATCCTGTCACTAATACATTGTCTCTCTCAGCTACTTGTCACTTGAAATTTGATGAAGAGTCCATCTGTACCTTTACTAAATTATTGAAACACATGTTAAATGACACAGAATCAAGCCTACATTCTATTAATGATCATTCTTTGAGTCTGCCTATTAATTAGTTTCAAATTGTACTACGACCTAACTCATCTTATTACCTAATTGGTAATATTGCTCCTGAACTACCTCCTTGATCTTCTCTGCAACCTAACTGCATCTTTCCCTACTATCTAAAATGAACAGCATGGCAAATTAGCCATTGTATTGCTGAAATCTATATAAACTTAACTATAGCCTTCTCTCATCAATTAGATTTACCCTGTCAAAAAAAGGAGAGGCTAGCTCTTGGTTCTTTATGATCATTATTAGATAAGGGAGAGGGGTAGGTATAGAGTTGAAGAAACTCATAGTGCTTGACACCATGATAGGATTGTCTTGGGAAAGGGGGTTGGAAATTTAGTTCTTGAAAGTTTTGCAGGTTGCTTTTGATTGATTTTGGATGCCTCTGAATCCTTTGAAAGTCTTCCTCTCCAGAACTATGGGGATATATGTTAGATATTCAATCTCTCTCTCTCTCTCTCTCTCTCTCTCTCTCTCTCTCTCTCTCTCTCTCTCTCTCTCTCCCTCCCTCCCTCTCTCTCTCTCTCTGTCTCCTCTTTTCCTCCCTCCCTCCACTCTTTTCCTCCTCTTCCAATTCCTGCTCCTTCTCTTCTCCTCTCCTTCTATCCCCCTCCCTTCTTCCCTCTTCTCTCTGTTTCTTTATCTCTCTGTCTCACACACACACACACACACACACACACACACACACCTCATCTGATGGCACCTGTGAATCCAGATCACAGCTCCTTAGGGAATGGAAAGATGTTTCCTCCATGGCTGGTCCAATTCCACTCCTTGCAATTTGGATTATCATTCAAGTTCTACTCGTGTGACTCATTGCACCATGGAGGTGACCCAGGGTTCTTGAAGGACATGCTAGGCAAAGGCAAGGATTGGCCGACTCTAAGGTAGACTACAAAGCCTTTGCATGTGGGCCCAGGCAGAGACTACACTTCTATGGCCTGAGGATAGATCCAGGTAAATCTTGAGAGGCCCATCAACAGGATGACCTCAAGGTCAGTTTGGGTTTTGACTATTGCAACTGCTGGGGACCATCTACTAAGTTGCAGAGGGATTGTGACCTGCACCGGCTAACAAACAAAATTACACGTTCTTAAAAGTGTTTCCTTTATACAGTCTGCAAAATGTCCAGTTTCAGCTTCTTCACAACTTTTGGGCCAAACTATCTATTGCTTGGCTAATTAAAAGTCTTGAGGGCTCTTCGTTCTTATTGTGGCTCATTTTACTTCCAAGGCTTTACATGCACAGTGTCCTCACCACATCTTGGAATTCGGAGAGATTCCAATGATCGTGTTTCTAATCAGAACAATCTCTTTTCTCTACTTTCTGCTTTCTATCCACTCTCATTGTCTTTGTCTCTCTCTTATCCCTTTGTTCATTTCATTTTGAAGCCTGACATTACTTTTATTCATGACTGATACACATAAAATTGTTTTAGTGATATGTCTATATCAAGAGAAAGAAAAGACCTAATTTTAATGAAATTAGACCTTAGATCCAGAACTAGACTTAGAAAGCTGTCAAGTGCCCAGAAACCCCCTTTTTATTCTCCATAAAAGTAGTCATTTACCACCTTGCCCTACTTTAGTTGAACTTGTATTTTTGTCAAATATCGGTATATTCAAGAGAAATAACTTCTCATATGTCATTCCCTTTTTGTTCTTTAGTTAGTAACATTGCAGTCCTTCAGTCCTTCAAATTAACTTGATGGTGATAAGTCTCTTGTACTTGGATAAGTTGGCCTCCCAACAGCATATACAGATGGACAGTAGGGCCATACCTGAAGGCTTTCCAGCATGGTAGGACCTACAAAAGCTTGTCGTCCACTGGAAAAGCATTAGAAAATCCTAGAACCATTTCCACAGCAAGATGAGCCATTGGGGGTTACCCTGTCCTATCTCCCCAAAAGACTATAAGTCCTTTCAAGAGAGGGACTACATTTTATTCACCTTTGTACTCCCTCAGTACTTAGTATAATGACTTTCATATGGTAGACCCATAGATGACAGTTAAATCAAATTTAGATCAATTTTATAACATCCATTGACATCCATCATCCTCTCAACAGTAGTGGAAAATGTATATGTTAGGGCAGAAACAAGCATACCAAATTTCATGAAACTTCATATTCACATGTCAAGTATAAAAATGCCCATCTCCTATGATGATGTCCAGAGGAAGCTATATCTAAATAGAAGAAAAGTCATAACCCAGTAAGTTTTAATAACTAATTATGCTAGTTTTATTAGGCCCAATTTTATGCTGGTAAATGTTTTACCATCAGCAAAATGTATGCAGGATAAGCACACTTTTAAGTTTAATATTCATTATTAACATTTTCTCCATGACTTTCTTAAGTCTAGACAATCAACAAAAAATAAAGCCCTAATTTGTAACAAAGTATTTTTGATTCTTTCCTTTCTCTTATTCTCTACTTAAGTCCAATAAATCCTGACATCTCAGCCTTCAATAAAATTATCTCATCCTTCCCTGTCCTGACCCATCTGGCCAGAAACTCTGAAGGCCTTCCCCTCCCAGATTTGTTTTTTTGTGAAGGCAAACTCAGCCATCTTTTGCACCAATTCTTACCTAGCCTTCAATTACTGAATGGGTGTTGCCTTGGACAAAATAAGAAATGGGAAAGACCTTAGCTTAAAAAAGGCCAAAGTTGGGGCAGCTACGTGGTACAGTGGATAATGCACCAGTCCTGGATTCAGGAGGACCTGAGTTCAAATCCAGCCTCAGATACTTAACACTTACTAGTTCTGTGACCCTAGGCAAGTCACTTAACCCTCATTGCCCTGCAAACAAAACAAAACAAAACAAAAAGTTAAAAATAAAAAAGGCCAAAGTTCCCCACTGCGTCTGGGGCCATCTCCAGTCATCTTGACCCATGTCTTGCCACTGGACTCTGATGACTCTGAAGGAGAAAGTGAGGTTGATGGCTGCAGAGCTTTGCCTCACCTAAATCCTATTTACTTGCAAGTCAAGACATTACCCTTCTGATGTCATTGGTCCTCTTCAAGAATGAAGCACAAACAACAACAATTGCATCCTTCCTATTCCAAGTGCCACCATTATACTCCAGCCCTTTATTAACTTTCATTAGGATTATTGCAATTATCTTCCATTTTAAATCCATTTCACCTGCTGCTGCCTCATTTATTTTCTTACAAGATAGTTACAATCATGCCACCTTTACATATATCCTTTTCGATGGTTCTTCATTACCTATTGAACAAAGCCTGGCGTTCATGACCCTCTAAGATATGACCTTGATTTACATGTACAGTCTTTCACACCTCTTCATTTCCTGTATTTAATCCTGTGACAAACTCAACTACTTTCTCGTTGTGGAGCATTCCCCATGTGCTATGCATGAACTCACATTCCCTCTATCTGCAAAAGCCCTTTTCCTGTCCTAAAGCTTCACCTCGCCAATTGTTGCTTATCCTTCAAGGGCCAGTTCATATGCTCTTTCATAAACACTTCCTTCTATCCCTGGACAGAATGTATTCTCTTCTCTTGCATTAGTTTGGTAAAAACTCTGGATTTGGAGTCTGCAGACTTTGGTTCAGATTCTGCCTTTTACTATTTATTTGTGTGATTTGGGGTGAGCTGTGTCTCCTCTCTGGGCATCCATTTCTTCGTATGTAAAATGAGATGGGTGGATCAGGTGATCTTTAAGGTCTCTTCCAGTTCTAAACCTATCACCCTTGTGGTTCTGCGATCTCTCATATTCCACTTGTATAACTTACTGTATTATAGCTTTTTGTGCTTGTCTCATGTCCTGTGTTAGAATGTCCATTCTGTAAGGGGAGAAACCATGACTTATCCCTATTTGTATCTCTAACAAGGCGCAGCACAGTGCTACTAATGGTAGCTCTTAAATAAATAGTGGTTGAATAAGTTAACGCATAAATGTTTACAATCAAATTGTATAAACAACACACCTAGCCCTCAGTATGTAGATGCTATTTGTTCTCATGTGAGATGTAATAGGATATAATGGTAAATGACCCATCTGTTTCATATTTTTGGTAAGGCTGGGGACTGGGAATCTTTTAGTTTCTTCTCTTCCTTAGTTTTGCAATAATCATTTGCTTAGGGAAAAGTGGTGGAAGGAAAAATGACTTACCCAACATCACAATGTAGTGGTAGCAAAACAAAACAAAACAAAACAAACAAAAAAAACCCAACACAACGTAGTGGTAGCATTGGGCATTCATTAGAAAGAATTCATTATGAAGTATTTATAATGAAGAAAATTGGTCATTGAGTCACATGAAAAGATCTCCTGAAATATGGCTAGTATAAAATATTTATTCCTGATCTCTTAGTCTTATTTATCTCTTCTAAGATCTTTTAACATGTTAGCTTAATCATTAATCAGTCACTTTTATTTAAAAACAAACAAACTACATGGGATCATTGCAGAAAGCCCCATCCAGATCCATGTAGGCACCTCTTTCCCAGAGGGTCTGAAAAACCTTAGACATGTAATAAAATAAGTGATTTAAATCCATCAAAATTTAAACACTATCATACCTAATGAGCTCATGCTTTCATCTGATTTTGATACTTTTAAATAATAGCCAAAAAGCAAATGCAACTCAGTGTTGTCATGATTCATGTGAAAAAATGGAGATTTCAGGGACTTGCATTCAGAGATAGCCCCCAAATCATCTAAATCCCTTGTCACGTTTTCTTAGTTTTATCCTCTGCCTCTGGTTTTGGTTGCTTATTTACAAGCTTCTGGAGTTCATGGATGACCTTTTTGAGATCCAGGCCATTCTCGGTAGCTGCAAGAGTAGCTTCATTGAAAGGGAAAATGAGAACAAAATCACCTACGTGGGAGCATGGCCTTGTACCCTTGTCCGACAGGAAATATGGAGTGATGTTTTTCTTCTTCTTATATGATTCAGAAGATGGGAAGTGATGGAATGATTTGAATGTAGTCTGTCTATTTCTTATCTTTGGAAAGGCTGAGGGTAGAGTGTCTTTTGAAACCTTCCTTTCTCGTGATTTTGCACAAAATGTTTCTTTAGGAAAACCTCTGACTTTTTTCTGTAAGGCAGATGAATTCCTGTTATAGACCTTGCCTTTGAAGTCTAGTGAAGAGAAAATATTGGAAGAGTTGTGTGACTCCTTGTTATGAGACATGTACCTAGATGATGCATGAACTCTGTTTTTTTGTCCAAAATGAGAAAAGTTTGTCCTTTGCCCTGAAATTTCATGGTCTCTATCTTTTTTACCTTCTGTCCAGGATATTTTGCACCAATGCTTTGAAGTTTCACGAACTCTATCTTTATCACCTTCAGTCCAGGAAATGTGAGGCCAGTGACCTGAAGCCTTACCAGGTTCCTTTTTGGTTTTCCTCAGATGAGTCTGGTTGAAATGCATTAATTCAATGATATCGTGAATAAGCTTTCTCTTCACCAACACATCAGTAGAACAGTCTAAAGACAAGCCAGGACTAACGTTCACTTCTAACAGCCATGGTTTGAACTTGTCATCAATCAAAATATCAAAGCCAAAGAGCTCAAAGCAATTGGAAGCAAAGGGGACAGAGGGAGCAATGGAGAGAATTGTGAGTATCACGAGGTGGTTTATTCTTTGCCATAGAAGCAGGTCATCCACATCCTGATTTCGAAGATAAGCAAAGAACTTGCTCAGAGTCCATTTACAACCTCGGCCGACCCCTTCTTTATTCTTCTTGTAGGAGGCCCCGGTTTTATTGATGCTGCTGTTGGTTAGATGGGCACAATTGTTCTTCAGGTTATTGAGATCAAATTTTTCAGTGGCGAACCGTACCAGTCCTTCCTGATAGAGGTAAATGGTTAAAGGCCGGAAGCCAGGAACACAAACATAAATGCGCAGGTCACATTTATACCTAGCAATGAGGAAGGGGTTTGAGATATATTTCTGCACAACTGTTGCACAATCAAAGATCAAGTCTTTAAGGTCACTGAAAATTATTATGCCCCTCCCACGAGATAGTTCTGCTGGCTTGCATATCCAGTAGCTTGGCTTGGTGCCGAGGGCCTCTTTCTCCCTGGAATATTCAGCTACAAACTTAATATAGTCACTGGGCATGATAAAAGTCAGAGGAGAGAACGCATAAAGAGATGCTCCAAAAATCCCTTTCATGTGCTTCAAATGTCTTTCCAAGTAGTCCTTCCTGGTAAGGTTGGTGGTCCCCGGGTGATGATTCAGGCGTTGCCATGGCTTAACATTGCTATGGTCGATCATACGGAAAGCTGAGGTCCGCCAATACAGATTCCAATCTCCTACATCCTGTACATTTTCATTATATTTATTCCAACCACGTTCTAGTAGAACATTTTTTACTACTTCAGGAGTATTTTCATCTACACGAAAGACCAATGGCTTTAACATAATCCCTGGATTTTTATCTTCCGTCATCATATGACTTTTTTCTTTACTAAAAGATGGATAATTAGAAAGGGGTTAATACAATGAATTCGGCATGTCATTATCATAATCTAGGAGAATATCTAGGCATAATAGTGATTCAAGCTATTTTACTTTGATATTGTCTGCGTGCTCTGCTCCAAACTATATTAAAGGAAATGGACGAGCCCATTTCTGCAGTTTATACCCAGACAAATCCACCCATAATTGAACATTCCTTAGATTTCAAATGAGTTGCCAAAAAGGATAGACTAACATTGCTACTGGGTATGAGAGGGGACCTATGAATAGCATGGCTAAAAGGGTCAGACTAACTTTGCTATTGGGCACGAGTGCCAACATGTTCTTGACTTACTGCAGTAGTTTTGCTTTCAAGCTCAGCCATGTATATTGTTTCTCACTGGTGCAAAAGTTGGAGACCATTATTCAGAGCAAAGAAGTAAGATGACATTTAGTATAAAATTAGATAAACTAGTAATGGAGACATCTGATGTGTTTGAAGAAGAAGGAAGGAGGAGGAGGAGGAGGAGGAGAAGGAGAAGAAGAAGAAGAAGAAGAAGAAGAAGAAGAAGAAGAAGAAGAAGAAGAAGAAGAAGAAGAAGAAGATCATGCTTAGGATGACAAGATGACAAGAGCAACATTTTTTTTTTTTTTTTAGTGAGGCAATTGGGGTTAAGTGACTTGCCCAGGGTCACACAGCTAGTAAGTGTTAAGTGTCTGAGGTTGGATTTGAACTCAGGTACTCCTGACTTCAGGGCCGGTGCTCTATCCACTGCGCCATCTAGCTGCCCCAACAAGAGCAACATTTTTAACATTAGCACAAAAGATATAAAAAAAGCTAGGGAAGAGGTTCACAATGATGCAGTAAGTAGCTGCTTAATCACCAACAGGACTGAAAAAAATTTGTGAAAAGGTATTAGACATATTTGCATTCAATAGATGGCCTTCAGGAAATTACTAGGAGGCTTCCTTTTGCCTTGTCAGGTGAAGCCTATGGATCCCTTCTCAGAATATTTTTAAATGTATGAACAAGTAATGTATCTCTCTGAACCTGTTTCCACATCTGTAAAATGGAGATAATAACACCTATAATACCTATGTCACAGTTCATTGCATGAAGCAAATGAATTAGGGGAAAAGGATAGGAGATAAGAATTGATATAGAGCTTACTATGTGCAGGACACTATGGTAAGTGCTTTTACAAATATTATCTCATTTAATCCTCACAACAACGCTGCAGAAAACAAAGGATAAACAACTTTCCTTGGCAGTTCCTGTAAAGGGGGGGTGGGGTGGAGATACTACAATTTCAATGGAATAAAAGCTCAACATGAATCAATGTAATATAGTGGTTAAGAAAATTAATGTCATATCAAACTGTGCTGGTTTCATGTCAGGACTAGGGAAATAACAGCAACACTATAATTTGTCCTATCAGATACCATTTCTGAAGATTTGTGTTTGGTCCTCAGTACCATACTTTTAGGAAGGACATTGATAAGAAGGAGAGCTTCGGAGGGATGGCATACCAGTATAAGTTGAAAGAACTTGGTTAACAGGGAACATGATGGCTGTCTTCAAGTATCTGAAAGACTGTCATGTGGAAAGGGAATTAATCTTTTTCTGCTTGACCTAAGAGAGCATAATGAACAATGGACAGACATTGCAAAAAGACACATGTAGACTTCACATAAGGAAAAACTTTCTAATCCTTAGAGTTATGCCACAAAGGAATGGACTTCTGTGGCCAGTAGTGAACCATCCCTTAATGGAGAAAATCATTCATTCGTTCATTCATGCAACCATTTAATTAATTATTTGTTTGTTTATTCAATCATTCATTAATTTATCTGCTTGCTTATTTACTTGCTTGCTTGCTTACCTATTTATTCATTCATTTATTATTCATTCACCCATCCATTCATGAATTCATTTATTTATTTTTAATGGAGAAATTTAAGCAAAAACTGGATGACTGTTTGTTTAGGTATTGGTTGTACTAAATGGCCATTGGGATCCCCTCCAATTTTGCTATTTTGTAATGTATATGAAGAGCTATGTAAATGCCAGTTGTTATTATATTTGCCAACTTCAAGTTCCAAGTAGAGCTCTCCAGAAGATATGACTAATAGAAATCATTGGCTCAGGCCGCATGGTTTGAGGCCCCTGGGTGCTATTGCAGTGAACCGAGGCTGGTAGTACCTTGGGAATGAAGGGGATAGGGTAGTTGCACAAACAGTTGCTTAAAAATGATAGGTTTACTCAGACACTTGACACTTACTAGCTGTGCGACCCTGGGCAAGTCACTTAACCCTCATTGCCCCACCCAAAAAACAAAAACAAACCAAAAAAACCCCATTAAATTTGGGGGCAGCTAGGTGGCACAGTGGATAGAGCACCGGCCCTGGAGTCAGGAATACCTGAATTCAAATCCGGCCTCAGACACTTAACACTTACTAGCTGTGTGACCCTGGGCAAGTCACTTAACCCCAATTGCCTCACACACACACACACACACACACACACACACACACACACACACACAAATGATAGGTTTATACATACAATTTATTAGAAACATCCTTCATCACCATTACTGCCACTGCTATCTCCAAGACAAAGAGTTGGGACTAGGGATGGGAAAGAACCCAGAAAGAATAATGTCACACAAACCTAGAGAGGAGAGGGCATCCAAGAGCAAAGGATGATTAACAGTGTCAAAGGCTACATGCTCCTTTCCACATAAATATGGCCTCCCCACTTTTGTTACTTTCCCACTGAAGATGACCCAGATATTCATCTTAACTTGATTTTTAACTACATCAAAATGGGAAGGAGTGAGGAAAGCATACTATGTGATTTCTCCAAGCCTGTAATATTCCATTCCCCATAGGAATTTTCTAGGCCTATGTCAGTCTTTAAAAACCATCAATACTACCTTGCTACCATATTTTTGGCTTGTTTCCAATCTAACTAAACGTCTGAGTTTGAAGATTAGACTGAAGAAGGCAGGTGGGAAAGCATCTTGGTCGTTGATGCAGGGATAGGTTGTTTTTTCTCACTTATTGCAGATGTTGTAGAAGGGGCAATTCATTTACTGGTTGCCAGGGAGATGGTGTTAAGAAAGGCATTCCATTGGAACTACCAAGAGCTACCCGTGGAAAGTCATAGGGATGAAGGAAGTGAGGAAGGTTACTCTTCACTAAAGTTTTCTCTTTCTCTGTCACTCTACCTTGATATAAAGGATGCTGAAGGACAAATGCTAATTCTTATACACTTAAGGTAATATTAGTATTCTTAAGGTAATATCAAACACTTTTTTTTAACAAAACAATTCCTATTAGCTACCTAAGCCCTATGTTGCTCTGTAAGGAGGCAATGTTTTGATTTTATGTACAATATTTTAAGGATGTTTCTAACTGAGAAAGTATATTCTAATTGTTTCTGGCTTCTATAGGAGAAATTTGTGAGAAAAGGGAAAAGGACTCAAAAAATGAAGATGAATGAATATGAGAAAAAGTAAACTATATTAGGTGATTCAGAGGGGTTTGGATTTGTCAAGAAGGATGGAGTTTGAACTTGGTAAGGACAAATTTGAGGAAATTTGGGGAAAATTGAGGACAATTTCAAGAAAAATCTCAAAATTCAGATTCTACTTTTGGCTTCTGTGAAGTAAAGTTGGAAGATGAAGAGCAAGATCAAGGAAGGTCATGGAGATATGGTGAAGATTAGGGATGATTAAGAAGTAAGGACCTGAAGAGAACACTTTAAGGTAAAAGACTGAATAAAAAGAAAAGTAGAAGATGGTTGAATAAGTGGAGATTAAGAAAAGGGAATCAAGGATAGATCCCTGGAGGACATTGATGATGATTGGGCCTGATCTGAATGAAGATCCTGGGAAAAGAGACAGAGAAGGTGCAGGAGTTGAAGAACCCAGAAAGAATAATGTCACACAAACCTAGAGAGGAGAGGGCATCCAAGAGCAAAGGATGATTAACAGTGTCAAAGGCTACATCTCCACAGAAGGGTACAGATTGAGAAAAGGCCACTAGATTTGGTCATTAAGAAATTACTGGAAATTTAAGGGAGAGCAGTTTTAGTCCATGATAAAATCCAGATTGCAGAGGATTCCAATCAAATGAGAGAAGAGCAAGTAGAGACACAAATTGTAGGCAGTTTTCTCAAGGAATTTAGCTATGAAGAGGAAGCTAGCTACAGGAAAATAGTGAATAGGAATGGTGGCATCAAATGAGGGTCACGTGAAGAAACTCAGTTACAAAATTCCTGTAAATCTTTACCCACTAGTTCAAATGACCCTTACCTGTTCATAATAATGGCCTGTTTATCTGGAGCAGACTTCTGAGCATGCAGTAACTACTTGGAAGTTCAATTTGTCATGAAGCAGAGCCATTAAAATGGCTGTCATAGATTCTATGCATCTTATCCCATAGGAGAGTGATATAGAAGATAAAGATATAGATATAGTGTGTACATGTATACAGACATACATATATAATTGTATATGTTCATAAATGCATGTAATACACATGTGTATGATATGTGTAATATATACATATGCATATCTATATGTGTGTGCATACAAGTATTGATATATGTTTGCATGTATAATATTTGTTAATGGTGCATGTATGTATTATATGTAATATTAATAAGATATAATTAAATGTGGTGATATGCTACATATATGTAGGGTACATATAAAATTTTGTGTATACATGTTTATATGTGTGTGTTTGTGTATATTACATGTATATATTATATTGTATATGTTATATATGAAATAATTAAGTGAGGTGATATATTACCTATATACACATATCTATGACATACAATATTTTATATACACACATTTATGTATTATATGTGTGTATATGTGAGATATAGATATCTCCTCATTTAATTCTTACAACAATCCTATGAAGTAAGAAGTTTTCCATATGGAGAAAATGAGACTGGGAGGTTAAACCACTTGCCAGTGTATCTCCTGAAGAAGAATTTAAACTGAGGTCCTCTTAAATTTAAATCCATTGCTTTATCTGCTAAAGCTTCACTGTTTCTCTAATTCTCAGTTACTTTAGTTCTCTTTGATTGGGGGAGGATTCCAATAATGGAAACTTCTGGACCCTAATAGGGACAATGTTCTCCACATCCTCTCTGGTTCATCTGTGGAAAAGGGAGACAGAACTGGTGACAAAGGAACTGCACTAAACTCAGGATGGCCGCACACTGTGACTATGCATACCTGAGGGGGTACGGCTATAGCAGGTGTTTTTCCTGACATCTTTGATTACTGGTTTGCTTTAAAATACATCATAAGCAATTTCCACCCTGGACAAAATCAAGAAGCAGTTGTTTGACTTCGGTCTGTATCTACTCAGTTAGGAAGCTCTTTTACCCACTTTAGGGTAGTCCCTTCCCACTTCAGGTCTCCAGAGCCATTGTCTCCTTCTCCTCCTTCTCCTCCTCCTCTCTCTTTTTTTGGGCAGGTAATAAGGGTTAAGTGACTAAAGGGTCACACAGATAGTAAGGTCAGGTATGAACACAGATCCTCCTGAGTCCAGGGCCAATGCTCTATCCATTGCATCACCTACCTGCCCCTCTTGTTATCTTTCAATTAAAATCTGTTCTTGAGAAAGTATGACACCTATTCCCATGAATATAGAAATGATTGATAACAATTTCAAATGTCCCACACAAAGATTAGCCTTGGTAATATGTAGTTTTATAAGAATTATAACATTTTATTTTTAATATAATTTTGATACATTTAATAGTGTTCTAGATAAAATCTTGCTTCTGTCACTTGACCATCTATCTGATCTTGAAAAGTAATGATAACTGACATTTATATTAAATTTAAGATTTTCTGAGAACTGTAAATGCGTTATTTAATTTGATCCTTACAATAACCCTAGAAGGCAGGAATTATATGAAGTATTTTCCTTTATTAAAACATATATAAAAGCCTAAAACAACACTGGGAGTTTTGGTACCACCTATGTAAAACCCTGTCTAAATCTTAGCTTTTACTACTGTATTATTCTGCTGTTGCTGCTGCTGCTACTACCATTACTATTACCACCACCACCATTTTAGATTATGAAACTGAACACAGAATTTCTTTTCTTTTTTTTTTTTTTTTTTTGCGGGGCAATGAGGGTTAAGTGACTTGCCCAGGGTGACACAGCTAGTAAAGTGTCAAGTGTCTGCGGCTGGATTTGAACCCAGGTCCTCCTGAATCCAGGGTCAGTGCTTTATCCACTGCACCACCTAGCTGCCCCACACAGAAAATTTAAGTGATTTGCCCTTAGTCACACAAATGGTGACAAAATTATGATCCAAGTACAGTTCTCTCCTGACTCATAGCCCAGTGCTTTTTTCACTGTACCATTCTACTTCCTAAATCCTGTAGGAGAAGCTAGGAGGTATAGTAGATAGAACACTCGGTCTGAAATCAGGAAGATCTGAGTTCAAATCTGACCCCAGGAACCTACTAGCTTTGTGACCCTATTTGCTTCAGTTCCTCATCTGTAAACTGGGGACACAGTAGAGAAAGAAATATCAAATTACTCCAACATCTTTGCCAAGAAAACCCCATGAATTTTGTCCATGTGGTTACAAAGTCAGCCATGACTGAACAACAACAAAATGATCCTGTGGCTTGTTGCCTGGTTGTTGTCTTTCATTCTCCAAGAGGATCAAAATGATGTCACTACGTTGGGTTCAAGATACAGTATGTCTGAGTGTGGCTGATAAGACCAGTCTGAGGTCAGAAAGCTTTACCACAGGTTAGGCACACATAGTCCTCATTTGAGGTGGAGATGTCTCTAAATTGGCACATATCACATTTCTTTTGAGCTACTGTGATTCCGCTTTGCTCAGCTCCTTCTTTGATGCAGGGATGCCATGCTGGGAAGTTCCATGCCAATGTCTCCCATGTCTCACAATCTATTCCTACTACTGATGATACCTATGTATGTAACTTTGAATATCAC
This sequence comes from Dromiciops gliroides, assembly GCF_019393635.1. Taxonomy (NCBI): domain Eukaryota; kingdom Metazoa; phylum Chordata; class Mammalia; order Microbiotheria; family Microbiotheriidae; genus Dromiciops; species Dromiciops gliroides. The sequence continues at coordinate 410,809,094 of NC_057864.1, forward strand.
TCAATTTGTCTGGGTCTCAGTGCCCTCATCTATAAAGTGGTAGTGATAACAGTGATGGTAGTGGTGGTGGCAGTGGCTGTGGCCGTGGCAGCAGAAGCAGAAGCAGTTGCAAGCAATCTCAGAAGCAGTGCAATTGAAGTAGTAATAACTAGGATTTACACAGGGTTTTACATAGGGGGTCCCAAAATTCCCAGTGTAGTTTGGCTTTTATAGCATTTTTTATACAAAGGAAAGTATTAGTATAACCCTGTTTATTGGGAAGACATAGTTATATCAAAACCAAACGCATCAAAATTTGTATTAAATATGATCAACACTAATCTTTGAAACATCAGCACTGAAAACCTTGATTCTCCCTGTTTTCATGTGTAGACTGTAGGCATCTTCAGGGTAGGAGAGAGCCTTTGGGTTGATAAGCAAAATTACTGTCACTTTATACAGTTCATCTGTACTGTAAGACATATAGTGCTAACACCTATGGCCAACTAAATTAAATCCAACTGCCTACTTGTGTCCACTTAATATATGAGTTAAGGACAGGAGAGAAATCAAACTGCATTTCTTTATTTAGAGAAGCACTCTGGTTCAGTGAAAAGGGCTCTGGATGGGGAGTCAGGACATTTAGGTTCAAATTCCACCTGTCACTTTTCTGAGCCTTGATTTCCTCATTTGTAAGATGGAGTTAATGATATTACCTTATATGGTAGTTTTGAGGAAAGTGCTTTGCAACCATTAAATTGTTATATATATATATATATATATATATATATATGGGGGGTATCAAACTCAAAATACTCAGATGAATCTACTATCTCATGAATCTAGGTCATCCTTTTGACAATGAAGATTCGTAATCACTATCAAAAGTTTGGCATAACCATTCATATAGGAAAAACAAAGTAGATGGAAAATGTCTATTATCCAAACTAGGATGATATATTTGAATGAAACATATAAATCTACATATACACATGTACACACACAAAGATCTAGGTTCAAGTTTTACGTCTTATACATATACATATATACTGGCTATGTGATCCTTGTTAAGTCACTTAACTACTCAGTAGTCTAAGTAATGAGCTAAGATGGGGTGAAGGTGTCCATCCTTATTAGTAGAAGGATTTATCTCATCCGTGAGTTCTCTTTAACAGTTAATCAGTCTATATCATTATATGCTTTCTCAAATGAAGAATGAAGTAGTCCCGAAATAAACAGGAGGAAAAAATGGATTATTGTAAGTTATTATTATTATAAAAATCTATACTTTTTAAGGTAGCAAGATGGTACAGATAGAAGAAGACTATACTTGAGTTAGGAAGACCTGAATCAGAAGTAGGATTAGTTGTGTGACCCTGGGCAAGTCACTCAACCTCACTCATCCTTAGTTTCCTCATATGTAAAATGGTGATAGTAATAACACCTGCCTAAGAGGGTGCTTGTGACGATCAAATGAAATAACACTTGCAAAGCACTTTGAAAACCTTAAGATGCTACATAATAACTAGCTATTGATCATACAACTGAGTTGTTGTGAGGACCCAATGAGATAATATGTAGAATTCAAAGTACTTCATGAAGTTTAAAGCCTTATAAAATGTTAGCTATGGATTTCTAATATTTTTCTAAAGCAGCCCAGGAGATATGCAATAGGCACACAATAACAGCTATCTGGTGGTTTGCTTTCAGACATTCCTGGAAGGAGAAAGATGTGCTAACTGATTTTGTCAATTTCCTTGGATGTAACCCTTCAGCCTTTACTGAGCTTTACCTAGCACATACCATGTCTTCACCAAGTGTCAGATTTTACAATTGTACAATGCTAGTAAACTGCATAAGGGAAGTCTTATCAAGTACAAACACATCACTTCTAGAATGTTCTGAATATCAGATCAGAAGCATCACACTTGAGTTCTAGAGATATGGTTTAAGTATTAAATAAACCCTAGGGAAGAGCTGCTAGAAATATAATGGTACACCAAACTTTGATTCAACCATAGTTTGATAGGCATTTATTAAACTCCTTCTGGAGTTCTAGTGGAAGGCAGCACTACTCTCAAGAAGAATATATTCCATTGGGGAGAATTTCAAGTACCAAGCATCTTTAGATGACATTCTAATTTTAATTGAGAATTTCAGGAAGAGGACCCTCTTCTTCTACTAATTTAGAAACATGTGGAGAGGGAGTCAGCAGGGGTTTCCTACCTTTTTATTTGAATGTCCTGATCTTTCACAAGTAACTCCTACAGATTTAAAGGAAACCTTGAAATTGGAACAGCCTGCTTTCAAACCATATATCCTATGGTGGAAATTTATTTTGATTTGGGGACCCTACCTTTGGGCTGAGATTGGAAAGCCTTAGGCCCTCAGGGTCTCTTCTGTGTGGGAGGGGCTAGTGCCCCTCCCCCCTCTGCTTCAGCTGAGCCAGAAAGCCCCGTGGGCTGTGCAAGACACCAGGTCAGACAGCTGGGGGGGAAAAAGCCCCCAGCTCCCTCCGACCTGAGCGGAGCTATCCAAAAGATCCTGGATAGTCTGTGCTGAGGCATGTGAGGCTGGAGCGCACCCCTTCCCCCGCACCAGCCACATTATTAGCTTGGTCTGTGGGGGAGCAGGAAGCCCCGAGATTTGAGTGGAGAAAAGAAAGATATATATAGACCTGGAGGTTAGACGGAAGGAGGACGGACTAGACAAGGCAGAGAAGAGGTCAAGTGGCGGCTGATGAGATTAGAAAGGTTGGAGCGTGGTGGACTAGAGACAGGGCTACAAGGATGCAGGAGAAGACAAGAAGGACTAGGAGCAGGGAAAAGAGAGGCCGAAGGGCAGACTGATGGAGCAAACAGACAGAAGGTCAGTGAGAGAGAAACACAGGTGTTCAGCAGTGGCAGTAAGGAGAGGAAAGTTAGAAGCAAGGGGATTTACAGAGTGAAAGGGGCTCAGAGTTAGAATAAAGTACCTGAGTGCCCTAAGGCAAGTGGCGGCTAAAGCCCTTATTGTATTCAAGAAGTTCCAAAGAGACACAGTGGAAAGAGAAGTGCCACAATGCAGTCAGGTTGTGCATTTTATTTCCCCGTATTCTTAATTTTCAATAGTATCTCATAAACTCTGCTTTGATTATTTGGTTAAGAGGCTTCTTAATATTTTGTTTATCAATTAGGGAGTCGAGCATTGTGGTGGAACTTTATAAACAGCCCACATTAAATTAACGAAGTCAGATAGCCAGTCAATCAACAGTCCCAGATTAAGTACCCCAGTCAATTTAGCCCCCAAATTAGGCTAGTCATCAAAAATATTTCTACATTTGAATGGCGACCACGGCAGGATTTACGGCCCAATTATAATTTCTCTAAACTTATCATTTTTCATATACTTATAATTTTTCATAAATCCAATTATATATAATTTTTCCAGGTTAGATTAGTATTAATAATTATTATTTTTTACACTATGTATGCTGGTTCTGTGTCACTCAGAAAGTCACTGAACCTCTCAGATTAAGTGTCCCAAGAAACTATCCAGGCTATATAAATTGAGCAATAGTTGCCTATCGGCTTTTGTAGTGAGAGCTTCCTCTTCTTCTTTCCTTTTTATAGGAGCTCTCTACATGATTAAATCAGAGTTGTGTACACATATAGGTAATTCATCCAACTGACAGTGCAATCTGGAATAGGAGAGATCCAGCCAGGAAATCAGAAACACCTGGGTTAAATAAAGTCCTGACAATGTGACTCTGAGCAAGTCCCTTAACTTTTAGAGCAGGTGTTGATGTGAATTGATCGAGATTTCTTCATTGGGAATTCCCTATAGCAATTAAAACACAGATCTGATCCACTGCTCTTGTTTCTCCTCTCAAAATCCAAGTGATTCTTTCTAGGAATGGAATGATTACCTCAGAATTCCTCACAAGGATGGCATGAATCCATTAATCAAAATGTATTCTGACATTTCCCATTAGACAGAATCTAAACCCCTGAACTCACATCCTAGGACACCCTTGAATAGTAGGATACCTTCAGGGGAACTTATGTGAAGGTGATTGATCATCACTGTGACCAGTGCAAGCAGAAGTCCACATTCCTGACTCCTTGAAGGGGCTTTCACTGATGTACATTCACACTTCCACTTGACCCTGCAGAAAAGGATGGAAAGAAAAAGTGCAGGGTCATGCATCATTTTCAAGGAGGGAATTTAAAAGCAGCTATTTTGCCATGTTACCTATCCAACTGAAATACCAAGGCTGGGAAAGAAAAGAGTCAGGCTAGGAAAACAGAATAAAGACTGTTTAACAATACCTAATATTAAGTGCCTCTTGTACAAAGTCCAGAGGCTAATGCTCCAGAGGAGTAGACTCAGAGTATTTGTAGATTCTATTTAACTTTGTCCATCCCCAGTGAGCTGTATAGCCCTTATTCCAATGTTTTGTCTTCCTGCCTCTGTAATCTTGATATGTTTCCCCTTATCCACATTATACTTTTAAAGTCTTTTTGTAAAGGACTGATATCTTTCTGTTTGGTTTTGTGGGGCAATGAGGGTTAAGTGACTTGCCCAGGGTCACACAGGTAGTAAGTGTCAAGTGTCAGATAAGGCTGGATTTGAACTCATGTCCTCCTGAATCCAGGGCTGGTGCTTGATCCACTGCACCACCTAGCTGCCTCAAGGACCCATATCTTTGTTAAATACTTTCCTTGGGCTACTAATATCATGGGATATGGCTTTATCTATGGAAGAAAGAAATGACAACGCACATTAAGGCAGACAGGTAGAACAGTGGAAAAAGCACTAGACTCAAAGTCTCAAAGACCTGGGTTCCAATCCTTCCTCAGCCATTTCTTATCCCTGTGACCCCTGGGCTAGGTCACTTAGCTTCATTTTTCTCATCTATAAAATGGGGATAACTATAACATCTACATTACATAGGAGTGGTGAATACTAAAAGGGATAATGTGGAAAGCTCTTTGCAAACCTTTAGGTGCTACATAAATGTGAGCTGAGTACTAAAGGGAGTCTTCTTTCAAAGACATTGTACAAGGGAGCAATTTCCTCTTGTTGATCATCTTAGGAGGCCCTTTTCATGTTCCCTACTGTGCTCTTCCAACACTTTATTTTTTGTGTAAAAATTTAGGAGAATTTCTAGGATGATTCTTTGTAAGGGTGCTCTTCTTTTCTTGGCCTCAAAATCTCCAAACTGGTCCATACTCACCACCCAACATTATTCTTCCACGTTTGTGTCAATTGACTTCATGTATTGACTCTGTCAGTCAACAGGAATTTATTAAGTGCCTCATATGTGCTAAGTGCTGTGTTGGAATTCATGGCAAATTACTATAGTGATCAAGGGAAACTACTTCTGTATTTTATTACCAGGAGCGAGTAATTTACCCTTCACCTTTAGACTCTGCTTACTCAAGGCTCCAGTGCGTTCTCAAGCTGTTGATTAATGTTTATGGTTTTATGGCTGTCTATTTAATTATGAGCAATGTTATATAGCCTTTCAGGAACAACAATCTGCTTCATGTACTATAGAAAGACCACACAGGGCAACGGCAGAAAAATTTGGCTGAGTCTTACTAAGCGAAGGGGAACCATTAAAAGATTTTCTAATTAGCAAGCCAAGAACAAAAATAATTCATAACATAGCCCAGAAGGCATTTTTTTCTTTTCAGTTTGACATCCTTCTTTGCTGTTAATTGTTTATTGTTATTCCCCTAGCCATATGTGATGGTAAATTTTGAAAAGTGATATGTAATTAAGTTTTTCCACCCTGAACCATGAAACAAAATTCAATTTTGGCGATTGCCTTTTTCATTCAGTTGATGTAGACAGGCAAGGTCAATAAACTAGACACTAAGATTGATACTTCTGGGACTTAATTGTCCAGTTTTGCTGTTTAAATGCCTCCAATTTACTGGAAAATGTCCAATTCTTCCTTCACTTTATGATTTTCAAATGAGCCTTCTTAGCCTGTGTTATAGCTCTCTGTTACTGAGTTTTGGCTAAGAAGGGGAAAATAAGCTAGTGGGATTCATACAGGTTGTTAACAACTAAAGGAGTGCAGCTAGGTGGCACAGTGGATAAAGCACTGACCCTGGATTCAGGAGGACCTGACTTCAAATCCAGCCTCAGACACTTGACACTTACTAGCTGTGTGACCCTGGGAAAGTCACTTAACCTTCATTGCCCTGCAAAAAAAACCCCAAAGAAACAAAGAAAAAACAACTAAAGGAAACATTACAATGAGGCTCTAATTATTATTCTTGGTTGTAGTTTTCCAGAATAATCACCATTAGTGAACCAATAGGATGTATGCTTCTAGAGAACAATGATTATTTACTTTTTTCTCAATATCTAAAGCAGCCAGTACCATGTCTGGCACTAGTAGGTGTTTAATAAATGCTTGTTAACTGATTGATAATTTACACCCCTCTACCAGCACCATGCTTTGCTTTTTAAAAATATTCTGTCTTCTTGGTAGAACCTCACAGGGTTTACTAATATTGAAGAGTATGTTATTACTGTGACTTCTTGGTAAAGGAGGACAGGTGCTATTCACTTCCATATTCTTTGAAAATTATGCCAAGATGATACATAGAACTACTCAGTCACCACTGGCCCTAGCTTTATGACATGGACGCATTTTTCTATGAGGAGCAAAATACAAGGGGTGATTGGAATCTATGGTCACTTGGAGAGCTGTGGTCATAGAAATATATCCCTTATCCATGTCCAGTCCTATTTCTTCCTCACTCCAGGTCAAATGCCCTTGTGAACTATACAGACCCAAGTGTATGCCAGTAGAGTTGGAACCATGCCACTGTTGATATAGAGAACAAAGTACATCTTCCAGCTCCATCAGGAAATATATTTTTGCCATGCCAATATAGTTTTGTTATGCTGTACCTGAGCCACACTATTCAAAAGGCAAACAAAAGTGAAAACCATTGGAAGTGCAGACCTAGAATTCTGATGACACTAAAAACTTCTTAGAATAGATGAAGGATTTTAACTCTCAGTCTAGGTACAGGTGTTCTTGCTATTGAGCCCTAAAGTGCTTTTTTTTTCCCCAGTAAATATCTTGTACAGAAAGGGAATCTATTTGATATGAACCAAGTAGTGATAAAGATGGAGAAGGCATGATGATTTAAGAATTGTTAGAAAGCTCTCTCATGGTGCCACCATCCTACTACTGGACCCTCATGCCGCCTCACTCTTCTACTAGTCAGTTTCAGACTCTGACTGATGGATTCTCATTACAAAGGAAGTGGGGCAGTGAGACGTCTCCTAATGGATATCCCCTTATGGATATCTCATTGCCACCACTTCCGTACGTGAGTTGGATATCTTGCCACATAGAACCCTTCACTGCCAGAAATAAGCAGAAAAGCACAATTCTCTAATTAGCCAAAAAAAAAAAGGGGGGGTCAGAGAAGAAAATAAAAGAGCAGAATGGGAAAAAGATAGTTTGCTTTTAAATATGTAGTTGAAATTCTAGAGGAAGAGGAAGAGCAATACATTTGAAAGACCTATTGATGTTCTACCATAAAAGGGGGGGGAAAGCATAGTACTGGTGATATTGTGGGGACCAATTTTTAATTGGGGAGTGCTAGCTAAGTGGCTCTCCGCAATATTGGGGCAAGGAAGGGGACCGGCAGCCTCCCTCAAGACAGAACAAGATTTATTTTAACAAGAACGAACTTTAAAAAAAACCCAAAAAAACACAGACCGGATCAGTAGGATCAAGGGAAAGGAAATACAATGGGGAAAGGGAAATTATAATACCTGAAAAAAATACCACCCCCCAGGAATCAGCTGAAAATACACAGCAGAATGCCTGTTGCTTTCCAGCTTCCACCTCCAATGCCCAATTCCCCCAAACCTAGAAACACCCCACACAGCCCCAGCCATTGGGATGGCTGCTCTGACAGTCACATGACTGCCCTCACTAGGCTTCCAATCATTATAATTTTGCCAGGCCCATGTAGGCGTCTGTGAGTGGTGATGACGTGAGGTGCTAGAGCCCTGGCAACAGCTACAACCAGTGGGTGGAGCACCGTGCGGTTTGCGGAGCCCCAGGCCAGTGCACGCTGAGGCATAAAAACCTCAAATAACAATTAATTCTTTACAATAAAATTTGAGAGTATGAATAAAAACAGGACTTATATAGTCACTGGGCCATTCCTGGGGAGGAGGTATGTCTCACAAATTTGTTGTGGCACCTGTAGGTCATCAAAAGCTTCCATAAAATAAACTCATTTTTCAGAGTTGTAACTTGAGTAAAATGAGCAGGGCTTTCTCCCTAAATTAGAGGACACCAATAGCATTCAAAGTCCTTTAGGAATATAGAAACAACAGCACTTAGCATCAAATTAGCACGAAAAAAAATTAAATAGTAAGTCCTTTCTACCACACAGTTAGATGGTGCAGTGGAGAGCATGCTGGGCTTGGAGTTGGGAAGACCTGAGATCAAATCCAGCCTCAGACTAGCTGTGTGATCCATGGGCAAATTTATTTAAGCTCTGTCATTTCTCAAATGGAGAAAGCTGTAGCACCTACTTTCCAGGATGGTTGTGAGGACCAAATGAGAGAGTAATTGTAAAGCACTTAGCACAGTGCCTGGCACATGTAGAAAGTATTTCACAAATGTTAATTGTAATAATAATTGTGATTTTTATTATTATTACCCTCAACTTGGCAGGTGTAGCAGGTGTCTAGCAGCAACCATATGAAGTATGAGGGAATTTTGTCTCCCCACAACTGAATAATTTCTTTCCCAAACTCACCCTAGCTCCCCTCCCTACCAACTGAGGATGTATTTTAGCAATTTGCTTTGTATACAGTTTATGGTACTTGTCATTAGCAAAAAAAAATTCCTAGTTATATTTATCTATTTTATTGCTTTCCAGCAGAGATCATTTTGAAGTATTGTTTTGACAGTCCATTAACCAAAATGGGTAAAAGATATGCATGTTCAAAGTCTTTTGTTGCTTCCAAAGCCATGTGTTTTTTGCTCTTTCTATTCCAAGGAAAGTCCCAACTCCCCCCCCCCCATTTTTATCCCTTGGATTCTCCTCTTTCTCTTCCTAAGAACAATCTGTGGCACTGAATTTTCCATGAAAAGATAAATAAAAGGGAAAGAAGAAAACTTGTCTTATGCACATTTGAAGGTTTTTGCCTTGTCTTAACCTGGGTACTTTCCTTGGACCTAAAAACTCTTCTGGACCCCAATTTCTTGCCTGTCCTTTACCGGCATGCAAATTAATATGCAATCTGGGCTACATTTTATTGTAATTATTTTATGTTTAAAAATCCTATTATGTAACAAAAAATGGAAAAAATTTTTAAACCCTGTTAAGTGGTATATCCAAGAAAGGAAAACTTTCAGTGCCAGATATGAGCTGAACTTTCTGGATCATTTTCCATCCTGGAAATACTGAAAACAAAATTCATTTTAATTCACTTTTAAAAGTAGCTAAAAGTTCTAGAGCTTGCTTAATGACTATGTTAGGAGGCATAGAGGTCAGAAAATGGTGACAATATACAATTTTTTAAATGTTGGTAGAATATTACAACAAAAAAACCTCTACAGAAATCATTGTGCTCTGTGATTAATACTTGTAAATTATAATCACACAGTCTATGAAATATCCTTGTTCTCCTTGTATCTCCTTGCATTATTCCAGAGTATTATACAGGAATTTCATACTAATAGGGGCCCAGAAAAATTATGAGTCTTGTAAAAATTCATGGGTATAGCTCTTATGCAAATTTGAACTCTCTTATAATTATCAAGATATATGCACATTACATTACATAATTTACAGCCATATAGCTTCATCAGAACACTATTAATGTTAAAAAAAGATGAACTTTTGTTTCAGGGATAGATAAACTTGGGGATAATTGATAGTCCTGTGCAATTTTCCAGATGTAGTTCACCTCTCTTCCTAATTTATTCTCAATTCTGGGTCCAACTCAATATCTGTCTATAATGTCCAGGACATATGTACTGATGGACCAAATCAATGGGTTGTCCTTCCAACTACATATCATATTTTGGAGAAAAGGCAATGTTATATACAGTTTTAAAGCAAAGAATGCCCCAATGTCAAAAGAATCAAAATTGTTGGTTACCTAAGGGATAAAGGAAAGATGTATATACAGACTGAATCATACATTGCCAATGATGAATTGCAAGAGTAAAAAATATTATCTTTTATTTAAATTTTTTTGGGGTGGGGCTGTGGGGGTTAAGTGACTGGCCCAGGGTCACACAGCTAGTAAATGTCAAGTGTCTGAGGCCAGATTTGAACTCAGGTCCTCCTGAATCCAGGGCTGGTGCTTTATCCGCTGAGCCATCTAGCTGCCCCCCAAAAATATTATCAAAGAAATTAATGAAAAGAAAAGGAAATTGACTAGCCACATCTTGGATCAAGATATAACATTAATCCATATACATAATTGCTATCCTTATCAAAAAGAACTAGGAAATGGGAGGGACTATGGTGAGTGGTACTGGCTCTGGAGTCAGTTGGTCTGGGTTCAAATCCCGCTTTTTGATTTTTATTTTTTTTTGCTATCTTTATGACCTTGGACTAGTCACTCAACTGAACCTCTGTTTACTCTTCTGTAAAATGAGGGGGAGGGACTAGATGACTTCTGAGTTTCTAGATCTATGATTCTTTGATGGCCTCTAGCATATCAGGTATACTCCTTGCTGAAAATTTGTGGAAAGATGTGAACAAGAGTTCCTACTTGGCTGCTTTCCTGGACTTCATGCTCCCTAGAAACTTATCTTTCTGAAAGGTGAAATAAACTGAAAATCCCAACCTCCTCTTACCATTTAAGGAAGGTGCCAGGGCATTCACTTCAGCTGGGTTTTTGTTTTTGTTTTTTTGCAATGAGGGTTAAATGACTTGCCCAGGGTCATACAGCTAATAAGTGTAAAGTGTCTGAGGTTGGATTTGAACTCAGGTCCTCCTGAATCCAAGGCCAGTGCTTTATCCACTGTGCCATCTAGCTGCCCGCTAAACTGTTCTTTTGTACTTCATGATCTCCAGAAACTCATCATTCTGCAAGATGAAATCAACTCTGAAAGTCATACCTCATTAGATCATTTCCCACCCTGGCTGCAGGACTTCATTATGGTCTGGGCTGGGTAGTCCTTCTTTTTTCCAGGTTTTTTTTTTAATGTGTTTTCTTCTCAGATTAGACTGTGAGCTCCATGAGGGTAGGGATTGTCTTTGTATCTCTAGCACTTAGCACAATCCCTGGTACATGGCAGGTGTTTAATATATGTTGGCTCTGGGGCAGCTAGGTAGCGCAGTGGATAGAGCACTGGCCCTGGATTCAGGAGGACCTGTGTTCAAATCCAGCCTCAGACCCTTAACACTTACTAGCTCTGTGACCCTGGGCAAGTCACTTAACCCCAATTGCCCAGCAAAAAATATAAAATAAATATTAAAACAAAATTTTAATGTATGTTGGCTCTGATTAAAAGGAGGAGAGATCTAGGATGGATTGTGTTCTGCTCAACTGGAATGAGTGCCCACTTTGATGGTCAGAGACTTTGTAGTGAGGTATATGTACATTTTATTTCTATTTGTGACTGAGAGATAATTGTCAAAACCTTGTCCATAATAAAAAAGTTGTCTCCTATGTCAACTGTCAACATACTGGAATTTACTATGTAATCCTCATTCTATTAATGTCATTGACTGGCTGAATTGTCAGTCAGAATCCCATCAGCCTGAATGGGTTTAATTGTTTGTTACACCCTTATTGGCTTCCTTGATGTTGATTGAGAGCACAGTCAGCCAGTGATAGGAATCAGAAGGAGACAGAGGACATTGGACATGTCCTTCCTTTCCTTCCTGCTAATTCACTACAGAAAGCAGAAAGCCCCAGGTAACAGGGAAGCTAACCCCCTGTGGATCAGAAAAGAGCCATACATTTAGATGTGCTGAAATCAGTCATAATTGTGAATCTTAGTCATTTTATCAGTCCAGTCCTTGATTTCTTCCCCTGGCAAATGAAAGGTAGGGTCATTTCCAACTCTAAAAATACATGGTACATATTCCTTATAGATAAATATATTGCGTTTTAATCACATTCTCCCCAGTAATCCCCTAATAAATTACCAATCAGCTGGTTTCTTCTTTGATGCTACCTTGGAGTCTTTATCAACTTCTAATGACCATCTAATTCTTCTGGTGCCTGTCTGTCTTATTCTTGCTAAATCTAAATCTCTAGCAGGTGGTAATTAAAGCAACAGAGACTTTTACCTGGGGCACAAAATACTTGGGGAGGGGAGGAGAAGCAGCAGTAGTATCACAGCAGTCTTCTCTTGGGAATGGATACAAGGCAGTAAAGAACAGTCCAACTAGATGTATATCATACTGGTAGAGGAAGCAGGCTGTTCCCCTAGAGAGTGAGCCTTGTTGAAGGGTGCTATAGATAGGCTATCCTGGGGGTGGGGCTAGGTGAGGTCACACAGGCTGGTGAAGAACTGCAAAGCATGATGCATGTGGGTGGCAGATTACAGATGACTGTGGGGGAAGAAGTGTACCCTCATAGAAGAAGCTTTGTCTTATGATGTTGGTGCCTCATTGTCCTGTCCTAGTTACATCTCTGGATAGAATATCCAGAATGTTTTAGATGTCTAAGATGAAGGAAATAGACTGGAGGTAGAGGGAGTGTTAGATCCAGTCTAACTTAATTCATAAGGGAATAGTGGAGCCCCCTTCTCCCCTCCACACATAGGAACTTGATTGGTGAGAACCACCTGGAGCTGATAAAGGACAGTAAAATCAACTGGTATAAATGATAAAACAAGAACTCTGCTTCCATACTGAGTGGTAATATGAAGAGTAATCTAGCCGACCTATATGAATAGGTTTACTTATCTCATCTCCTCCCCTCATTTCCCTTTGACATAATCCCCCACAAGTTCCTCCTTAAAAGGAAATCTCTGATATAGGTCATCCTCTTCCTTGTCAATATCAGCCCCTCTATACTATCCTTGATTCCCATCTCATTCCATTACTACCTTTATGTTGCCCTCCCTCCATTCTCAGCCAGCGCTGTCCTTTCTTGAATCTTCAACCTCTCCTTATCTACTACTGGTCCTTCCTTGATTACTTACAAACATGACCAACTCTTCTTTATTCTTTTTTTTTTTTTTTAGTGAGGCAATTGGGGTTAAGTGACTTGCCCAGGGTCACACAGCTAGTAAGTGTGTGTTAAGTGTCTGAGGCCGGATCTGAACTCAGGTACTCCTGACTCCAGGGCTGGTGCTCTATCCACTGCGCCACCTAGCTGCCCCTCTTCTTTATTCTTAAAAAAAAGTCCTCACAAGACCCTAACATACCCACAAGCTACCACCCTGTCCTGGAGACTGTCTTCTCTTGGTTTCACGATACTACTCTTTTTTGATGCTCCTCTTACTTCCTAAGCACTCCTCTTTCTCCTTTGTTGGATAATGATTATATTCCATTCTCTTTGGGTGTATCTCAGGGGTCTAGCCTGGGCGGTCTTCTCTTTCCTCTCCATACCCTCTCATCTGATGTCATCAGCTCCCATGGATTTCATTATGATCTCTGTGCAGATGTTTCACAGAACTATATAACAATCCCCAAACTTTCTCCTAAATTCTAATCCTTTAGCCAGGGACCAATGTCTATTGGACATTACAAGTGGAATGGCCCAAAGGCACTTCAAAATCAACATGTCCCAAAGAGAACTCATTATATTCTCCCCAAATCTACCCCCTCCTTTTTTTTTTTTTTTAGTGAGGCAATTGGGGTTAAATGACTTGCCCAGGGTCACACAGCTAGTAAGTGTGTGTTAAGTATCTGAGGCTGGATTTGAACTCAGGTACTCCTGACTCCAGGGGACGTGCTCTATCCACTGTGCCACCTAGCTGCCCCAAATCTACTCCTTTTCTAAACTTCCTTATTTTTGTTGAGGGTACCAGAATACTTCTAATTGCCCAGGTTTATAGACTGTGTCATCTAATCAGTTTAGCCACATGTTTAATCAGTTACCAAATCTTACTGTTTCTACTCTACAACATCTTTCCTAGATGTATCCTTCTTTCCACTTAAATATCCACCACCTTAGTTCAGGTTCCCATCATCTCTTGACTGGACTATTGCAACACTCTCCTAATCGATCTCCATGCCTCAAATATCTCCCCACCTTGATGCATCCTCTATATAGCTGCCAAAGTGTTATTCCTAAAGTGTGAATCTGACTATATCACCCTCCTGCTTACCAACTCTAGTAGCTCATTATTCAATCTAGGATCAAATATAAATTCCATTGTCATTTCAAGCCTTTAAAAGCTTGTCCTGTCCTACCTGTCCAGCCTTATTATATACAACTCCTCCTTCCACTCTACAGTCCAGTCAATCTGGATTTCTTGCTGTTCTTTATATCAGAAGTGTCACACTGGGGCCCAGGCCACAAACTGCAAAACTCCCAAGTACCTGCAACCATATTGAAATGTAATTGGGGGGTGGGGGACAGTTAGGAGGCACAGTGGATAAAGCACTGGTCTTGGATTCAGGGGAACCTGAATTCAAATCTGGCTTCGGACACTTAACTGTGTGACCCTGGGCAAGTCATTTAACCCTAATTGCCCTGCAAAAAAAATGTAATTGGGAAATATTTCACAAAACAAATAAAAATAAAATATACCACAGTTAATGTTAATTTGTGATTTTCTAAGTCAATATGTGACTCACAGAGATCTATTTTCTTTTGAGTTTATCACCAAATATAGGGTTGATGTCAAGAAAAATTTCCTGACAAAGCTATTCATAAGTAGAGGGGGCTGCCTTGAGAGGCAGTGGTTTCTAGATGACTGAAGGTCATTAAGTAATGGCCAAAGAAACACTCATTGGATGTGTTATAATGGGGAGTCTTTTCCTAGTATGGCTTTAATAATATGTCCATAGCGGTCCCTAGGTCCTCTGATTCTATGATAACAATTAAAAATATTAACCATGACACCAATACATTAGTCTAAGAGGACAAAAATATTATCCTCATTGACTAATTCACTGGTCTTAAATTATTTTGTTGGGCATAAATGTGAATGTTTTAATTTATGAAGTATATCTAAAAACTGAGAATGAAAGGTTCATGAGATCAATCTAGCCCAGACTGGTGAGAATGCCACAGTACTTTAGTGATTTATATCAGATGTAATAATTTGGCCTTAGCCTAATTGGGAAATGAGCATTATTGTGATTGCTTATAATTTGTACAGCCGTATGTATCCCCCAAGTGCTTTATCATACTTTGTGCTAATTGCTGCTTGTGAGGAGTGGCCTTTTTGTATTACACTTTTTACAACTGAGAATTTTGAGTTAGAGACAGAGATGAAACAACTTGCTCAGAGCCACCTACTGATCTAGCAGCAGAACCAAAATTGGAACTTGAAGCTCTAAAATGATTGCTTGACCCCCAGGACCCATGCTGTCCCTATGGTTGTACTGACAGAGCCAAGGACTCTGAGGTATTGCCACTGAGTGATGGTCTCTACTCTGAAGGATGAGTTTGAGTTATTAACAGAAGAGAGACAAAAAAACTCTCGGGCTTTGTCTCTCTAGGACTCTCAGCAAAGTACTTTGGCACACTCCATCAAATGCCTCTATCAAAAAGTTAAAAAGTAAAGGGGGGGCAGCTAGGTGGCGTATTGGAAAAAGCACCGGCCCTGGATTCAGGAGTACTTGAGTTCAAATCCGGACTCAGACACTTGACACTTACTAGCTGTGTGACCCTGGGCAAGTCACTTAACCCTCATTGCCCTGCAAAAAAAAAAAAAAGAAAAAAAAAGAAAAAAAAGTAAAGGGGGGAAGGTATTGATTCTGTAGGCACTTTCCAGAAAGTGCCACAATGCTGGATAGTCGGCTGGCTTTCTAAGAGAAGGGAAAGCACCATCCATCGGGCACCATACACACAGTCCAAGTCAACCATTTGCAATTGGTGGCTCTATGCCCTGCATTGAGAATCACTTGCAGCTTTCCTAACTGTTATCGAGGCTTGGAATGTTTTGCCAAGCAATGGGCAGTAGTAGATAATGAGCCCAGACAACAGATCAGAATTCTGATGCTCCATTAGTATCAAATTAAATGTTTTAAATAATGCAAATTAAATTTAAATTTATTTTCTAGTAATAATTAATTTATATAGAATTAATTTCTGTTATATAAGGAGGTGTTTGCCTCACAGCTCCATAAGATAGGTTCCAAAGAGAAAGAAATTGAGGTTCAGAGTCACACAGCTAGAAAACAGGTTCTATCTCAAGTCTGTAACTCCTAATATAACACTTTTTTCCACAAACACAAACACATCATGAAATAGACTAATAGCCTTGTTCAATGTACCTTCATTGAGATTCCTCATAATAGTACAATCCACTTATCTAAGACAATTAACTTGTTTAGAGCCTAGGAAGGTCAAATCCTATATTTGATCAGAAGACGAGTTAGCAAAATATACCCGCATTTATTAAGGAAAGTGGACTGGATTTGAAGTCAGGAAACCTTGGTTCTATGTAGCATGGTGAACACCATGCTGAATTGGGATAAAGCTACAGAATGAAGGTGAGATTCTTTGGATGCTGGTCCTTTTCTCTCTCTTGGCATATGGGTACTATTGTCATCATCATCATCAATCACTTATGGCTGAATTTTGACGTGAATAGTGGGGGTGATAGGGAGTCAATTCCAGAGAAGCAAGGTTCTAATTTTGAAGAATAAGAATTCTGATCAATACAATGACCATCTATGAGCCCAGGGGATCAGTGAAGAAGCACGTTGGCAAAGACATGAAGGACTTAAGGCATAGAATAAAATATGTATTTTTGGTCATAACTAATGTGTGTGTTTGTTTTGTTTGACTATGCTTTTTTCCACAAGAGAATATTTTATTTTATTTTATTTATTTTTTTAATGAGGCAATTGGGGTCAAGTGACTTGCCCAGGGTCACACAGCTAGTAAGTGTTAAGTGTCTGAGGCCAGATCCGAACCCAGGTACTCCTGACTCCAGAGCCGGTGCTTTATCCACTGAGCCACCTAGCTGCCCCTATTTAATTTTTTTTAATGTTAAGGAGATGGAAATTTAGGGGGAGAAGGGAAATTGATAGTGATGCCCCAAAAAGAGAAGAAATAGAAAAGTCTTTGAAACACTTAAAAATACACATAAGAAAACAGATGGACATTTGGAAGGAGACATAGAAGTAGGATAGCTTTGAAAATAACATGTTAGTGGCAGCTAGGTGGCACAGTGGATAAAGTACTGGCCCTGGATTCAGGAGGACCTGAGTTCAAATCCAATCTCAGATACTTGATACTTACTAGCTGTGTGACCCTGGGCAAGTCACTTAACCCTCATTGCCCCAGCCAAAAACAAACAAAAAGAAAATAACATATTAAATTGATTACATTTAAATTTTTTCCAATCCAGTCCACTTTTCTTAATAAATGCAGGTGCATTTTACTGAATCTTCTTCTGACCCAATGTGAAATTGTAAACAAAATAGGATCTAAAAAAGTTAAATTTGCTGGATAAATGGATTGTTTAAAATAAAAAAAAAAACCAAGCTGCACATAGTCGAGATCTGATTTTATAAATAATCCTCTTTTGTTCTTTTTTCATATTTACAGGTACTTATCAAGTTTGAAAAAATGAAAAACTAAAATTATTTTTTAAAATAAAAAAGAATAAGGTTTTTAAAATCCTTCATGTATCTACTTGAAAATATCCCATATATTGTCCAGGAAGAGTATCTAATTTCTCTAAACTCTAATTTTGCATCTGACCCCATGAATGTGTAGAAACTCTAACCTTTTTATCTTCACCATCTTTGTCCCTCTCTTTTCTTCTTTTTCTTCTCTTTTCCTTCCTCTTCTATTTCTCCCCAAAACTCAGAATGATGATGTATCAGGAAAAGGGAAGAGGAAGGTCATGTCTGGTGAAGTGGGACTAGTCTAAAGTCTTCATTGACCACTTCAAGCCCTGAATCAGATTCCCAGCCTAACCATCAAAAAAAGTTTTAGTTATTTCATATTATTAGTCCCTTCTATCTCAAGTAATATGAAAGGTTAGATTGCTATGATTTCAATTATTTTCTGTGGAAAAAATGGAATTCTAATATGTACTAAAATACCCAAAGAAGCACTTTTTGTGGTAGCAAAGTTTTAAAACTTGAAACAAAGTGAGGAGTCATTGGATGGACAAGCCATAGTATACACTAGTAGTGGGATATTACCAAGTAAGAAATGGTGAATATGAGGACTTCAGAGGAGCATGGGGAGAATTGTAGGCATTGTTGCAGTTAAACAAGCAGAACAAGGCTAACAGTAGGCATTATGATGAAAATAACATGAAGAAAAAAACTGAAAGGAAGCTAACCTCTAACCAGAACAAATGATTTTAGCCCTGAGGACAGATTATATAACTCTCTGTCTCTGTCTCTGTCTCTGTCTCTGTCTCTGTCTCTGTCACTGTCTCTGTCTCTGTCTCTGTCTCTGTCTCTGTCTCTCTGTCTCTGTCTCTAAAGAGATGGGGAACTGCAGGTACAGAATGTCAGTTTGTCTTGTTTAACTATTTTAAAAAATATTTCAAGAGGGGGAGGATGGCTAGCAGGAAGTACTTATTACGTAAAAACAAAAAGCATCAATTAAACAAAAAAAAAAAGGGAGGCAGATACTGTAGAGATTTCACTTCTAGCCAGGTGGTTCAAGGGATAGAGTACTGGCCCTGGAGTCGGGAAGACCAAAGTTTAAATATGGCCTCAGATACTTACTATGTCACCCTGGGCAAGTCACTTAACCTCTGTTTTCCTAGAAGTAAGCTCTGTGGCTTAGTAGATAGAGTGTGGGGCCTGGAATCAGGAAGAACTGAGTTTAAATCTGGCCTCAAACACTATGTGATCCTGGGAAAGTGACTTAATCCTGTTTGCTTCAGTTTCCTCAACTGTAAAATGGTATAATGCTAGTATCAACTTCCCAGGGTTGATATGAGGATCAAATGAGGTAATAGTCAAGTTCTTAGCACAGTGCCTGGCACAGAGGAAGCACTATATACATGTTAGTAGTTGTCATTATTATTATTTATTATTATTCTCATTACATTTATAATTTTAATAACCCTTAATATGTTAACAATGGAAGAGTTTCATAGTGAAAATGATTTTCATTCTCAGGGTAAAATTAGCTAAATTTTATATATATATTTCTGTGTGATAAATTAGATTTCAGGAGATTTCTTGTTCTGGCATACTGATCTACCCCAGCTCCCAACCTCCAATAGAAAGAACCTTTGTAAAGATTTCCCTTAGGGATTTTATCTCTTCACAAGCACAAGATGCCTCTCTCAGCTATGAGCGATCAAATTTAGCCTATGACTCTAAAGTCCAGTTAGTGGAGAAGTCTTTATTTCCTCTAACCCATAAAGACTAAGCTTTATTTATGTTGTCTTTGTTCTCTTTCTGTGTTTGCTGGATGATTCAGGCCCTGATTTTTGTCTGGCAAGAGAAAATTGGGCTAAAATCAAGAAGGAAATGAATGCCTCCAATAACTAAAAAGGTCTTTTCCTCCAATAAGCTGGAGGTTAATTCCTAATACCATGTCCAGCTTTGGACAGGATATTTGCATGTTTGAGCCAGTCTAGGGTTGTTCAAAATCTACTTTCTAACAATACCGTTCTTCTACAAAGTGGGGGAAAAGATTGTTATTTCCTTATGGGTGGGGACTGGGTCTTATACTTTTTTTTGTTTCCCACGATGCCCATCAAAGTTCTAGGAAATGTGGCATGGTAGAAAGAATGTTCCATTATAAATAAGGAAACCTGGATTCTGGTCATAATTTTGTCACTAATTTTCTGTATGGCTTTAAGCAAGTCCCTTTACCTGCCTGATACTCATTTTATTCATCTATTAAAATGAATGGTTTGGGCTTTTAAGGTCCCTTCTAACTCTAAAATTTTAGACTTTATGAAACATTACGTGTTCAATAAATACTTGTTAATCCATAAGAATACAACATGATCCCACTCCAATTAGACACAACAGCTTCCTTCATGAAGATGAGGTCATAGGTTATCATAAAGGTAGCATTAGCAGTGAAAATGAATGGGAGACAGAGAAGCCAAATTCCTAGAACTCCTTATCTCCTGGCATGAAAATATCCTCTTATTGTCCTGGAAAAAGTTTCTTGGTAGATGACAAATCCAACAATTCACCTACTGTTTGAGTGTCTCAGGGGTGTTCAATAAGATCATTACTAGTTGTTGGTAAAAACTAGCAATGTGCTAAAGGAAAGTATTAAATTCAGGAAGGAAAAACCAATTTCCATGGGCTGATAACAGAGGGACTCTATTTCTTAGATGCTTTGTGGAAGGTTTGGGAGTTCCCACGGACTTTGAGAGAGGCCATTTGTATGTACCTTGCCTGGAGTTCTTATATAAACAATGTGGAATTATGGACCAGACAGCTGTCTCTTTGGCGTATTTAAGTCACTAGAGGTATATAGTTCAGATATATACATCTAAACATTCACCACAGATACATATCTACAAGCCCAGACATATATGTGTTTGCATATACACATGTACATATGTGTATTGTGTACACACATATATACATATAAATACATACATACACACACATTGAGCTCCATATCTAAAAGATGGGGGGGCTTCTCCATCCAAGTACAGTAGAGTCAGCTTTTTACCTTTCTTTGGGTGGCTTTTCATCTTTCTTTGGGAGGTGAAGAGGAAGAGGAAGTGAATAAATAACAAATAATCTTGTGAAGATACATAAACTGATACAAAGTAGAAGAAGCAGAACCAGGAAAACAATATTACCACAATAATAAGTGGAAAGAACAATAACAGAAATAGAAAATGAAATTTGTGTAATTATAATGACCAAAGTCGGCCCTGAAGAGATGATATTAATTTCCTCGTTCTCTTCTTTTCAGAGGTGTCAGGTTAAGTATAGAATGCTACATATACTTTTAGACTTGGCTTAGTTCTGCTAAACCAGGATTTCTTAAACTTTTTCCACTTGGGACCCCTTTTCACATGAGAAATTTTTATGTGACCCCAGGTATATAAAATAGGCATACATAACCTTCTCCTTGTTGCCAAATATTCTGTGACCCCCACATTCCATTAAGTAACCCCATATAGGTTTGCAACCCACAGTTTAAGAAGCTAGGTGCTAGACTGCTTTTGTTTGTTTTTCTTTTTTATTCTTTGTTATAAGGGATGGTTCCCTAGGTGAAGGATGCTAAGAGGAATATCTTGAGAAATAAAGATGATATAAAAACAAAACACATCCATAAAAAAATTTTAAATGTCTTCATTTCTACTATGTAAATGAGTATAACTCATATGATCTGTTTTAGTAATGGTTAAGAACTGAAATAAGTGAACGTTTATCTTTTTATTTGTTTGCATGTACAATTCTGAAATTATGGAAATGGGCACTATCTCTAGCAACAATCTGATATACCTCAATGAACAGAAGGTTGTTTTTCCTCAAAAGACAAGAAACTTCTGGCTTTGGGGCACTTGCCAACACGCCTCCTTAGTAGCTGTTAATCTGGCAGCCATGCGATATGATGTCATAAATGTCCAAACCTATTGAGAAGAATGTGAAAATAATCAAATAGGACACAGTTCTAGGATTTGATAAACCCCTGGGAATATTTTAAAGCCCTCTCATTTCTCTCCCCTTAAAATTTAATCCGAGGACAAAAACAAAGAGGGAGGGAAATTTTCACTGAGAACCTCTAGTTAATATTTTAGTGGTGTTATTTTCAAGGACTCTTTACCCTTTGTAGTTTACAGCAGCCCAAACCAGATGCAGCCACTACTGAGCCTAATGCTTATTAACATGCCATGGAAAGTTTGTTTTTTAGTCTTTTCAATGATTTCAAAATTAAACCAAAATTAAAATTGTGTGAACCAGCCCTTCAGCTAAGACAAGGAAACTCATTTCTCGGGTTATCTCATTAATGAACTGGCCCCCAAATCTTAGGCACTGTAATGTCCAGAGGATTGTGAGTCAGGAGACCTTAGTTTTAGTTTAGGTTATGTTACTTATAGCCACTAAAACTAGCTTCATGACCATAGGCAAGTCACTTAATCTTTCAGAAACACAGTTTCCTTATCTAGGAAATGAAAGGCCTTTGGCTTGATTTCTTTTGCTTTTTTCTTTTTGTATTTTAGTATCTTATCCCACCCCCCAATTTCATGTAAAAGCAATTTTTCAAAATTCATTTAAAAAACTTTTTTGTTGTTATTTTTTTGGGGCAATGAGGGTTAAGTGACTTGCCCAGGGTCACACAGCTAGTAAGTGTCAAGTATCTGAGGTCGGATTTGAACTCAGGTCCTCCTGAATCCAGGGCCAGTGCTTTATCCACTGTGCCACCTAGCTGCCCCTCATTTTTAAAACTATTAAATCCAAATTCTCTTCCTTCCTCCTTTCCTACCCCTCCTCATTGAGAAGGCAAGCAGATCGATATAGGTTATGCATGTGTAGTCATGCAAAACATATTTCCATATTAATCATGTGGTGAAAGAAAACATAGACCAAAAAATGAAAAACAACCCAAGAAAAATAAAGTTAAAGAAGTATTCTTCAATTTCTATTCAGAAATCTTCAGTTCTTTTTCTGGGGATGGGTAGCGTTTTTCATCATAAATCCTTCAGAGTTGTCTTGAATCTTTGTATTGCTGAGAATATCTAAGTAATTCACGGCTGATCATCTGACATTATTGCTGTTACTTTGTACATAGTACATTTCACTTTTTATGCAAGTCTTTCCAGATTTTTCTGAGAGCATCCTGCTCATCATTTCTTATAGCACAATAGCATGCCAACATAATCACATACCACAATTTGTTCAGCCATTCCCCAGCTGATGGGCATCCCTTTGATTTCCAATTCTTAACTTTGGGTTGATTTCTAAGATTTCTCACAACTGTAAAATTCTATGATTCTGTTATTGGCCCAGAAGGACCTCAAGAAGGAGATGGAAATCTAAACAGTTAATCATCTTGGGACCCTCAAACTCAAATGAAGACAAATGTTCCAGAAAGTGAAAGGAACAAAATTGGAAGGTAAATTGGAGAAGGGGAACTTTCTCTTGAGACTTGAAGGATGTATAAATTGTAAATTCAAGATTTAGCTAAGAGAAAAGAAAGCAGAACTGACCTTAAAAGTAATTAGTATGGATGGGAAAATGTGTAACGACTAGCAATGGAAAAAAAAGGAATGCTTTTTTCCTCATGTAGAGGAAGAGAAATGTTGTCTAGGGCTTTTTCCTCCCCTTGGGGAAGAGGTTACTCTCTTATGTGAGAGAGGAAGACCTCTAATCCAGTTCCATCTGAAACAGTGAACTACCATTTATTTATAAGAAAATATGAAAGCGGAAAGCCACAAGAAAATCCATTCACCGACTGCTAAGAACATATACGAGTAGCTATTTGCATGTCCAATTTTGTGTGGAAAATGTCTCACATTGGAACTCAATAATGTTACTAGAACGAATAAGTGCATGGATTATACTTAGGTTAGTTAATAAATAGGCCAGATCTGGTTCACTTAGAACATAAACATCCAGAAAAGAGCTGATGTTTGCTGCTGTTTCCATGGAAATAAAATGCCAGTGGTTAATGTTATTGTGGGCAGAGGGTTCAGAAATATAGGAAGAGGAGGAAATTACTTAAAATAGCATTGCTCTCTAGCCTATTTGTCTCTCTTGCTCTCTTGAATGGAGAAGGAATTGAAGTGTGAAAAATTTCAAATCCTGACCACAGCAAAGGAGACAGAAAAGTTCAGCAGGGAGGCAAGCTTTGGGTATTTGTCCTAGAGAACATAGGTTAAATGTAAGAGAGCCACTTAATTTAAGAGAGCCAGTCAATCCTGACAAATCCCTTTTAGCAGCTCATTGGACAAATGAATTTTTTTTTCAGTAAAAGGCATTATATATATATATATATATATGTATGTGTATATATATATATATATCACCCTATGAGAGTTGAAATGGCAAATTTTATCTACCTTTCATTAACTGTTAGAGTGAATAAACACTTTTAGATTGTCAGCTCCTGTGTTCTAAAAGCTGATGGAATTCTCATTCCAAAGGGAAATTCTAAGCGATTGATTCCAGCCAATCAGTCAACAAGCATTTACTAAGTGCTTACTATATGCCAGGTACCATGCTAAATGCTTGGAATATAAATAAAAACAAAATTACTCTGCCTAAGGAGCTCATATTCTAATGGAGAATACAACATGCAAACAATTATGTACTTATGAGATATATCTAGTGTAAATGGGAGGTGATCTTGGGAACATCAAGAAAGGCCTCTTTAGAAGGTGGGGCTTAATATGAGTCCTGATAGAAGCCAGTGGAGCTGGATGGTTGAGGCAAAGAGGGAGAGCATTATAACAAGCATGGGTGAAGTTAATGAAAAGGCATAAATTCAGGAGATGGAATGTTATGTGAGAGAAACAGCAAGGACAGCAATGTCACTGGATTATAGACTACTGAAGGTACAAAAAATATATATACAAAACAAAAGATAGGGGAATACAAAAAAGTAGGAAAAAGCCAGATTGTGAAGGGTCTTAAAAGCTAGAGGATTTTTTATTTGGTGTAATAGGGAGTTGTGTAGGGGAAGTGACAGCACTTTAGGGAAAGCACTTTGGCAACTGGAGGATGAACTGGAAGGGGGAAACACTTGGAAATGGAGACCAACCAAAAAGCCATTTCAATTGTCTAGGCATACAGTGATAAGGGCACCATGGTAATAGTTATATGAGTGTAGAGAATGAGTACTCTACTGTGTAGGTAGAAATGGTAAGACTTGGCAATAGGTTCTATACATCATGTGAGTGCAAGTAAGAAATGGACAATGACCCCAAGATGGCAAGTGTGGGTGACTCAGAAGATGCTGGTGCCCTTCACAATAAAAGGTAAGTGGGGAAGGGGGAATTGGGCAAATAGGCTTGGGAGGAAAGGTTACGAGTTTTGTTTTAGTCATGTTAAGCTTGAGATGTCTATGGAACATCCAATTTGACATGTCTGATGGGTAGTTTTTGATGCAAGCCTGGAGTTTAGGAATAAGGTAAGGATTGGATATATCTGAAAATGATTTGCATAAAGATCATAACAATTCATGAGACTAGGACACCTCAGTTGGTACATTGCAGAAGAAAAACAAGTTTGAAGTGGTTACATGACTTGCCTGAGGTCATACAGCTAATTAGAGAAATGAAAAGTATCAGCCCAGTAGTCATTAAAATGTATGTTTAGGGCAGCTAGATGGCACAGTGGATAGAGCACCGGCCCTGGATTCAGGAGTACCTGAGTTCAAATCCGACCTCAGACACTTAACACTTACTAGCTGTGTGACCCTGGGCAAAGTCACTTAACCCCAATTGCCTCACCAAAAAAAAAAAAAGTAATAAAATGTATGTCTAGGTTCGCCACATATGGCATTCTCCTAGTACATGTTGTCTCTTTATTTCTCCTTGACTAAACATATAATGGTTCAGTTTAGCAATATTATAAAAAAAAAAGTGCCACAAGAAGTTTCTCTCATATTTTAATTTTTTTAATTACCTCTCTTGATCCTGAATTATGGCATTTAGCCAGGTTTGAATTTGACTCACTTTTCTATAAGAATTTCATTGAAAAGTTTAAATGATAAAAATAAAAAAGAACAAAATGTTAAATGGTTAAACTAAATGTATTAAGAATAGTTGCTGGTCACACTGTGGCATATTCTTAGCATCCTCCTTTCAAAGGAAGTCATTTTCACATGACTAAATAAAGTCCAAAAAAAGCAGTTTCCTTTTGAGTCCCAAAGATCAGCCAACTGATGATATAGGCATGGTATCTGAAGGCTATGGCAGTTTGGAAAAACTGTGGAGATCTGGAAGAGTATTTCCACTCAGGGATGCCAACCCATTTGGTAGTTCTCAGGTTAATATTGATTTTCTTGGGTCTTATATTTTAGCTTTAGCCCCATAATACATTAAATAGAGTATTTTCACCTCAAACCTTTTATCTCAATGACATGAAGGAACTTCCATTACTCGAAGATGAAACCTTATTACTTAGAGATAAATCCCATCTTATGTAGGACCAAAATAAATACGCTAATTGGCAAAAAAAACCAAAACCCCAAAACAAAACAAACAAAAAAAAAAACACTTCACCATAAAGAAGATACAAACAACACTTATTTTTTCTTGCTTCATTTTTTATCTTACACATGGGACTTTAATACACAGAGACTATAAATCAATCCCAGACTGACACATGAACTGAAGCTCCATCCATCTTCCTCCTTTCTGAAGTTTTCTCCCTTCAAGAAATCTCTATAAGCTTCGTGATATGAAGATACAAATCTATTCATCTACCTCCAAGCTTCCCAGTTCGTTTTTTAAAATTTCCTATTTAGGGGGCGGCTAGGTGGTGCAGTGGATAAAGCACCGACCCTGGATTCAGGAGTACCTGAGTTCAAATCCGGCCTCAGACACTTGACACTAGCTGTGTGACCCTGGGCAAGTCACTTAACCCCCATTGCCTTGCAAATATATATATATATATTCCTATTTATCCAGCCATCTGCACACCATACTGCCTATAGTCTGGCCAGCATCCTCATTAGTTTCAGTCCCACCACATTGATCTTGGATTCTGCCTTAGGGTCCCCTGGTTCTGGTAGTTGAGCTCTCATCTTATTTTGCTAGAAACCAGGCTTCTATATTTAATGCTATACCATGGCCCATTCTGCTTTACTCTGCCCCAACCCAATCCCCTACCCCCTTATAGCTCCTCTCTGTGTGCCATCTTCCACTTTTAGAATGTGAGCTCCTTGAGAGCAAGGACAGTCTTGCTTGCTTGTATTTGTATAGCCAGTCCTTAGCAGATACTGTGTAACTGGAAAGGTTCACTCTATATTATCATCTTATCTATCACATATCTATCATCTATCTGTCTATCATTTATCATGTATGTATCTATCATCTATTGCAGACCTATTATTTCAAAGGGTTATGTTAATTATACAAAATTGAGAAAGAAAGTGAGTCCTGTACTCTAGAAAGGGAGTTATCATTTGCATTTGTCAAATGGTGTCTCTCATATAGCAGAGAACAAGAAATAACACAACTGACTGATTACACTGAGGCTTCCAATACAAAAGGACAGTTATGAAGACAAAATGTGTCATTGCATCTATGAATTTGTAGAGGAAAAGAAAGAAAATAAACAAGTGTTATAAACCTGAGGAAGAGCACACGTTGGAATTAATCCTTTGGCTTTATTGACTTGTATACCACATCCTTAAAATGGTTTTCATTGTCCAATTTTTCTACCAAAAGAAATTCAGGTTGAGGTATGCACATGTCACTGCATCTAAATTAGTACTTGTTTTACAAGCCTGCTCTTTGCATTGAAACAGTTTAAATGCTGATCAATACAGAACTGCCTGATAGTTTCTTTTTTAAAAGAGAAGTTTTATTGATGTGTTTTGTTTTTACATCACAAATATTTATAGATTACTCCCACTCTGTGAGAGGTCACTTATAACAAAGTAAAACAGTTAAGTAAAACTAATAAAAGAGTGACCCAAGGGTGCTGTGAGGCTCAAATAGTGACCTTAATAAGATTGAGTCCCTCGTTTAATTTCTCTTTGAAGACACCATGATGTGAAGGGCTATAAAAATCTATAACTGCATACTCTTGAGTGACTCATCTCAAAATGCATACAACATTTCACATTTGTAGTACTCCCCTCTCTATTTAAAAAAATTAACAAATATATTTTCTCTTTCCCTCCTACCTTCTACCCACTGAAAAATACAGGAAAGAAAAACATTTTCTGTAAAAAAAAATATACATAGTCAAAATAAATTCTCTCAATAGCTACACATAAACACACAAACACAAATGTATACATACACACTGTATATATAAATACATATACACAGAGTACACCTATATCTATATGTATATATACATACATGCATGTTTATGTTTCATTCTATACCCTAAATCCATCATCTCTCTATAACAGATAGCATGTTTCATCATTGATGTGCTGGAAATATAAAAGGCCATTGTATTGGTCAGACAACATTCAAAGTTGTTTGTTTTTTACAATGTTGTTACTGTAAAAATCCCTCTGGTCTTTGTCAGTTTATAAAAGTCCTTAAAATATACTAGTATAAATTGTCCTTCTGGCTCAGCTCACTTGCCTCTACATCAAAACATAAAAGTCTTTCCATGTGTTTTCAAAATTATTGTTCACAGTTCCATAACAATCCATCACAATTTCTAGATCAGCTTCAGGCTGCCTTGAGTTCACTGGCTCTTAAAGGACAAAGCTGAAAATGTCAATGTGGGGATGCCTAGGACTGAGAAAGTAGGTTATGGCAAGTATCAAACTGAACAAGGGAAACCCTTATCTATTGTATAGGCTTCCATTTTAGTACTTAGGATAGTATTTTAGTAGCAGAGCAGAGGAGTGAGGAAGGGCATGCTGACAAACAGGGACCCAGAAAGACTTTCCAAACTGAATGTGAAAACATGGGAAGGGGGAGAGGAGTGCTGAGAGAACATCTAGAGCTTGGTAACTGTCATATAGCAGCATGATCCATTGCTAGAGTACAAGTTCAAGGTAGCATTGGAAATGCCCAAGACCTAAGAAGATATTCAGAACATAAGAGGGGGAATGTGTGGACAGGGTGAGGGTGGGGGGATGCTATTTAGAGAATTTGCATGTGATAACACAAGCTAGTCCCTTCCCCCCTCTTTTTAAAAAATCTGTTTCTGGCATTGCCTTTGGGAAGGAATTCTAGCCTATGATACCTCCCATTCCACCTCTGGGACTGCCACTTAAGAATTTTTCGTTGCTTGTGACTGGATACAGAGAAAATTCAGAAAGATTAGGAGACCCAGGAGAGCCCAGAACAGATGTTGCAACTCATCCCTTGTGTGCTCTCTCTGCAGTCCAAATAAGATGAAGCAAAGAGATATCTGGGACAATTGCTAAAGAATGATGGTGGCAATAGCTATGATCCAGAGGTGGGCACATAGAGAAGCAATAGCATCTGCTGGACAAGAATAGGCAGAACAGAAGCATGATTGAATCAGGGAAGACTGATGGAAGTGGCCACTGCCATGAAATTGTTCGGCTATGGTGAAACCACAGGAAGGTGTTTCCCCCCAATTTTAACCTAGTGTTGGCTGACTTGATGAGTTTTTAACATACAATCCCTTATACTTTTCCCTATGCCATGGAACATAAGGGTGAATAGAAAAAAAATACTGTCTTGTTAACAGTTACTTTTTTGTTGCTGTTATTTCATGGAATCACAGTCATTAAAAAGTCAATTGCCTAAACCTAGCAACTGAGTCATTTGGTTGTAGTATATTTCCCTAAAACAGAGTGGGAATGCAGAGTAGAAATTAGACATTTTTCTACTTCGAAAGTTTGCTTTTAGCATATTCCAAGTCACACCTCTGGATCTTCATAAAACCTAGGGCTAGTACTGTCACTCACAAATAATCATTATGAAATCATGTGTATGTTAACTGAATATTATCTGTTATAGCCAACAGGCTGGTGGCCCAAAGGTTGTACCATCTGGTGGCCAAAATATATTCTACTTACCCTAGCTGGTTTATCTAATTACGTTATAACCAGGTTCAATATAGGTTGAAGAAAGCAGTAATAAGTCAGATGGAGATGGTTATAGTATTTGTAGCCTTACATTTATACTTAATATTAATATCACTTGTCTAACACAAATTATTTGGAGTTAGCAGAAACTTCTGCAATGATCTCATTCAACCATATCATTTTATATCTAAAGGAAACTGAGACCTATAATAGTGAAGTGTCTTCATCTAAGCTCATACATATGGCAAATGACATAAGGATTCAAACCTAAATATTCTGCTCCAATTCCAGTAGTCCTTCCACTATATCACACTTTCTCCTAGTATTTGTGATAGCTGTGGCCTTAGTATCACAATTAGCATTATGGTATCTGGACCATAAGTTCATTTTCCTTTATCAACTATGCTCTCCTCCTAGAAGTCTCTATAAACTCCATGGTCCAAAGGTAAAATCTGCTCATCTAGCTTTAAGCTTTCAAAATTGGCTTTTAAACTCTTGTATTTGTGAGTTACCATAGTAATCTAATTCTTTGATAAACACAAAGATCTCAGCTTTGGGGGTAAGAATTGATTGTTTGATAAAAAT
The DNA here is from genome assembly GCF_019393635.1 of Dromiciops gliroides. Classification (NCBI taxonomy): domain Eukaryota; kingdom Metazoa; phylum Chordata; class Mammalia; order Microbiotheria; family Microbiotheriidae; genus Dromiciops; species Dromiciops gliroides. The sequence continues at coordinate 410,839,397 of NC_057864.1, forward strand.
TTCTGGGAAAACTGAAAATAAGTTTGGACGAAACTAGGTATAGACCAACATCTCACACTATATCCCAAAATGAAGTAAAAATGGATAAATAATTTAGGTATAAAGGGTGACAAAATAGAAGAGCATGGAAAAGTGTATCTGTCAGATCTATAGATAAAAGAATTTATAATCAAACAAAAAAGATAAGACCATGGGAAGTAAAGTGGATAATTTCGTTCTCATGAAATTAAAAAGCTTTTGTACACAAAAAAGCAATGCAGCCAAAATTACAAGAAAAACAGGACACTGGGGAAAATTATAGCAAGTTTCTCTGATAAAGGATTTCTCAGATATATAGGGTGTTAAGCCAAATTTATATAAAAAAATATATAGCTATTCTGCAGTTGATAAATTGTCAAAGCATTTGAACAGGCAGTTTTTGGAAAAAGAAATCAAAGCTATCAATTATAATATAACAATGCTCTAAATCACTGATGATTAGAAAAATGGAGATTAAAACAACTCTGCAATACCACCTCATACCAATCAGATTGGCTAACATGATAGAAAAGGAAAATGACTAATACTGGAAAGGAATATGGAAAAATTAGGCACTAATGCACTGTTGGTGGAGTTATGAACCATTCCAACCATTCTGGAGAACAATTTGGAATTATGTCCAAAAGGCCATTGAACTTTGTATATCCTTTAACCCAGCAATAACACTACTAGGTCTGTAACTAAAGAGATCAAAGAAAAGAGAAAAGGACCTATTAATACAAACATACTTTTAGCAGCTCTTTTGTGGTGGCAAAATATTGGAAATTGAGAGGATGCTCATCGAGGCATGGCTGAACAAGTTGTAGTATATGATTGTGATGGAATACTGTTGTGCTATACAAAATGATAAGCAGAACAGTTTCAGAAAAACTTATATGAACTGATGCAAAGTGAAGTGAACAGAACCAGGAGAAATTGTACATAGCAGCAACAATATTGTAAGAATGATCAACTGCAAAAGACTTAAATGCTCTGATCAAGCCAATAATCCAAGACAAAGCCAAAGGACTAATGATAAAAAAAATGCTATCCTCTAGAGAGAGAACTTATAAACTATGAATGCAGATTGGAGCATACTTTTAAAGTTTATTTTACTTGGGGCTTTTATCTGTTTTCTTTTGCAACTTAGCTAATAGGAAAATATGTTTTGCATTACTTCATAAATATAGGAGTATATTTTTTAAAAATCTTATATTCACCCCCTACAGTATTCCTTTAATAGGTCATATTAAGAAAACAGAATCTATATATGAAAGAAGCTTACACTTACCAGTTCTCTAAAATGTAACAATATCTGTGTGCCTTACTTTTGAATTCCCTTATTCATCTTATCTCTTTCAGATATCAATGAGATACCTGTTTTCAACCCCAAAGTTAAAGTCCTTGATTGTCATTATTCATATTAAGCTTTCTCCCTTCTTCTCCTGATACCCAAGAGAACACACTATTTATGGGCTAAAGTGAAGTCCATGAAATCTTAAGCCTTAAACTATCAATTAAAGAAGCATCTACATAGCATGTCAAGGCCTTACTGAAAATGAAGGAAAGGAGGAGGAAAGAAGCATTTATTAAGAGCCTGCCATGGGCCAGGGACTTTGCTAATTGCTTTACAAATGTCATCTTATTTGATCCTCATAATAGCCCTAGGAAGTAGGTGCTATCCTTCACATTTTATAGTTGAAGAAACAGATGTTAAATGACTTGCCCAGAGTTCCATAAATTAGTAAGTGTCTGAGGCTGGAATTGAACTCAAGTCTTCCTGACTCCAGACACACTGCTCTATCCACTGTGCTACCTAGCTGCGCTCAGATAAACCAACCAATTGAACATACAGTGAGTAAAACTTAATAACTATTTTAATAATGACAGTAGTAAATGAGTCAAGTGGAAAGACATGATGGCTCAGATAAAAACTGATTTAGAATATAAACTTGTTTGTAAAATTTTTTTAGAAAAAGATGCTGGAAAATTATGAGCACTGTCATCTTGTAAACTGATGAGGAGCAACAGGAAGAAAAACAGTTTAAAACAAACTAGTCACATATGGATAGAGAGTTGATGGAATCAGTACAGATTGAAGCAGATTGTCTTCTCTTTCTTTTTTCTTCTTTGGAAGAGTGGGAGAATGGCTAACACAGGAATTTGTTTTGAATTACTATACATCATTGTAATAGATTTGTTTATCTTCTCAATGGGTGGGGAAGGGGGAAGGAAGAGAATTTAGAACTGAAAAGAAAACAAATTTGATTTAAAGGAAAAGCAAGAATATTTAGTGGTAGCACAGTAATCCTAAAGGTTTCTAAGGATGAAACTTGAAGAACAGTAAAGAGCTAATAGTTTGAAAATATCTATAAAGATTTAAAACAAAGGACATCAAGGACAGTGAAGCTATCTCATTTAGCTGTTTGAACATCACAGACACAGAAGTGCTTTTAAACTAAAAATCCTATGAAAACAAATGTTGAAACTATCCTTACATGTAACTGGAAAATAATAAAATACTTTTATGAAAAAAGAAGTGCTTTTAAAGGAAGAAATGCCATTAAAGATAATAAAAACTAGCCCAATTATACACATAAGAGAATCAGGCTTGAATCAACACAATTTTGAGGACATTGAGGGATTTATTCTCAAGGTGTGTGAAATATTAAAAACTTTCACCTCAATTTTCCTTCTGTGAATATATATACATATACATACACACACACTCACACACATACACACACACACATATATATATATATATATAAACAGGGAGAGTCTATTTTTCCACAGGGACTGCATTATATGATGATTGATTGGGCCAATAATTCTCTATAAGTTTGATCACTGATGGGGCTGATGAAATAAAATGATAAGAGTCAAGCTTGAATCAACCCAATTTTGAAGGCATTGATGGATTTTTTCCAAAGGTGTGTGAAGTACACTTCATATACCAATGGATGCTGGGTCTCATGCTTAGTAACTTACTGACTGTCTCAGTCCTAGGTTTATACTATGTTGACATTTTCAACTTTGTCGTTTAAGAGCCAGTGAACTCAAGGCTTCCTAGAGCTGATCTAGACAATGTGATGGATTGTTTCTGTGGTGTAAGAAATGAGGGAAAAGATGATTTTGACAAAACATGAAAAGACTTAGGTGAACTGATTCAGAGTAAAGTGTGCAGCATCAATGTTAAAAGTATACTTCATATAACTTGACATGAAAGGAAGTTGCCAAAGGCAAGGGGAAAATCTCAGATCTTATAAATACAGAAAAAGGGAGACGAACAGAAAAACAACTTTTGACTTGTCCTATATCTCTCCCCCTGTTTTCTGCTAAACTCCTTGAGAAAACCTTCTATACTCTGGGTTCCTACTTCCTCTCATTCTCTTACAAACTCTTGGCAATATGGCTGCTGATCTCATAATTCAACTGAAGCTGTTCTCTCCAAAATTATATATGATCTCTTGAGACAAATCAGATGTCTTTTTCTAAATCATCTTCCTTCTTTACCTATCTGTAGCATTCAGAACTGTTGATCACCTGACCTCCCACATAGTCTCTCATTTCTGGGTTTTCATGATATTTCTCTCTCCGTTCTATCTGCGTGTTCTTCTATCTGTTCTCTCTCAATCTCCTTTACTCATTCCTCCATGCCTCTCCCACTAAGCATTGGTGTCCTTGAAGACTCTTGGTCCTTGGACTTCTTCTCCTTTTGCTGTGTACTATATCACTTAGTTATCTCATCAGCCCATAGGTTCAATTACCATCTCTATACATATTATTCTTATAGCTATATACCTATGTCTCTCCTGAGTAACAGTACCATGTTACCTACTGTCTTTTGAACATCTCAAACTGAATACCTTGTAAGCTTCCCAAACTCAACATATCTAGAACAAAACTCAGGATCTTCCCTCCAAAACCTTCCCTTCTTACAAGCTTCCCTAATTCAATCAAGGGCACCATCATCCTTTCAGTCATGCAGACTCCTGACCTTGTTGTCATCCTCAACTCTTTACATGTATTTACCCCATTGCCAAATTTTACTATTTCTACCCCCCCCCCCCCATCATTCATATATTTCCCCTTTTCTCTATTCACACAGTTATCAACTTAATTCAGGCCTTCATCACCCCATGCCTAGACTATTATAATAGCCTTCTGGATAGTTTCTAGTGCAAGGCTCTCTCTACTCCTATCCATCTTCAACCAGCTTTTACCATATTTCCCCCTCTCCTCAAACTCAAGTGGCTCCCTATTACCTTTAGGAACAAATAGTTACTCTGTATGGCTCTTTATGACATAGCTCCTTCCTCCCCTCTTTGAACTCCATCATTCAGCTACATCTGCAGTTCCTTGCAAATGACGTTTGAGCTACTAACTTTATGTCTTTACACTAATGACCTCCCATATCTGAAATGCTTCTCTTCCTTACCTCTCCCTCTTAATTTTTTTGGCTTTCTTCAAATCTCAGCTCAAATGCCTTTTTCTTCAGAAAGCCTTGCCCAGGGAACATAGCTGCTAATTTCTTCCCCTGTGAAGTTACCTTCCATCTACCCTGCATGTATCTTGTATTCACCTAGCTATTTACATGTTACATCTCTCGTTTGAATAATAGCTCAGTAAGGCAAGGACTATTTTTTACGTTCTTTATATCCCTAATACTTAGCATAATGTCTAACATACAGTAAAAACTTAAGAAATGATCGTTGGTTGGCTGCCTTACCTGATAGGACTACTGTTCCAAATACAAATCTTCTTCCAACAAACTGTATCCCCAAAGACGCAAGTGACATATGTCTAAAGGGAGAAGAGACAAATGGCAAATTTATGTCTGCACTAATTATAATCTATCCTTAAGGACTGAAATCTGAAAAAAGGCAGAGTTTGATGATTTAAAATTTTGATGAGCATGTCTAAATTATGCCAAAGCTGATTCTGCCATTTGATTACTAGCATGTTAATTTATCCTAAAATTTTGTTTCAGCTTTCGGCTCCTACAGTTCTAGAGACAATGCAAATCTTTGCGCATGGAATCATTTGGACATAAAGAAAAGTGTGCTGAATTTAGGAATTACTCACAAATTTCACCCTAATTTTCCTTCTGTTAAATATATATTCAACAGGGAGTCAATTTTTTTTGTAGGGACTGTATTACATGATGATTGATGGGGCCAATCATTCTCTATAGGCTTGATTACTGATAGGGCTGATGAAATACAATGATTGAAATGAGAAAATCCCAATAGCAAATGATAGAAATGAAAGTGCTTCTTGCCAGAATAATTTTACAAGATTATGAAAAACTGTTCTCAGAAACTGGTGGTGGCTCCGTTTCCTTGATGCTCATGGTAACCTCATCTCTCTCTCATATAATATTCTATCTAAGGGAACAAAATCAAGGGCAGTCTCTGGATAATGTTTGTGAGGAATTGTGGTGGTAACCACTTAGTGGTGGTCCGATGGGCTCTTGCCATCAGATCTGAATATAAACCCAATAGAATTTAAAACTTTCTTGACCTTGAAAAAGAAGGGAGTTGAGATAAGTTAAGTGGGGCTTAAGGTTATTAGTCACAGAATTTGGAAAGGGATTCTGAGGTGAAAGGGTAATCCGTTTAGAACTGTAAGAATTCTCAAAGGTCACCTTTTATGAAAACCTAGAAAAATTAAATCACTGGTCCAAGGTTAATATTAGCAGCATTTGAACTCAGGTACTCTTATGCTAAGTTCAACACACTTTCCACCTTCCTTCTCCTTATAGATGTCTCATTAACTACCTTTCTAAAGAATTATTTGGAACTTTTTTTCAACCAGGAATGAACATTTTCCTTTTTATATCTTCAGAAATAAGATTCAAGTAAATCAAAGACATCATGTAAAAACAACATATTCAAGTCTCAGGTGTTCAGAAGAGTTAGTATGATATAGTAAAGAAAAGGCTGAACTTGGAGTCAATTATCTTGTGTTCAAATCCACCTCAGATACTTATTACATGTGTAGCCAAGTCACTTCAGTTTTGCAAGTCTTAATTTCCTCATGTACAAAGTTCCCACTTCCTTGAGCTGTTATGAGAATCAAGCAGAATAAATCTAAATATCAACTATTTATTCAGATTCTCTCCAGAGGGAGTGGGAGATGGAGCAGCACTCTTAGGAATGAAGGGGAAGATGAAGGTAATTAGTCTGATCTCTGAGAGGGTCAGGTTTAACTTGAAGCAAACCCACCTCATCCTGTACACCTAAGCACTGCCTCTTCTTCATCCCCATCTCCAGTCTTAGACTCCCTGGTGATGGAAGAGAGGGACAAAGGAGGAATTCAGCAGGCTAAACTTGGAGTCAGAAGATCTGAATTGAAATCCTTTCTCTGTTGATCTTGGAACAGTCATGTAACTTCTCTAGACCTCAATCTGTAAAATAATAAGTTTGACTAGATGAACTTAAAGGATTCTTCTTCTTCTTCTTCTCCTTCTTTTTTCATTTTTTGGTGAGGCAATTGGGGTTAAGTGACTTGCCCAGGGTCACACAGCTAGTAAGTGTTAAGTGTATGAGGCTGGATTTGAACTCAGGTCCTCCTGACTCCAGGGCTGGTGCTCTATCCACTGCACCACCTAGATGCCCCACTTCAAGGATTCTTATGACTAAATTTATGATACTGTCACCTCAAAGTTTTCTTCTGGGTCTAGATATTATAACTTAACAATTATACCTTAAGTGTTATTTTATCTCTAAGGTTTTCCCTCTTTTTAAATATAGAAGGCATTGTGGTTTGCAAATGCTCTCCCTTAAAATGAAAAAAAAATCCCTAGCAATATTATGACATATATTTATTTAAACAAGCTAATCAATATTAACTTAAAAATACATTTTAATGAGCTAATAAATATTAATGTACAAGATGGGGGATAGGATTAAGAGAGAACTTGTTGATGAACATGGCAAGAGGAGCCAAACGACCACTTTCAGAATTTTGTCTTGGTGTCTAGAAGGCACACAAAAAAAATATGACTCTGGGGGCAGCTAGGTGGCACAGTGGATAAAACATTGGCTCTAGATTCAGGAGGACCTGAGTTCAAATCCAGCCTCAGACACTTGACACTTATTAGCTGTGTGGCCCTGGGAAAGTCACTTAACCCTCATTGCCCCACCCAAAGGAGAAAAGAAAAGAGAAAAGAAAGGAAAAGAAAAGAAAAGAAAAAGAAAAGAAAAAAGATTACTCAGGCTGAAAATTACTTATATGGCCAGGTATAGATGAGCTTTCTGGACCAGCTGCTTCATAAAATGAAGCATTCATTCAAGAAAGGAAATAAGGTGGAGCTAATGTGAGTTCATTGCCTTCTTTGCTAAGAGTTTCTGTGTTGTTGCTATGGCATCTGCTAGTAACCTGTTGCTATTACATATAATATAGTATAACGTCATCATCATCATTGTTATTAGCATCATTTAGCAGTAAGCCTTCCACCTAAAATCAACCTCATGCTTATCACATTCTTGTAGAATAGGTATCTTCTGAAAGAACTAGCTACTCTGTTTCTTCAAGTTTGCTGTAACAAAAATGTTCCACCTTAATTTCCTTTGTATATATTGGCTTCATGGTTACTAGTAGGATTCAGAAAAGGGAGAAAATGAGTAAAAGTCTCATTTTATTCCTGAAACAACTGTGGGCCATGTAAATTACCTTCCCACATAAGTAGGAGTTACCACTTTTTCATAGGATATAATGGAAATGATAATGGAATATTTCCTCTCATACAATATAAGTTCCTAATGATGAGAAGTGAGCAGAACCAGGAGAACATTATACACAGTAACTGCAATATTATGTTGTATTATTTAAATTGTTGTGGGGGGGCAGGGTTTGTTTCCAACTAAATCATTGGGGGCCAGAATGGTTTTTTTAAATATTGCTACTTATAAATTAATGACTATTGCCCCCATTTAGGCAGTAAATATTTATTATTAAAGTATATTAAATATTAGTAAAGAATATTTACTGCATGGCACTTGATACAAGCTGACAAAACCCCAGCAACATATTGTCTCATCAATCTATTTATTCAATCTACATGTATCATTTAGTTGTTTTTTGTTTTGTTTTGTTTTTGTTTTTTGCAGGGCAATTAGGGTTAAGTGATTTGCCCAGCATCACACAGTTAGTAAGTGTCAAGTGTCTGAGGTCAGATTTGAACTCAGGTCCTCCTGAATCCAAGGCTGGTACTTTATCCAATGCACCATCTAGCTGCTCCTCATATTGTCTTCTAAAATAGCACATGGCCCCAAGCAGAGTTCAGAAGCCCTACATTACCTACTCTGGCCTAAGAGGAGAGAGTTCACCAACTGGGCAACCTAGAGTACCCACCAAGAATGGCTAATGTGGAAATATGTTTAACATGATTGTTCTGTATAACCTAAAAAAAAATTAAGTTTTCTGAAGGCAGGGACTATTTCATTTTTTGTCTGCATCGTAAGCACCTGATTCTTCTTTCACAGCATGACTAATATAGAAATATGTTTAATGCAATGGTGCATATATAACCTATATCAGATTGCTTGCTTTCTCGGGGAGGGGGGAGGAAGGGAAGAAAAGGAGAAAATTTTGAAACTAGAAATCTTATAAAAACAAAGGTTGAAAACTATCTCTACATATTATTGGAAAATAATAAAATACTTTTATGAAAAAAATGCTTATTAAATGATTGCTGAAACTATGTTCAAGTCCCTGTTCAGTCATTTATTGCCTGTGTGACCTCTGAAAAGTCACTTTATTTTTCTCATCCTTGGCTTCCTTCTCTTTAAAATGAGAACTGAGTTATCACCCTCTAAATAGAGAACTGATAACTCAGAGTGCAGATTGAAAAATATTTTCCCTTTATTTTTCTTGCTCCCCCCCCCACAATAACATGGCAAATGTGGAAATACATTTTGCATGACTTCACATGCATAATGGGCATCATATTTCTTGTCTTTTCAATGGGTAGGAGGTGGGGTGGAGGGAGGGAAATAATTTGGAATTAAAAATAAAATTTTTTAAATTACATTGAGGGAATCAGACTAGATAAGCTCTAAAGCCTCTTTCAGTTCTAAATCTATAATCCTGTGAATTATCAGCATAGACATATAAAGGGAACAGTTATGAAAACAGTCATAAAACATATCTTTATAGCTAGGTGTGTTAAAAATCAGGTTGAAACAGGTAACTGCAGGAAGAAAAATGTGTATAGGGTGAAACTCAGACTCCTGTGCCTCAAGCAGAGACATCTTCAAAAAAGACTGGCTAAGCTTTTAATATAGCAAGAAGTTAAAATTGTTCTGGTGATGTTATATGCATGCAAATCATGTTATCCACAGTCTCTTAAGAAGTAAAGTTGCTGGTAGTAAAAATATTATTTACCCATGTTTGCTCATGAAGTCAAGTTCAGCTGAGTAGAAAGCGTTGGCCTTTTCCATTAGCTGCCTCTCCGTGTCCCTCTCACTGCGACTGCCTGATGCTTGAATGAGGAAGGGTCTTGTCAAGCCTGGGAAGTCATTGGGGATTTCCTAAAGGGTATGTGTTTTTTTTCAAATTAGTTGAGATTACTTGCCCCAAAGTCAAGTTTGACCACCCAGTTACAGCTATAATGATCAGTTCTGGCTACATAGTTTGTTCCTGTAGTGCGGAATTAGAACAAATTCAATGCCAAGAAGAGAAGGTTATCAATCAAATATCACCCAGTGTCCCTTTCCCCTACTCTATCCATGCATTCATTTGACACTATTAATCATCGAGGTTTCCAAGTTTTGCATAGAACCCTGAAATTTGCATAAAATTTGCATCCACTTTCCTTTCTTCTTGAAACTATCTTGTGGCTTGATTTCTGAGATGGCTGTAGTTTTAGGGAGGTTCCCTTGTACTTGCTGTTTCTCCTATTTGATTTAAATTCTTCCACAGACCCCTTAACTATAGAAACCCCCCTAGATTTCTATACAAGAGATACAGCAAGTACTTAATAAATATGTGCTGATTAGCTAAAACTGTGGTCACAAGTACATTTCCATAAATCCTCTGGAATCACCAACAGAAGAAATCAATACTAACAAGTTACATTTGAAGCTTTGCAAATAATTTCTCAGAACTCTATGAAATAAAGCATTTTGATTCCCATTTTACAGAAGAGGAATCCAAGGCTCAAAAAATCAAGTGACGTTCTTGGGGCCAGCTCAGTACGATTCAAGCACAAGTGTTTCCTGGCCTCAGATCAAGCAGTTTTTTCCATTACCCCATCCTGTGTTTCTTCAGGGACGTTTCCCAGTCTTCATTTATTGCATTAGATTTTTCTTAGTAGAGCCAGAAAAGTTTGTTCAGACTTTAAGCCTTGTCTGCATATTCATGAAGATTTTCTAATAGGCTCATCCCATTGTATGCTACTGCTAATGAAAACCCTGTAGCATTTCATCACAAGGGTATTTATTCCCTGCCCACAAATCTTCAGCAAATTTAAAATACTCCCAGAGACTTAGATGGTGATTAAAGCTTCTAATCTTTCCTGAGGCCAAACCATCTGGGTCCTTTCTCTCCTTAGGATTTTTTGGTTCGGGACTTCACAGCATGAGTTTTCTTCTTGATTAGAGCCATGGGCTTCCTAAATTTGAACTATCCATCCTGGCTTATACAAGCCTCCTGTTTACTTTGTGTAAACAGCTATAATGGACAAAAAAAGCAAGCTAACTGGTGAACCAGACCAATGATTCCCAACACTGCATCAGGATTTAGAGTTGGAATGCACCTTAGAGGTGACCTTAGAGAAGGTGACCTTAGAGGTCATCCAGTTCAATTTCCTCCTTTTGCAAAGGAGGAAAATGAATCCTAGAGACTTTGGTGACTCCTGACATTTTATAGGTACTAAATGCAAGATTTAAGATGTCATGACATATCTTTTGGCTCCAAATTTATTTTCCAGTTATTTGAAAGGGATATCAGGGAATTAAATTCCACATTTAGCAATTGCCTGCCCTGTTAAAATTGTTCTGGTAGGGGGCAGCTAGGTGGCACAGTGGATAAAGCACTGACCCCGGATTCAGGAGGACCTGACTTCAAATCTGGCCTCAGATACTTGACACTTACTAGCTGTGTGACCCTGGGCAAGTCACTTAACCTTCATTGCCCCACCAAAAAAAATAAATAAATAAAGTTCCGGTAATGTTATATTGTTGTTAGTTACGTCATCCACTGTCTCTTAAAGAATTAAAACTGCAAGTAGTAAAAATATCACTTACTTATATTTTATAGCAAGGTTAAGTAACTTTCTCAGTGTCTATAATTAAGTGACTTGGTACACATTAGGTGGGCAGTGAGGTGGCACGGTGGATAGAGTACCAGGTCTGGAGTCAAGAAAACTCATCTTCCTGAGTTCAAATCTGGCCTCAGACACTTACTAGCTGTGTGACCCTGGGAAAGTCTCTTAAGTCTGTTTGCCTCAGTTTCCTTATCTGTCAAATGAGCTGAAGAAGGAAATGGTAAACCACTCTCCTATCTTTGCCAAGAAAACCCCCAAAGGGGTCATGAAGAGTCAGACATAACCAAAAAATTACTGAACCACCCTAGGGGTTTAATAAAGTTTCTTGAATAAACAAATGTTGAACCAATGATTTATTATACACAATATTGCATATCATTACAACTAATGAAACTTCTTTTAATTAATTATCCCATTATTTCAACATTGGATTAGTTAGATACAAAGCAATCAGCTATATTACTAATGTTCAGTATTAAGTGTAACTCAAGTATTTACTTTTAATTAACTTCACTACATGAAGTATCATAACTTTTCAGGCTTTCCTTCTAAGTCTCCATCAAAATTCTTTGTCAATTCATTATTCACTTTTCCTCTTATGTGGCCATAGTTCTTGTGACATTTAAAAAAACAACAACTTGAGGCAGCTAGGTGGCCCAGTGGATAGAGCACCGGCCCTGGAGTCAGGAGTACCTGAGTTCAAATCTGGCCTCAGACACTTAATACTTACTAGCTGTGTGACCCTGGGCAAGTCACTTAACCCCAATTGCCTCACTTAAAAACAACAACAACAACAAAAAAAAACAAAACCCAACTTTGCATTATTTCATTAAGGTCTTTACAGATTTATATACTCCTGTTTGTCGATGTTAATTATATATGTGCCCTATTAATAAACCCCAATTTATTTAATAGTTTCCTTATTATTATACATCTAGGTTATACCCATATGCTTGTCATTGTAATGTTGCTATGACAATCTATGAAAAATAGGTTTTGTTATATTTTTAATAATGCTTTTAAGGAATATACCTAACAATAGACCTGTTGATTTAAAAAAGGTATGGCTATTTTTCAGAGTCATATTGCTTTACAAAGTATTCCATAACTTCTCAAATTCACCAGCATTTAATGAGTCTGTTTCTCTATTGTGTAATTTCAGATTTTGTTACAGCTAGACTCTTCATACTTCTGGAGATGTCTGGACTGAGTTTGTTTCCTCTAAGGTCCTGTTATGACTGAGGGTAACTAAGTGTCACAGTGGATAAAGTGCCAACCCTTCTAGAGTCAGGAAGGCAAGTTCAAATCTGGCCTCAGAAACTTAGTAGCTGTGTGACCCTGGGCAAGTCACTTAACCCTGTTTGACTCAGCTTCCTTGTCTGTAAAATGAACTGGAGAAGGAAATGGTAAACCACTCCAGTATCTTTGCCAAGAAAACTCCAAATGGAGCCATGAAGAGTCAGACACCACTGAACAAGAACATGTAATGAGCACACTTTCCCCTCCAAAGAGCTGAATTTTAAATATTTACTAGCATAACTCTACTTGTGCATAGCCTTTCCCTATGCTACAATGCTCCACAGAGCAATTCCTAGTTAGATCCCATTTTCAATGTCCTCAATCTTTATCTAATTCCCTTTGTAGGCCTGGGTTGGGTGGAAATGATTTTCTTCTCTTTTATAACAGTGCTAGACTGTCTCCTAAATTCTTGCATTTTAAAAAATGTCTTTGCTATACCAGCTTTCAAACTATATCATAAAGAGGTAATTATCAAAACAGTCTGGTACTGGCTAAAAAACAGAGTGGTGGATCAGGTACACAATACATTGCAGTAAATGACCATAGTAATCTAGTGTTTGATAAACCCTGAAATCCAAACTTTTGGAACAAAAACTCAACATTTGAAATGAATTTCTGGAAAAACTAGAAAAAAAAGTATGGAAGAAACTAGCTATAGATCAACATCTCACACTGTATACCAAGATAAGGTCAAAATGGGTACATAATTTACAGATAAAAGGTAATATAAGCAAATTAGGAGAGCATGGAATAGTTTACCTGTCAAGTCTATGGATAAGGGAAGAAAATATTGAGAGCATTGCAGGATAAAAAATGGATAATTTCAATTATATAAAATTAAAATGTTTTTGTACAAACAAAACCAATCCAACCAAACTTAGAAGAAAAGCAAAAAACTTGGAAATGTTTTTTTCAGTATCTCTCATAAAGACCTAATTTCTCAAATATGTAAATAACTGAGTCAAATTTATAAGAATACAAATTACTCCCCAAATGATAAATGGTCAAAGGATGTGAACAGGCAGTTTCCACACAAAGAAATCAAAGCTATGTATAGTTACATGGAAAAATGTATTAAATCTCTATTGATTAAAGAAAAGCAAATTAAAACAACTTCGAGGTACCACCTCACACCTTTCAGATTGGCAAATCAGACAAAAAAGAAAAATGATAAATGTTGGAGGGGATTTGGGAAAACTGAGACACTAATGCACTGTTGGTAGAGTTGCAAACTGATCAAACCATTCTGGAGAGCAATTTAAAGCTACAACCAAAGGGCCATAAAATTGTGTGTACTCTTTTGATCCAGCAATACCACTGCTAGGTCTGTATGTCAAAGGCATTTTAAAAAAAAGGAAAAGGACCTACTTGTACAAAAATATTTTTAGCAGCTTTTTTGGTGGTGGCTCAAATTGGAAATTGAATGGATTCCTATCAATTGGGGAATGGCTAAATAAATTGTGGTATATGATTTTAATGGAATATTATTGTGCCATAAGACAATTCTCCAGAGAGAGAACTTATGAACTCTGAGTGCAAATTGAAATATAATTTTCTCACTTTCTTTTTCCTGCTTTTTTGGAAATATGGCTAATATGAAAAATGTTTTGCATTATTTCACATGTATAATTGATGTCCTATCACTTGCCTTCTCAGTCGGGGGAGGGAGTGGGGAGGAGGGAGAGAATTTGGAACTCAAAAGTTGAAAAGAAAAGGTTAAAAATAAATAATAAATTTTGAAAAAAAATAAGCCTGGTGAGTTTTCTAGATTTATGTAGAGGAATTTTGAAAACTCAAAGTAAAACTCAAATGTACTTTTGCCTACTACTCTGCTATCTTGGTTCCACCTCTCTATTACTAGTGCTCATTAAAGTCTTTGGGCATTAAGCATTTATTAAAGCATACCAGGTAAAAAGGCTCAAAGTCTTTTCTATGATTGAGCATATAATCAGTAGCTTCTTGTCTGTGTTTGAGATGGTTTCTAGAGTGACCTAACTGATCTCCCAGGGCCCTAAAGAGGCAATGTGTTAGTCACACCTGGAGCTATCCAGGTCCTGTTAATTGAGTCCACAATGCCTTTATACTATGATGTCTGCTTGGGATCAACCAATAAATACATTAGTTGTGTACTGACTATGTGGAAAGGACCTTTATATAGCTCTCTCTTTTTTACTCTTTCTTTGATGGATTTCAAAAATAGCTGGCTATGCTCTATTTCCTCTTCTTTAACTTCCCAACTGAAGGTGCTGTCTCCAAAATTACTAAAGATATCTTAATTGATAACTCTTATGCTCTCATCCTTCTTGACCTCTCTGAAGCCTTTTTGACACTATCAACAGCTCTCTCCTTCTGGATTCTCTCTCCTCCCTGGATTGTTAATGATGCTATGACCACTCCTCAATCTGCTTTCCAGGCTTGTGATCCATATTATATTTCCTAATTCTGTGTGTTCCCCAAGGGGCCATGCTGAACCCTTTACTCTTGCATCTCTATACTGTCTCACTTGTTGATCTCATTGGCTTCTCATGGGTTTAATTATCCCCTCTATGCAGATGACTCCCTGACCTATATATCCAGTCCAAATCTCTCTCTTTAATTCTAGTCCTACATTTCCAACTACCCACCAGACATCACAAAATGGATGTGCCATAGATATCTTAAACTCGACATGGCCAAAACAAAACTCACTATAATTTTCTTCCAATCCTCCCCCCCTTCCTGAAAGTCCCTCTTTCTATCAAAGACACTACCCTCCTTTTGGCTTCTAGATTCTATTTGTCATCATTATCTTCAAGGGGAAGATGATAAGTTTGGTTTTAAAATTTGAGTTAATGGCATACTATTCAAATTGACATTTAGAGATGTGAGACTGAAGCAAAGGAAGGAGGTCAGGGCTGGAGACTAAGAGTTGGAAATTATCTGTGTAAAAGTGATCACTGAAAGCATGAGGGACTAAGTTGGTGAAAGTGTTCAGAAAGGAGACAAGAAAAGTAAGTCCTGAATCTCCAGGAATTAAGGAGGAAGAGGAACCAGCAAATATATAAAGAAAAACAAAGGGAGATTCAATGGCATTGGCCCTAAATAATAACTGGACATTGATTAGTGCTGACCAAAGGATTAAAGGCATTTTCAAGCACATGTGTTATACCTAAACATTTATATCAAGAAAGGTTCTCCCCTTTTCCTCCTCTCCTTTCCCCCTTCTCTCTCCCCCTCCCCTCTCTGTCCCCTTCCCTCCCGTATTCTCATCCCCATCCCTCCCTTCCCGGCCTAGACGATGCAGTGGTGGAGACTGCCGAGGCGGACATCACGGAGCTGTGCCAGGACACGTTCTCCAAAATGGCCACGTCCCTGACAGGCGAGCTGCCGGCTTCCAGTGAAGACTATAAACTTCTGGAAAATATGAACAAACTGACTAGCTTGAAGTACCTAGAAATGAAAGATATTGCAGTAAACATAAGTAGAAACCTAAAGGACTCAAACCAGAAATATGCAGCACTTCAGCCTTATCTGGATCAGATCACTTTAATTGAGGAGCAAGTAGCAGCTCTTGAGCAGGCAGCCTACAAGTTGGATGCATGTTCAAAGAAACTAGAAGCAAAGTACAAGAAGTTAGAGAGGCGATGAACGCTTCTCCAGCACAAAGACGGACTCCAGGAATGACTGTGAGGGGGTATCGCGCTGGGACCGCTTCGACTCCATAAAAGGAAGCTGTCTGGCCGATCCCCGGAGGGTCCCAGCCCCGCTTTGCTTGGATGAGTGACTGGCTGCCCCCTGACGTTCTCCTAAAACTCTGCCCCGACCGTGTGCTTCGTTGTGTGCCCTGGACTAAGGCTTAGACATCAGGATCAACCCGGGCTGGAGCCAACTCCCGGCTCCTCCCCGCCCCCCCCCCAGGACTCCTCTTTGACTGTTCTGAATGTGGCCCTCCCCCATCTCCCCCCTCGTGTTCTTGAACTTGGATGATAAATGCCGATTTCTTAAAAAAAAAAATGAAAGAAAGAAAGGTTCGTACTATAAAGGTAGAAATAGGTACTTTTAAAGAGGCCTAAATGGCTTCTGGACACAACCTGACAAAAAAAGCAAAGCTTTTAATATCAATGGCTTTTAATAATTTCAATGGCCTTGCCCCAAATCATACATTAAATGAATGGGTAAATCTATAAAAACCATAGAATCTGGAAACTGAGTGAGAGGCATTTGGCATTTCAATTGTGTGACCTTTTTTCAAAAGCAGTGAAAGAAGTAATTTCCCACCTCATCTGTACAATTGATTCATGTCAACACAGCACCGAACACTGATGTTACAATTTTTAAAAAAGACTTTGCAAAGTGTATTTCTATGTGAAGAGCTGAATGGTCATTCCACTGATGGTATGCAGAAGGATAGGCCCTTTTTTATGTAGAGCACTTCAAATCTGGCCTGTAAAGTCATTTTAATAGTTCATAACAATGTACCCATGAGATCGAGATATATTTGCTAACTCAAATCTGAAAAGGCACTAGGTAAAAATTGTGTCTTTAATTTGAGAGATGAGAATAAAAAGAGAAGTGTTATCCCATCATGAGAAACCTTTGAAGTTCTTCATATAGCACTGGGCCACAGACTGTCTTATCAAGTCACATTGTTTTGGTGCTATTTAATATTTACATTGGATTTTGTGTGTGTGTGTGTGTGTGTATTTGTGTCCATATACTTAATCTCCCAAAATTGATTGTCAGTTCCTTGAAGACGAGAACTTTATGGTATGGTTTTTGTGGGTTTTCTGCAGCACTTCTCACAGCACTTTTAAGGTACATGATAAAAAGTGTATTGAATAAATGGGCTTCTTTCATATAGGTTAGTTCTGAAGTGGTTTCCAGTTATCTTGTGCTGGTAATGTTACCTTTCCATCAAAGATGTTGTGATTAAGAAAGGAGTTCATTCAACCAACTGACAGAGAAAGAAAAGTAAACATTCATGTGCATATAATCTTCAGAGAAATGATTCTTTCCATCAGGGTGTTAGCACTGTAAGGATTCTCCAAAGTTCCTGGCCAGTACTGCAATCACCGCTCATAGGCTACAAGCAGATACCTATTTCACCCTGAGGAAAAGGAACAAATCTGCTAGTCCTCATTCATCAGAAGGGTGTTGAAAAAACCTGGGTAGAGAGTGGAGATTTCTTTAAGATCAAGAACTGGAAGTGATATTACAGATCGCCTAAGCTAGGGGTTTTTAACGAGGCATCCATGAACTTGTTTAAAAATATATATAATATATTTTATATAATGATGTATATAATAGGTTTTATTTCTATAAATATATAAATAATATAGCTATTTATAAAATACGTATAAATGATTTTATTTACAATAAATACAAAATATTAAAATATAAAAGATATTTCTAAAATGAATATACATATATGCAAATATTTACACTCACATATATGTATACACACACATATATGCATACACACACACACACACACACACATATATATTACACAGTCACACTGCAATTCAACAGATACCACATACTACCCTGGCCCTTATTTTCTGGAAGCCAGGTGATGTTACATTTCATTTATCCTCCAGGGTTCTCCAGTATCCTAAAAGGGGGTTGAGATAGCTAGGTTTCCTTCCATGGACTCCAGCTCTCGTTGATGATATTCCCATTAGTATAGGAGAGAGACTCTTTGCGCCTAGTTCCATTTAGCCAGTAATAGTCAAATTAACTTTTACAAGGAACTATTTACTCAAAGATGTAATCACAAATATGCAAACTTACTTCTCTAACATGAGGGAGACAGATCTCTTTCCCCCTTGTACCACTTCATTCTCTGGGGAGGGGAGAGGGAATTAGGTTCTTAATTTGGTTCCTATAGGTCATAGTCTGAGTTCCAAGTCTGTCCCTCTTCCCCTTCAGGCTTGAGTCTCAGGTACCCTGACTTCACAGGGCTTCCCTGCTGTCCTGGCTGAATATACCATACCACCTGCTATCCTGTCTCCAAGGTCATTATGGTTTAAACTTCCAGGTTGGATGAGGATCACCCCTGGCACCTGAAATTAAGGAAAACAAACAAAACATAACACAGAGAAACATGCCAGCCCATTTCTTACAGCTGGGTTAAAAAGGAAGCAGAAGAAAGAAATTCTTTCCCTCTCATTGATTCTGTTCATGACATCCATCTGTGAGTGAATGGTGATCATCATCTGGAAAAGATCTTAGAGGTCATATTGTAAAACCTCTTCCTTTTACAGGTAAGGAAACTGAAGCCTAATTTTATAGGTAAGGAAATTGGATTTCTCTTTTTGTGCTTGTCCATACACTTAATTTCCCTAAAGCCTAAAGAGATTAAAAAACTGGTCATGAAGGTTGTAACAAGCAACAGGGCTAGGATGCAAACCAAGGTCTTGTGGGTGGAAATCTGGAACAAGACCATTGGGCTGCTTCTTCCTTGGCTAGTATAAGAATGCCAAGGTCATCCACTGATGGGCCATCACCAGTCATCTTGACTTTTGTTTTGCCAGTGAACTGTGGTGACTTGGGAAGACTGAATAGGGCTGATGACTTTGTGCAGCTCTGCCTCACTTCAATCCAATTCACATGTGAGTCAAGACATCACCGTGATGTCATTAGTCTTTTCAAAAATGAAGGATGGGGAGCAGCTAGGTGGCACAATGGATAAAGCACCAGCCTTGGATTCAGGAGGACCTGAATTCAAATCTGCCCTCAGACACTTGACACTTACTAGCTGTGTGACCCTGGGCAAGTCACTTAACCCTCATTGCCCTGCCCCCCCCAAATGAAGGATGAACAAGAATAACAAAGACATAAAGCAAGAAGTGAACCCAATCTTTATTCAGGATAAAAACAAGATTTAAGAAAACTAAGAATTACAAAAATTCACAAGTTTTGCCAATGGCAGCTATGGTCAATATAACAAATGTCTCTAAGTAAATGGTTGGCAATGCTGTCAAGTCAGAATGAGATTCCAGTATGGGTCAGGGATGGGAAGCCTACTTCCAGATGGCCATTTTGTCATTGAACCAGAGGCATTACAATGGTCTATATCTCTGAGACAGCTTGGTGAAGCAGTGGATGTAACACTGTACCTAAAATCAGGAAAGATGAGTTCAAAACCAGCCTCAGACACTTATTAGCCATGTTACCTTAGCAAGTCATTTAACCTCTGTTATCATCAGTTTGTTGTTATTGTTCAGTTGTATCTGACTCTTCATGACCCTGGGACCCTACTATGCCTGGGGTTTTCTTGGCAATGATACTGAAGTGGTTTGCCATTTCTTTCTGCAATGGTTAAGTGACCTGTCCAGGATCACAGAGCCAATGAGTTTCTAGGGTCAGATTTGAACTTAGGTCTTGCTGACTCCAAGGATAGTCCTCTATCATTGAGACACATAGCTACCTATAGGTGGCCGCTAGACAGCTAGATGGCACAGTAGATAGAGTTCTGGGCCTAAAGTCAGGAAGATTCCTCTCCCTAAGTTCAAATCTGACCTCATACACCTACTAGCTGTGTAGCTAGTCACCTAACCCTGCTTGCCTCAGTTCCTCATCTGCAAAATGAGCTGGAGAAGGAAATGGCAAATAGTAAACAACTCCAGTGTCCTTGCCAAGAAAACCCTAAATGGGCTTATGAAGAGCCAGACATGACTAAACAGCAACAACAACTAATCCTCAGTTTTCTCAACTGCAAAATGGGGATAATAGTAGAACTTCTCTCCCAGGGTGGTTGTGAGATTCCAATGAGATTCCATTTGTTATGGGTTTGGCACACAGTAAGTGCTTAATAAATACTTATTTCCTTCTTTCTTGCTTGTGTATAGGTACATGATACATCAATGTAAGTGGTAGAAGAAAGGGATACTCATTCTTCTTAAAGGTAGCTAGATTTGCTAATGGTTTTTAAAGTTCCCTGTTATAATGATTTTCTTTTTTTTCAGTATGGAACACAAAAGAGAGAGTGCAAATAATACTTGTTAAATAAAATAAATTAAATTTTAAAATGCATTTAATAGTACTCCAATAACCAGTGTTTGAATGGTAGTAATCAAGCTGTCTTTGGGGTTGATTTCTTGGTCTACATTATTATGTGATTAAATTTTCTTGAACCAAGTTGGTAATGAGACTCTATATGCTCAGTTGTATATGCCTAACTATAGTTATCTCAAAGCAAAGTTATCTTGCTGAGTAGTAGAATGGGATCATTCAGAAAACTTCTTTAGTGTTTTGGGCCTGGCCCCTGTTGCACCAGCTGGCCAACTCCCCTGAAGACATGCACTCAACCCCTTCACCCAATGTTCTGCCCTTTGTTGGAAATGTCCTTTCCTTTTTCTATAATGTTGTATACCTGTCCTGCTAGGCCAAATCTTTTTCTGGGTAATCTCTAGTGTCTCCCTGCAAGACATGAGAAACTAATCTTGTGGAAAAGATAAACATATAATCTAACCAATAGATGTATTTGGAACAGGCTAAATAGCTTCACCTAAAGAGTAGTTATTAATGACCCCATGTCAAGTTGGATAAATGTCTCCAGTAGAATGCCCCAGGGATCAATGCTTGAGTGTATATTTAATGTTTTTATTAATGATTTGTAAAAAGGGACAAATGATTTGGCTATCAAATTTGTAGGTGATACAAAGCTGAAAGTGATTGCTAATACACTATATGAGTAAGTCATGCAAGAAAATTGGGTTGAACCTAATATGAAGAGATTTGATAGAAATGAATAAAAAAATCTTACATTTGAGTTCAAGAAATTGACATCACAACTACAAGGTGAGTGAGAAGGGAAATAGATTATCATTTAAAAATATATGGGAAAAAAAACAAAAAACAAAAAACAAAAAGGGGCAGCTGGATGGCGCAGTGGATGGAGCACCAGCCCTGGAGTCGGGAGTGCCTGGGTTCAAATCCGGCCTCAGACACTTAACACTTACTGGCTGTGTGACCCTGGGCAAGTCACTTAGCCCCAATTGCCTCACTAAAAAAAATATATGGGAATTTTAGTCAACTAGAAATTTAGTATGAGTAAATAATGTGATTAGTTGTTGTTTAGTCATTTCAATTGTGTCTGACTCTTCATGACTTCGTTTGGGATTTTCTTGGCAATGATACTGGAGTGGTTTGCCATTTCCTTCTCCTGTTCATTTCACAGATGAGAAAACTGAGGCAGAGTTAAGTGACTTGCCCAGGGTAACACAGCTATTAAGTGTCTGAGGCCAGATTTGAACTCAGGAAGATGAGTCTTTCTGACTCCAGACCTGGTACTCTACCCACTACGACACCCACCTGCCCTTCAATAATGTGGAAGATCAGCCAAGATGTTAATACATTTTTGGGGATGCATTAAGAGGCATTGTTTCCAGGAATAAAGAGGTGATGATCTTGCTCTTCTCTGTTCTGATCAGACCACCTCTGGAATATTATTATGTTCAATTCTGAGCACCACATTTCAGAGAGGACAGTGATAAATAGGAGAATAAGCAGAATGGTGAATGGCTTGGAATCTATGCCATGTCACAGTCAGTTGGAGAAAGTGAGGGTGTTTAGTATGGAGAAAAGGCTTTTGGAAACCGATTAGCTGTCTTCAAATACTTGAAAGGCTATCAAGAAAGAGATTCAATTTGTTCATGTGAGATCCAACCTAATTTTCTAGCCTGTCAAAATTTGTATGCATCTTAAGTGGGTTAGTGATCCCTCTTTGCTTTGTGTCATCTGCAAATTGGATGAGGATTTCATTTATTTCTTTTCTCTCTTTCATGGACAAACGTTTGGATAGAAATAGGACCAAGGGATGGAAGTTATAAAGAGGTAGGTTTGGGCTTAATGTAAGGGGAAACTTCCTAATGAATAGAGATATCCCTAAGTAAAATGGGCTATCCAAAGAGATAGCAGGTTCTTCCTCTTTGGGCAAAGGCTAGATGGCCACTTCTTGGGTGTGTCAGAGTAGTTATTCTTTTTTCAGGTATGGGTCAGACTAGAAGTAACTTTAGACTCTGAAATTCTGTGATTCAACACATCTGACTCAAGTAAGAACACCCTATAAATCCCATGTTGTAGCAATTTTTTCTAGATCCAAAGATTGATCCCTTTTAATGAATTCAAAATTAAACTGTAATAATTGTGTGGATCAGTCATGCAATGAAGACAAAGAAATTTGCTTCTTTATCTGATTCATGTTATGTACACCAAGCCATGGGTACTGTAAAATGAAGAACCACTAAGATAAAATCAGGAGACCTATGTTCTGGACTAGATCCTGCCATATATCTCACTAAAATGAACTATACGAACTTCATTCAACAAACATTTATTAAGTAGCTACTATGTGCCTTGAACTGTTCTAGACACTAGACATAGAAAGACAAAACTATCCCTTATATTCAAGAAACTTAAATTCTGTTGTGGGGAGAAAAATGGGGAACACAAGATGCACTCATAAGTGAATATAAAATAATCACAAATTAAATTGTTGGAGATGGGACACTAATGAGTAATGGGGATAAGTCTAGGTCTTGTATATGACTTGGCCCTCGAGTCTTACAGGAAATTAGGAATTCTGGAAGGCAGAGGTGAAGACAGAATGTGTTATAAACACGGAAGACGGCCCAGGCAAAGACAGTTGGACAGGAAATAGAATATTGTGAATGAGGAAGAACAAGTTGGCCAGTTTGGCTAAAATATAGGGTTCATGAAGGAGAATATTGTGTGATAAAACTGAATATGTTGGGGCAGCTAGGTGGCGCAGTGGATAAAGCACCGGCCGTGGATTCAGGAGTACCTGAGTTCAAATCCAGCCTCAGACACTTGACACTTACTAGCTGTGTGACCCTGGGCAAGTCACTTAACCCCCATTGCCCAGCAAAAAAAAAACCAAAAAAAAAAAAAACCAACCAAAAACAAACTGAATATGTTGACTAGAGTGATGTTTTAAGGAGCTTTAAATACCAAATAAAGAAGTTTTAGGAGATTGAGAAAAGAAGAAAATGTGAGTCATCTTGGGATACATGAACTTAAATTAAAATTAAATGCCTCTGAGAGGCAGAGGGAAAAATTGGAAAGGAAAGGATGAGAAAGATACTTTATTGAGACTCAAAAGTTACAATAGATCTTATATATCTCTTCAAGAGTTAGCCAAATGGGGCAGCTAGGTGGTTCAGTGGATAAAGCACTGGCCCTGGATTCAGGAGGACCTGAGTTCAAATCCAGTCTCAAATACTTAACACTTACTAGCTGTGACCCTGGGGAGGTCACTTAGCCCTCATTGCCTCACCTAAAAAAAAAAAAGAGTTAGCCAAATGAAAGGTGTGTAGATTTGACTGGAGGAAAAAAATGTGCAGCTTATAAACCAATGTGAGGAAAAACAAGGGAGAAAAAGGATACCTCCTCTTCTCTCCCAAAAACTAAATTAAAAGAAAAATGTGTAATACCATAGTTGAGGTCATAGAGAGAAAAGATTGACTCCTAATCCTATTTCACCTGAGTATAGGAATTGCCACTGGCTTCTAAAATAAAATGAAAGACAAAATCTTGGTGAAAATCCATAAAAATGAGTGTGAATGGCTATTTGTAATCCCATTTCAAAGAGGAGATTTGGGAAGACAAATTACAAATGAATTAATAATTTCCTGTGGAAGATAGCTTGCACATAGGCACACAATAATGTTTTGGGGACGAATGAGTGAGTAGATTATCCTCAGATTAATAAATAGGCCATATCCAGCTTTGTTTGGATGTAAGCATCCAGAAAATAGCCCACATAATCTGTCAAATCACCATGGAAACGAAATGCCAGTAGTTAATATTACTGTGGGCAGAGGAGACAGCCATGTAGAAGGAGAAAGAAAGTAAACCTAAAATAGCCCTGCTCTCAAGCCCACTTGTCTCCCTTATTCTCCTGGATGGACAAGGAACTGAAGTGTGAAAGACTGAATCCTGCCCGAGGGATGGGGACAAGGAAGTTCATCAGGGAGGCAAGCTTTGGATATTTGTCCCAGGGAACACAGGTTAAAACAGCAGGCACTTAAAAGCAGCCCAATTTTTTGGAGCCCGTTGATCCTGACAAATCCCCTTTAACAATTTATCAGGCAGAGTTATTTTTAGATAGCAGCATTTTGTATCTTAAATGAAGCACATCAGCAAGTTAGAGCCGCCATGACAATTTTGCCCATCTTTCATGAACTGTCAGAGTGAATAAACAAATCGGAGTTGTTTTCCTGGCCCTACTGCTCCAAGGGCTAAAAGAATTCCCATAGCCCTGTGGGAGATAAACAGTTATGCCACAGGGAGAATCATCTTCCTACTTCTTTATCTTTTTCTGCTTATTGCTGGAGAAATGTGTCTAACTGCTTATAATTAGGGATGATAACTAAGGAAGCAAATTCAGCGTAACATTGAAGCTTGTATCATTTCTTTATAGACAATATGGTATACACTTGGGTGGCTTTTTTCTTTTTTTAAAATAATAAACATTTTTTATTTAAAGTTTTAAGTTCCAAATTCTATCCCTCCTTCCCTTCCTTCTCCCATCCTCCCTTGCTGAGGTGGTAAACAAACAGATGTAGGTTATACATGTACAATTATATAAAACATTACCATATTAGTCATTTTATATAAGAAAACTTGAATAAAAGCAAAAAATGAAAGAAAGTGAAAATAGCATGCTTCAGTCTGTGTTCCATAAATATCAGTTCTTTCCTTGGAGGTGTATAGCATGCTTCATCATTAGCCCTTTGGGATTGTCTTGGATCATTGTATTGCTGAGAATAGTTGTCATTCACCATTCTTCATCAAACAATATTGCTGTCACTGTGCACAACATTCTCCTGGTTCTGCTCACTTCACTATGCATCAGTTCATAAAAGTCTTTCCAGGACTTTCTTATAGCACAATGATATTGCTCCACCATCATATACCACAACTTGTTTAGTTATTCCTCAGTTGATGGGCATTCCTTTGATTTCCAATTCTTAGCCACCACAAAAAGAGCTGCTATAAATATTTGTGTATAAATAGGTCTTTTTCTCTTTTTGTATGTCTTTGGAATATAGCAGTGGTATTCCTGAATGAAAGTTTTATAGTTTAATAGCCCTTTGGACATAATTCCAAATTGCTCTCCAGAATGGTTGGATCCATTCACAACTCCACCAACAGTAGATTAGTGTCCCAGTTTTCCTATATCCCCTTCAACATCTAATATTTTCCCTTTTTGGTTACATTTGGGGTTGCTTTTTTCAAGGCAATCAAGAGAGGGGGAAAGGCAGACCTACTGATTAGAATGAATAAAATATGTGTAAGAGATGATTTTGGAAATCTGGCATAATGGCAAAGGCTCTATATAATTTTTGGTGCCATACTGAGTCTATTAATTTTTAAATTATATTCACACTTATAAATGTACCATGGCAGATAATGGAAAAGCTAATTATTATCATTCATAATAATAGCTAGCATTTATATAGTGCTTCAAGGTTGTAAAAATGCTTTACAAAATCCCGCTCATTTGCTCCTTACAACAACCCTGAGGCCGGTTATTATCTCCATTTTTACAGATAAGGAAACTGAAGTTGAGAGAAGTTAAGCAAACCTACTCAGGGTCATGTAGCTAGTAAGTACCTGAGGTAAGATTCCTACTCAGGTCTTCTTAACCCTAACTCCAGAACTCTATCTGCTGTACCACCTACCTCCTATTCATTATTGAAATAACACTAAGAGCTAAGAAGGAACACAAGGTAGGACTATTACAGCTATAATATTCTAAAAAATAATTCTATGCTTTGAAGATTTTTAGCATGAGTGCTCCATTATAAAAACAAAGACAGGAAAGAATTATTCAATTATAATTAACTAATGAATATGTCAACTTGTAGAAAAACTTCATAAAAACCAAGATACAATGACTCTCCAGAATCAGATCAAAAGGATTCTTCTCTCCATGGTCAAACATCATATTCCTTTGACCTTTGTTTGTTCTCTTTGCTTTTGCAAGTATAATGGCCTCTCATGTGGCTTTGATATCCATAAAATGAATGAGATTTAAAGTAATAATCTGGTTAATTCAAGGAAAAGAAACTCAAAATATTTTGGTCTTAATCATTTGGTATATCTATGGAAGTGAGTTTTGAGGACCTAAATTTACCACAATTCCCTGCTTATCTTTTTATATATAGATACCTTTGAAAAGCTAAATTGATTTCAGGGGATTCAGTGAAGACAAGGAGTCATGTCTTTTTCTTCCTATATACTCTCCTATAGAACTGCTAGTAAAGAGTTGTACATACCGTGAACATCTAATAAAAGTCACTACTACTTCAAGGATCTAATAGGTTACTTTAGACCTTGTGGAACTGATGGTGATCAGAACCATAGAGCTAGAAAGGACCTCTTCATGTCAGAGATAAAAAAAACCCAAGGCACACAGTGCTTAAGTGCCCTGCCTAGGATTGCACTACCATTATGAAGTGCTTCTAGGATTGCTAAAAGTAACAATCCCTTACTCAATTATGCTGATCCAGAAGTAATGGTACATGCCAATTACCCCAACTACTTGGGAGCTGAATGAACCTGGCAGATTTCTTAAGCTTGAGAATTCTGTACTGGAACGGGATATGTTGATTGGTTGACTAAATTCATCATTAATATGGTAAGCCACCATTGAAGGGGAGATTGCCAACTTGCCCCTCTTTTACTTGTCTTTTAACTCCTTCTTAAAGTAGTTCACTACTTCCAGGATGTACTGTCCCAAGCTTCAGGGGTCTAAGGTATTGTTTAAGGAGGGGCAGGTTCTTCACTCACCTGATCTGTTCTCTGGTCTGTAGACAACCCCAGGCCAACTTGCTAATTAATCAGGCAGCAAAACTTTGTGTGCTGTGGTTGTAAGCTCCAAAAAGCCTGTGCCACCCACTCCACCCAGGCCACCACCACTCAAGCCTACTTCCTGATTCCCATCAGGGGTGAAACACCCAAGTCCCACCTCAGAGCCAACAGAGACCCCTGCAATCTCCCCCTGGCAACCACTCAGCCCTCTCACCGGACTGTGAACTTAGTGCTGCTACTAATACCTTCAAGGTGGTGCCCACAGCTGGTGTCAATGCTGAACAGTACATCTGGGCAGCTTACATCTCAATGATACAGATGTCTCCTTCTGTCCTCCTAAGTTCTCCTGGCTTAGAAAAATGTCTTTCTTGCCCTGATCTTTTGTTGGTGATGTCACTTTAGAATTCTATTTGATGTGTTATTTTAGTTGTTTAGAGGAGAATGTTGGTACAGCTGTGCTTGAATGCTTCCTTCAGTAGATCATCTTGGCTCCTCCCATGACTTCTTTTTATAGAATTTAACATTGTCAATTAGTACCTGATCCTTGATAATTTCTTCTCCATTGGTTCCCGGAATGTTAATATCTCTTGGTTTTCTTCCTGCTTCAATATTTTTTGAATTATTTATTTATTTCAATGTTTTTCTTAATCTGTGTCTCAGTGATCACATCTATCAGTTCTTTCAGTATTGTAGAATATACTAGAATTCTTCAGTGTTAGCTGAATATCTCTTGATATCTTCCTATATGTCTTCCTTACTCTTAAATCAATCAATTAAAATGTATTGATTAAGACCTTAGGGTCTAGTTATATAAAGACAAAAATGGAATAGTCCCATTTTTCTCCAAGAACACAAAGAGGGTGGTAGATGGTAGAAGAAGAAAAGAAACACCAATGCTAAATACCCGTGCCCAACATGTGTTTTTTCACTCCAGCCTGCAAATGGAAGACATTCCCTTTAAATATTTATCTATAAGTTTATGCCATGGAATACTTCAACTGAGCAAGAGTTTGTTATAATGTGGGTCAAAGTTCTTGAATGCAAAGTTTAAGAGAGGGTCACTCAACCTTTAAACTTTTTTCTTCTTAGTAGAAATTAAGGGCAGAGTCCAGGGCTGAGAGAGAGTTTGTAAAAATTGATTATCTTCTGGAGTACACATAAATAACACATACACATGCAAATATGTGTGTATGATGTTTTCCTGTCATTTCTAGAGATAAGATGGAGAAGACGAAGAAATACCTTCTTTTCTGAAGATGTTTTCACTTTTAATACCAATTTAAGATTTGTAAAGTGTTGGGCATGTTATCTCATTGGATCCTTGGAACAACCTTGTGAGATAGGTGCTATTATTATCCCTGTTTTACTGAAGGTAAAGTTGAGGCAGAGGTTAAATGACTTACCAAGAGTGATATAGGTAGGAACTATCTGAGGCCAGTTTTGAACTCAGGGCTTCCTGATGCTAAATCCAGAGTTCTTACTCATTGCACCACCTAGCTGCCTTATGAAAGATATTATTGAGAGAAACTGAATGATATGCGATTATGTTTTTAGTGGTTAAGAGAAGACAACTGTAGTTACAATTATAGGTTTAGGTGACTTCAGGGTAACATTTCTCACAGTAAGAACTTCATAATAATTATTAAGGTCTTTATATCATCATTTCTTACACTGTTAGTCAATTGTATAGCTAGTACTTCTGATGTTTATTTAAACCCAGGAGATTAGTGGTTTTAATAAATAAGCCATCATTTATGAGAAAAAAGTTTTCTCCAGTTTATTAAATAAATAATATTTAATGAAAAGCAATATATTTTTATTAATTACTAAGAAAACATCCAGAATTACCTCTGGATCATCTTAGAGGTTGACAGGTGACCTAAAAGTAAATGTGGCCAATCCCATGACCCTTAAACTTGCTATATTGATACATGTTAAATCCTCTAGATATTTCTCCTTGAAGATGATACTGATCTGGTTTATTAGGCTTTGTGGGTAATACATCTCCTCTGTTAGGTTTATGATTATGCAAAAGATTGATATAACAATTTATCCAGAAAAAAATGAAAGAATGAAAAATATATATTGTCTAGACTCTGACAAGAAATTAAATGGTTATTATATTATTGTAATAGTTATTGCATTACATAATATTCTGGTACCCATAAGGACAGGAAAGACGGATGATGATTTGGGCCCAGAATTGAACAGGAGGAAAACAAAGGGTTATATTGCATTTGGAAGATTGTATAGTACTTTTGATGATGAACTTTAAAAATTCAAATGTTTTATAAAAAGTTCTCTCAGCAAAGCTGTATAGTTTTGAATCTCTGAACACCACAATCTTCCAAGAATCAAAACTGAAAAGGTAAGTCAAAGTGGGCTGAAGCATATTTCCAACAATCACCCACATGTATGAAACAGAATATGAAATATATGATAAGAAAAGGAAGTGGGCCAGTCATATAGCAAGGGGAAGGGATTGTAGATGGATAGCTATAATATCACAATACCACCTTCCCCCAATATAAAAAGATCTGGAGGAAAGTTCCAGAACATTGCACAAATTCCCTGTGGAAGATCTATAGGAGAGTATGGGCAAGAATTAAATAAGATGAAAAGGCCTGGATAGGTCAAGATCTGCACCAATGGAGGGAGAGAATACTCACATCCATGAGATCACAAGTACATTGAAGTATCGTTACCAATACTGAAATTACTCTGAGAAAACAATTTAATACTTTGGTGCCTCTATAGAGAAAACCATTCTAAGGCCTTCTTATTGTACCTCCTCAAGCACTTTGTTGTTTTTACATCTTTGTTTGAGTAAATGTTTCCTCTATTTCACTCTCCTTTTTATCAGCCAGTGTCTCACATGGTTTCCCACGTTCCAGGTACTCAACACTCCCATAGGTCACCATTGACAAAATCAGTACCCCAAGCAGTATATATAACTTGATGTTGACACACAAAAATGTGCTGTATCCAAAAGCAATGACAAATCCGAGAGACTCCCAAAGGCGGTAATTGCTAAAAGCAGCCTCCTTGTTCTTCACAAATAAAACTCCGTAGATGGCTACAAGGGGAAAAAGGGGAATGATAAATTTGTCCTGAAACCATGCTTTTTTATTATTATTTCTGAGACCGGAACCCATACATCACTGTTCCCCAAATATTCCCATCAAAATGTGGGTGTTTTAAGTAAATCTTCCATTTTGGTATTAGAGCTAAAACAAATTACTATTATATGTTCAAGTTATTTTTTCTAGGTTTCTCTAGAAATGTAAAATAACAGCATGCTTTTATTTACTCATTATTATCTGGGCCAAATATAATATTTCAAAAGCAAAGGCAAATAATAGAAGCAATAATAACATTTAGCAGCAAATATCCATTCATTCACAGAAGTAGATTCAAGAATTACCCACACTTGGGCAGCTAGGTGGCACAATGGATAAAGCATCAGCCCTGGATTCGGGAGTACCTGAGTTCAAATGTGGCCTCAGACACTTGACACTTACTAGCTGTGTGACCCTGGGCAAGTCACTTAACCCCCATTGCCCCACCCCCCAAAAAATTACCCACACTTGTTCTAATTGCATGTTTAAGAACTTTGAATTTCTTTTATCTGATTATAATCTTTATCTTTGCATCTTTCCCTCTGCTTTATGCCCCAGCATCCTTTGTGCCCAGCAACAGTTTTTTTTTTTATTTGTTGGGTTTTTGGCATGGGGCAATGAGGGTTAAGTGACTTTCCCAGGGTCACACAGCTAGTAAGCGTCAAATGTCTGAGGCCGGATTTGAACTCAGGTCCTCCTGAATCTAGGGCTGGTGCTTTATCCACTGCACCACATAGCTGTCCCCCCCCCCAACCCCCAGCAACAGTTTTAATTGTTAAGTATACATATACATATTATCATATGCTACCCTTCAAAAAAAAGTCATATTCTGTAAATAATGTCTCAATTCCCTTAGTAGATTTCTAGCTGTGTTGGCTGCTAATTTAAGATAAAAGAAATTTCCTTACTTGTAAGAAATCGGGAAGAAAGTCTTCTCTGGGATGGTAAAGGATACCTACTAAAGCTTAGGGCTCTTATAGTTTTGCCAGCCCGAGTTCTTGTTTTGAAAGCAACAAACAAATCCAACATTTAACTCAGACAGAAATAGGTCATTTAATACTATGGACAAGTATTAATAGAATTAGGAGATTAGTTCTGTGAAAAGGAAGGCACTAAGAAAATTGCTTAAGTATGCATATATATATGAAAGTTATATATAATTATATATTATATGCATTATATATTATCTTATATATGATAACATGTTATATATATGTTACATTGTCTTGATATGTGTTGTATTGCATTGTATCATATAATACATTATAGAAATTATGTATGTATACATATGCATATTTACATATACATACATGCATATATCCATCCTAAGACCAGCAAAATTGACTAATAAGACCCTTGTAATTCTTCTAAACTTTCCTTTCTTGATTTATTGTGATGATTCCCACTTCATCCCCACACCGACATTTATTCTAGAGAAACTCTTAAAACCCCTGAAAAAAAGCTTTTCTATTATTTTAAGGGGGTAGGACAAGGCATAAAAGAAAGAACTGTGTTCTCTCTGAAAGCTGACTGTGGTTTGAGAGGGACCAGGTTTAGAGGGATGACATTGATGGCTAGTAGCCAGAAGGGGACATCAGGTTCTTTTTTGAAAATCAATTTAAGTTCCAAAGTAGATGAAAATGACTAGGAGACATAGTTTTTCACCTTTTAAATAATAATAATTATAACAACATTAGCTAGCATTTTAGTGCTTTGAAATTTGCAAAGTGATTGTGAAGTGATCTTATTATGATTTCATTTGATCCTTACAACAACCCTGTGAAGTAGGTGTTATTATTATCCCCACCCCATCACCCCCATTATCCTAGCCCAAAATTCATTCTTTCCCCTCTCACATTCTGTGATCCCAGAAAAATAACTTTCTATTCCTAACACATGACATCTATCTCTCTTTTGACCAGCTCCTTATAGAATCACTCTCTTCCTTTTCATCACAGCTCAATCACCACTCTCTACATGAAGCCTTTTCTGATCATCCCAGATGTTGGTGCCTTCCCTGCCTAATTACTTTGTATCCAACTATCTCGCATTTATTTGCATTTATTCTTTTTATATGTTTCCTGTATGTACTTATATATGTCCTGCTTATTTCTCACTTAGAACCTAAGTTGGGAAGGGATCATTTTATCCTTGATATTTATGTCCCCAAGGTCTACCACAGTGCCCGGTATCCTGTATGCATTTAATAAATGATCAATGTTGGAGCCGTTGTTGGATTTCTCAGCTGTGCCCTCCCTCCTGGAACAATCCACAATCTTTATGGTATGAAAGGGAAGAAGCTAGAGAATGGTACTTACCATTGGTTTGTGTCTGCAAAATAGCATCTGCCATGCCCCAGAGGGCAGGGAATACAAAGAATACAGCCATCTGACCAGGGTGAGGTTTCCATAGCAAAAGGGAGATGATGCAGGAAAAATGTATCACTGCACCTATGAGTTTGAAGGGAGAGGGAAAATATAAAAGGGAAATGGATGATCCCGGGAAATCAGTTAAAGAAAATGGAATTTAGACATGCAGAAGGAACTCTGTCCTTGATCTTAAAATGCCCCCTCCATGTTTTCTTTGTCCAGTGTTCCTTCAATAAATGAGCAGGTTGGTGTATGCCCACTTCACTGAGTCTAAACTGTACTTGGCCTTTTATAAGTCTCCTTTTTTGTACTAAGACAAAATTCTAGGATGAAGAATTTATGATCAATACAAACCTACCACATAGAGTTTCTATATCAATTTTAACACCTATAGATTAACATTTTTATTTTTTATTTTTGCCTTCCTTTGTAACCCTGGCACTTGGAAAAGGGCCTGGCACAGAGTAATCAATTAGTAAATGCTTGTTGATTACCTGGTTAATTGATTGGTCCATTGGCCTTGAAGACCAAACTGAAAATGTCACAATAGGAGAACCTTGGGCCTAAGACAACTACTTGGTAACTAAAGCTCAGACCCAATAAGGGAGCTCATCATCAGGAGTATAGGCTACAATTTTTGGACCGAGGACAGTTGTCATATTAGCATGAAGGAGGGAAGACAAAAGGTAAGTTAACTATTAGGGACCCAGAAAAGCTTTCTAAATTAAGGGTTCTTATTCCTCCATCATGCTACCTTGCAACATTTTGGACAATTGTGCCTTCTGCATGGTGTCAATACCGTGGCTTCCAGATCATAAGACACTTTCTGTTTTCTCTACAAAATGTGTGTCTTTGGAATGAGAAAGTGCCTGCCCACATGTCTTTTTCTTTTCTTTTCTTTTTTTTTTTTTTGGTGAGGCAATTGGGGTTAAGTGACTTGCCCAGGGTCACACAGCTAGTTAAATGTCAAGTGTCTGAGGCTGGATTTGAACTCAGGTCCTCCTGAATCCAGGGCCAGTGCTCTATCCACTGCACCACCTAGCTGCCCCTCTGCCCACATGTCTTAATGCAGAATTTCTCCATCCTTCAAGTCTTTCAGGCCTTGATTGGGTATGTTTCCAATTTCATAGTTCAAAATCCTTGCTTATTATCATTCGTATTGAACTTTTTTCCTTCCCTCTAATTAATTAAAATAATAACATCTATGAAATTTAAAGCCTTAGATGATCAGTAAAGGAAGCATGCTAGAGTATAGCAGGCTGGAAAGGAAGCCTACCAACATTTGTGGGCATGGTAGCAGCATGTAATGTATGTAATGTAAACTAATCTACATTAAGATGTTTTAATAAATGAGTCTTTTCCCATGTTAGTCTTCCAATTTCCATATTGGCATGCAGGGAAGCAGGAAAAGGCTCTGGATGCAGAATGAGAAAACTGCCTTTGTTAAAATCCTAGATCTACTATTTACTGTCTGTGACTTCTGATAAGTCACATCACTTTCTAGACCTCAGTTTCTTTATCTGTAAAATAAGAGGATTTGACTAGGTAATCTTAAGGTCCTTCCCTGCTAAATGTTCCCTAAGTTACCTCTATATTCCTCCTCAATTTTATTAGAGTCCTACAGCATACCCCACAATTATATATCATTGATAATATTTGGCTATTTCTTTTTTCTGATCTGAGATAATATTTGTAAAAAGTTCTTAGCATAGTACCAGCCATATAGTAGGCACTATATAAATGTTTATTGCTGTCCCCTCCCTTCCTTCCCCTCCCCCTCCCCCTCCCCTCCCTTCCCCTTTCCTCCCCTTCCCTTCCTTCCCTTCCTTTCTCACAAGCTATTTTCCCAACCCTGATCCACCATCTGATAAATGAACTCATTCTATTGATCATAAAGTGGATCAGGTGAAAGAGCAACAGCATATCTGAGTGCATCTCTAAGAAACAAATAAGCTAATAATTGATGTATGCAAAGTACATTGTAAAATTTAATTATAATTTTTATATAATACCAGAATAGAAATTCTATTGTTATAATATTATCATAAATAACATATATGCCTATATATGTTTGTATGTGTGTATACATAAGTATGTATAGATATAGCACTTTCTAAATAACATCCCCATAAGATAGTCTCCAAGGATTTAGAGATGGATGGGACCTAGGAGGTCAGATAGTTCAGAGATTCAAACAAACAGTCCATGGCCATGTGGCCCATAAGGAGGAACCAGAGTAAAATGCAGGTTGGGGGGGCAGCTAGGTGGACAGTGGATAAAGCAACTGGCCCTGGATTCAGGAGGACCTGAGTTCAAATCCAACTCAGACGCTTGACACTCTCTAGCTGTGTGACCCTGGGCAAGTCACTTAACCCTCATTGCCCTGGAAAAAAAAATGCTGATGTTCAAAGAGCCAAGTGAAATACAGACACCACCACCACATACACACATACACACACACAAACACACACAAGAACGTAATAATATGTGGTTTCTAAATCAATATGCCGCTACAGGAATCCTTATGTACAGTAAGGTCCGGAGAGAAAAGAGGGAAACAACTTCTTCCCACTTGCATGAATAGTAAAGGACTCAGAAGAAGCTGAATACAGGCCCTCGAACTCCAAGATCAGGCTCTTTCTCCCATCACATTGATTGATGGGCTATAAGAATCATTTCCAGATTACTTATCATTACTAACCAAATAATAAAAAATTACTACATACCTAGTACAAACAAAGCCATTCTACCAGTATACTGAGAGAGCTTTCCAAAGAGCATAGAGCAAAGGGAATTAGTGGCTGAAAAGCAGATCAATCACGAAAGCCAACATAGCGTTATCCCCAGGGGCACAGGTGACATACGACTGAAGAGAAAAGAGGCAAATGTTAAAAATGGGTGTTTGCACTCATGATTGTTCATCCTTATGATAGGGACTGAACTTCTAGATGAAACTTTGGCTAATGCAGTTTAACCCTTTCTCCATAACTTCCAGTCCTAGGGAGCTATTTAGAGCCTTGAGAAGTTAGATGAATTTTCCCAAGGTTACACAGCCAAGATGTGTCAGAAGTGGAATTTGAATCCAGATCTTACTGGTTCCAAGGCCAGTTCTAGCCACTTTATTGCTCCTGAATTGTCACAGTTTGAGAATTATGCTTTTTCAAGAGGAATTCTAAATCATGGTCTAACTCATTCTGCCATTTGATGGATGGCACGGTAATTTAGCCTGAAACTGTGTTTCGCCACTTAGGTCCTTGTAGTCCAAGGACAATGCTCATTTTTGCATGTAAAATTTAGATGCAAAGTAAAATGAACTGAACTTATGGCTCATTGACAAAATTCAATCCAATCCTCACTCTATGAATATATCCACCTTATTTTCTTCAGGAACGATGCTACAAGATGATTGATGGAGCTGATCATTACTAAAACCTGGAATATTAGGGAAGGGAACAAGCATTTACTAAGTGTTTACTATATGCCAGGCACTGTGATAAGCACTTTAGAAATATTTCATTTGATCCTCACAACAACTGTATGAGATAGTTGCTATAATTGCTTCCATTTTAGAATTGAGGAAACTGGGGCAGCTAGGTGGCACAGTGGATAAAACACCGGCCCTGGATTCAGGAGGACCTGAGTTCAAATCCGACCTCAGACACTTGACACTTACTAGCTGTGTAACCCTGGGCAAGTCACTTAACCCTCATTGCCCTGCCAAAAAAAAAAGGCATTAAAAAAAGAATTGAGGAAACTGAGGAAACAGAGGTTAAATTTGGCTCTCTGGCTATAATTTTCATAACTCTGATCTGATCTCTTTTTCATTTAGTATCTGATTTGTATTATAATTATTTATGCAAAAGGCTAATCTCTGTGCTATCCCACCCCAAATAGATTGTGATTATGGTCAGGGACTTTATTGGATTTTATCTTTGTCACCCATCTGACTAGCATATAGCAATCTTCCTAAATGTTTTCTTCATTTAAGCTGAATTTAATCAACTTTTCTCTAACTTATTTGGATGAATCACTCTTCTTTGCTGGAAATAGGTATACAGGCTCAGATCTATGGCTACAGAATCAAAGAAATCTAAAAGATTTTGTATATGTTGCTGAAGGTCTTGGGAGGCTAATCGAGCTAATGGAAGATAACAGTAGACAGCCCCAATACTGTATGTATTCAAGCCATGATGACATTGTTTATTAGTCCAAATAATTATGCTCCTCTGATCATCAAATGCAGAAAAGAAACTGAGGGTGCAGAAGCAGTTAGAGAAGCAATGGCAATGTTGGAGAGGCAAACTAGCATTGTCAAGAGGCAAAGCCCCGAATTCATAACTACACATTGATCCTAGACTTACGTGTACACTAACCATTGTAATACATAATGTGAGAGGGCAGAGGTTCTTCTTGCTTTTTTTTTCCTCCCAACCCTAAGGCATAGCACAGTGCCTCACCAATAATAGACACTTAATAAATGCTTTTTGGCTGAGAGTAAACGAAAAGTCTTATATTCTTTAAACATTAAAATTTCCACCTTATCTAGTATTGTGAAATGGGAGCACGGACATTATTTGAGGGCAATGGATACAGAAGTAATCAGTGTATTAAGTTGAGGTTGATAGGGATATGGTCAACTAATAATATTTTTAATGTATCTTCAACATCTTTTTTTTTCTAAAGACAGGTTACATATAAGCTATTTCCTTTCAGTCAAAAGTAGCAATCCATTCAATTCCAACTTGAAACAATTGTAAGTGTCTACTATTTCAAGGGGCCATAATTATATGCTAGGGATCCAAAGGTGAAAAATGATACTTCATTATCCTAAAATAGTCTACAATTAATAAAGCCCATGTTTGTCCATTAGTGCTGACTCCTTAGTTGGTAAACATAAGTCTCTCAAAACCATAAACTATATGAGCTAGAGGGGATCTTAGAGGCTGTTTAGTCTAACTTTTACTTGGGAAAAAATTCCTTTTACAAGGTTCCTCCAGAAATAATGATTCACACTTTGCTTAAAAACTTCTGGCAAGAAGGAAACTACCACCTGCCAAGTCAGCCCATTCTACTTTTGTACAACTCTACTTATTAGGAGGCCTAATGTGTCTCTCTGCAAGATTCTCTCACTGGTTTTCACTTTGGTCTCTTCAGTGAAATATGATATTTAAATATATTGATGGATCTGTGATCTTGTGACTTTTGTACTCCATCTAAATGTGGATTGCAATCCACCTGCTCCTTTTCATCTTGTACAACCCTTTTCCGTGTACTCCCATAAGTGCACAAAATGGCAGTCAATCAAAACACTAAGGGATAGGATGGGAGACAGAGAAGTGTGCTTTTCTAGATCTTTTGATATTGCATGAATACCAAAGAAACCTGTGGACCACTCATCCCTCATTTTCAATTTATTGAAAATAACCTGCCGTATTTATTTTTCTATCATATACATCCATGTGTTCTTGGTTGCTAAAGTGTTGGAGTGTATTAATGCCTACCTTTCTATTGCCCTTTGGATGATCCTCAATCTTATTTCTTCAAATATGGTGGTATTTCATGACTCACAGTCATATTGAAGCAATAGAAGAATATTGGTATCTAAGTGGTACCATGAATAGAAGACTGGCTCAGGAAGACCTGAGTTCTAATATAGTCTCAGACTCTTACTAGCTCTGTGACCCTAGGTCACTAAATCACTTAAACTCTTTCTTCTTCAGTTTCCTTAACTGCAAGATGAGAGATAATAATAGCACTTATCTTCATAGGTTATTAAGAAATTGAAATGAGATAATATTTGTAAAGTGCTTTTCAAACCTTAAGGTAAATAATGGTAGCTTTTACTCTTGTGTTGATGAGATGGGATGTTACTCAGGGATTAACTCAGTATCACTGAAAACATTGCTCAAATTTCCCCAAAGAAACCCAGACTTTTCTCCTTTTTCTATTCAATTCTGAATGCAATCATTGTCCATGCACAGTGTCTGTCCAAGCTCGATGTATTGCTGGACCAAATCTATGGCTCTTCTATCCAACTGCTTATCATAGCCGTTCAGTAGGCATTCTTCATCCATTTATTTTCTTTTATGCTATTCAGGTCAATATCTTTAAAGTAATGATGCTTCTATTTTAGGATGTTCTACAATGCTCGTCTTGATTTATTCAGGACAACGTTGTCCCCCTCTCCCCAAGCATGTGGAGGACCTAATCATTTCTAATAAATCCTCTTCAATTGGACAATGCACTGAATATTCTTCATGACCATGTCAAATCCCTTTGGCAAACCCTTCGTATCCCTGTTTAATTTCTTATTTGATATTAATTAAAGGGAAACATGTCAAGTACTAACAGTTTGCCCCTGTGTCTTCCATGCCTCTCAGCAGAATCCACTTAAGTCACTTGTAGAAATAATACACACACAACATCATTAGCTATACATCGGGTTTTCATTTTCTCCCATACCTTTGTATAGTCACCAGAAAGGAATCCTTGCTCAAATCCACTATACATTGTCAGTGGAATGATGAGACATTGCCGTTTATCTTGAAGATGCTGAAAGTTGCGAGGAAATTGGACCAAAAAGATACTTTTCCTCTTTCATCTGCATTTTCCAGTTGATCATTTGGGATCTGCTCAAGAAATACAGCAACCAGTAACACTGCCAAAATACCACTTCCTATGGAGACAAAAGGAACCCAATATGACAAGTGTGATCTAAATGTGGCTTTTTGTTAATGTTTTGGCTGTCAGAGAATATTGGACCCATGCCTTTTGGAACAATAACTCTTTCTAGAGTCCAATAGCAATCGGAGCAAAGCTTGGAGGTATGGGAATTAGCTAAAAGTGCATAAAAATATAATGCACACTAACTTGAATGTCACTTTGCAAGGGAACTTCCAATAAGCTCCTCAATATCAGGGCCTTTGAGAGGAGGTTGGATTGTGAACTCATTGGAGAGATTGTAGAGGAAGTTTATGCTTGAAGGAGAAATTGGGCCACATAATTTCAAATGCTCTTCCACCTCTAACATTCTAGGAATCCATGGGATTATTTTTCTTTTCCTTAGACTAACACACTGAAATGTATTTACTTTTTTTTTCTTTTTCACTCTTATAATGCAAATATAACTTTCTTCCAATTTGTCCCAATATGTTTTATATTTCACTACTTGGGGGGGAAAAGGGTATGACAGTTTTCAGATAACTAAAAATTAGATTTTGCTGAGTTTGGCCTCTTCTAGAACATTTATCAAGTTCAATATGACCAGTCTCACACTGATCTCTGAGGATCCACATCTTTAAGCACTTGCCTCATTGAGCAATTCTCATCATATCATACAGTTTTTTTGTGGCTGAAACACTCAGTGATTTCCATTACCAAATATATCTTCACCACGTGTCCCCTAATTCAGTGTCCTTCCAAATGTTAATTCTATGGTGCTAATGAATTAAAATGGAATCTTAATTGAGGACTATTTGGAAGTTTCATAAAATTATGCTGTCATTTCATGATACTCTCATCTTTATGATACAAATTAATTATATTTTACTAGTTGTAGTATAAAAAGATTTCTTTTAGCCCATATCCCCAAATCATTCACACCATTCTCTCTCATAAATTTCTAATTATTATAGTACTTTTTTAAAGTCAACTACATTAGCTGACTTTCCCTTTACATAAATACTATTGAGATAGAATTCACTTATTCCACCTATTTCATAGAATCTCTGCCCATGGGTTCCAACATGTTATTAGGATCTTTAGTTTCAAAATTGCTTTCTAGGATGTTGAAACATTCTCCTGAAAAGAAGAGATGAGAAATAGAGGAAGCTGCCAAGGATGTTACATATAAATATGTGGAGTCCCAGACCTATCTTGCATCTAGGTAAAGTTTAGTTCCCAGAGTACTCAGAAGAAGTGACAATTAGAATATGGCCAAAAGAGAAAAATACATTATATTCCTAAAAAGGAATGGCTCCTTGAAAGACTCTTGTAGGAATACAAGGTTTTAGGAACTGAAAAAAATTTTTTCTCATGATAGCATACTCTTTATTTTTCTATTTCCTAATACAGTATATATTTAAAAGTATGACTTTTTATCATAAATATGCTTGTCCTCAGGGAAGATGATGGTTTAAATTAACACAATAATAGTGTCTTCATATTTTACATGTATTATTTCTATTTTGCACTTTTAGACTTGAAAAGTCATAGGTCACTGGATTTTTCTAATCTAAGACAATCTGTGCCTAGGGGTCACTCAAGATTTTTTTGTTGTCGATAAAGCAGACCTAGAAGAAGCATCAGAGAAGGTATGAAAATTGGGACTTGGGGATATGCTTTTCAGCAAAAGCAAAGTTATAATGATTCATTTATGTGCAGGGAAGAAAGGACACAATGGGGTGGATCTCTGTTAATAGTTGGAAGGTTAAAAATGAATTCACTGTAATGGAACAAAAAGGGAAAACACTAAAAAAATATGCAAAGAAGGCTGGAAGAGACATTAGAGATTATATAATCATAGTTCTAGAAGTGGAAAGTACCGTTGAGGTCATCAAGTCCGGTCCACTCTTTACAAATAGAAAACTGAGGTCTAGAGAATTTGGGATTCCCTAGCTTCTAGCTAGAGGAAGAGGTAAGATTGAAATTCACTCCTGCCAATGTGGGCCCCATCCCCTCCTTTACCCTTGTACCACATTGTCTCTTGGATACCCGAGCAGATCTTTGGCAGAAACATTTGAGGAACACTGGTATGTAGCTTTTCTTTATATGTCTTTATAGTTCGGTCAACTAGTCTAGAACAGAAAGGGATGGTTATAAAGGCTGCCATCTTTAGGCAGAGAGATCAGTCAAATATGGCCTTAGTTTTTGTTCATTATCATTTGTCCTTGACTGTGTAATTATAGATTTCAGAACTTACTGGATTTAGAACTGTATGTCAGGATGAGTGGTGAATTATTGTCTTGCCACTCTACACTTGAATTATGCAACCATAGAATGAAACATGGCTACCGGTTCTGATGGTGAGGATAATTTATCATCTGTAGTTGCACCTTCTAATCTTAGACACAAGTGGGACCTCAGAAATACTATTTCACAAAAGTCTGTGTAAGTACTACCTGCAAGTTGACTCTTATCAGTAACCCCTCATCATTTGAATTGCTTAGAATTCTCTGGATCCTGTCAATACCAACTAGGAAGAAGGAATCCACAGGGAAATTTTCTGAAGACACAAAAGATAAAATTTCTTCCATGAAACAGGAGCCCACAATTTTTGTCTGAAAGAAAAGCTACTTCAGAACACAGTGTGGAATAAACCACCAATGCTGCAGGACTGGAAATTTTATGAAAGATTGGCTCTGTGCATGAGCTTTTTTTTTTTAGGGTTGTGGCAAGACCACCAACTATGACAGCTTTGGTTCACTGAACCTTTCACTCCTACTTATTTAACCAATAAATCATTAGATTTAGCTTTGCCAATACAGTGGCATAAGAAAACTCTGATATATCTAAGTTCACATGAGAAAGACCTACCAAAGCAAACCGGTCCTTTACAAATTTATCAGATATCTTGTAGAAGAGAGAAGTTGTTTAATTTTGGGAGGTGGCCTTTTGGGGGTAAGCAGAAGAAAATTTAAGAGAATTTCAATTGCCCATAATTCAATTACCCATAGATAATTCATTGGTATTTACTCTAGGTACATACCAGTATAGATGCCCAGCAGGGTGTAGATTAACTCATTTGTTGGGCGCTTAGTACTGTTTGTAGATGTGCTGGTTGTAAAACAATCACTTGCTCCACAGTGCATCAGTTGGTCACCTGGGATTTCTCCTGTAAAATAAGAAAGACAAACACATTAGAGTATTGGGTACTGTCCCTCTGGTTTCAAATAGTAAAGAGGAGTAAATCTCCAGAATCCAGTAATGATTAATTATGGGGTTTGTGCGACCCCTTGACACCAAAACTGTGAAAGTCTTCTCATATTGTTTGTACTTAAAAACCAATCCCCAGGTTGTCATTGGAGCTCTCCTTGAATGCCTCATCATGTTTTGGAGATGACCCTGGATCCTCAAAGGCTATGCCAACCAATTGGAAATTCTGACGCCTCCGTCCCAAACTGGAAAAGCTTCAAATATGGGACAACTAATAGACTTTGTATCTATTATCTGAGGAGTAGCTTAGCTATGTTTGGAGAGCCTTATCACCATAAAACTCTCCAGAGTTTATCCTTCAAGGATAGCCTTGTGCTGTTTCAAGACCAAAAAGACAGCCCCCCCCCCAATGTTGTGACTGAAGAATGGTTGGTAGAGATGGATGTGGACGTGGCCAGCATGTAAGTAAGTGGCTTGAAAATGGTAACCTATAGCAGGACATCTCTGACTAATTGCCAGTATTCTGTTTTCTGCTTCATTTCTCCTGATGTCAGAAGTTTCTTGGCACTTCCTAGCTTGTCTATTGAAGAATGTACACAAGAAATTAAACACAGTAAAGAGCTAGATTAGGACTCAGATGAGCCGGATTTGAATCCCGGCTGTGGTATTCCTTACCTATATTCCCTCAAGAAATTTACTTAACCTCTTCCTCTTTTTAAGGGGGTCAGGGAGATTCATAATGTCCTTTCTGGTTTTAAATTTATGATTAACTTTCTAAAAGTTCAGAAGTTTATTTTGCTAAATGATTCTAGCTACATTTTCCTCCATATGATTTTAGAAAGCAAAAGTTAAATTTGGGGATGTTTTCTGTCACAATGGTTAAAGTGCTGAATCTGGAGTCAGGAAGAGCTGAGTTCAAATTTGGCCCTAAACACTTAATATCTGTGTGACCTTAGGCAGGTCATTTAATGTCTGACTGCCTCAGTTTCCTTATCAATAAAAATAGGGGTAAGAATAGCATCCCAGAGTTGTTGTGATGATAAAATAAGATATTTGCAAAGAACTTTGCAAGCCTTAAAACACTAGCATGTGTGTATGTATGTTTGTATATATTTAGGTGGAAAATAGTATAGAAGAGATACTCAAAAGAATCCTCTCTCTCCTTGGTAAGATTTTTTAATTTACTGTAGTGAACTCTTACTGCTTCCGCTTTTTTAAAAATCACCTACTTAGTTCTCAACCTGTGGCTTTAACTCCACAACTCCACGGAAACTGCTCTCTCTCACACTGAAATTAACAACAATCTTTTTAATGCTAAATACAATGGCCTAGGGGGCAGCTAGGTGGTGCAGTAGCTAAAGCATCAGCCCTGCATTCAGGAGGACTGGAGTTCAAATCTGACCTCAGACACTTGACACTTACTAGCTGTGTAACCCTGGTCAAGTCACTTAACCCTCATTGCCCTACCCCCCACCAAAGAATAAATATAATGGTCTTTTCTAGTCCTCAACTATGCTTCCATTCTGCAACTTTGGACACAGTTGACCATCCCTTTTTCCTTAGCTTTTGT
Organism: Dromiciops gliroides; assembly: GCF_019393635.1. Taxonomy (NCBI): domain Eukaryota; kingdom Metazoa; phylum Chordata; class Mammalia; order Microbiotheria; family Microbiotheriidae; genus Dromiciops; species Dromiciops gliroides. Next base: position 410,883,743 of record NC_057864.1, read on the forward strand.
GGTACTGTTCTCTCTTGCATATCTTGTCTATCTGATTGCTCTTTCTCAGTCTTCTTTACTGGTTTCATACACTTCCCTTGCCCAAGCATATATGTCCCCTAATAGTCCACCCTAGACCCCTCACTCTCTTGCTGGTCTCAATTCCTACTAGTTCAATTATCATCCATATGGAAATAGTTTACAAATAAATGTATCTAACAGTAATCTCTATTCTGAAACCAAGTCTCTCATCATTCATTATAGGTAGGTGGTACAGTGAGTAGAGTTCTAGGTCTAGAGTCAGGAAGACTCATCTTCCTGAATTCAAATCTGACCTCAGATACTTACTAGCTCTGTGGCCCTGGGCAAGTCACTTAACTCTCTTTGCCTCAGTTTCCTCATCTGTCAATGAGCTGGAGAAGAAAATGGCAAACCCACTCCAGTATCTTTTCCAAGAAAACCACAAATGGAATCATGAAGAGTTGGAATTGACTGAAAAAAACACTGAACAGGCAAACTTTAATCTCTTTTCTGACCCATGTCCCCCATCATTCATTGCCCAATGCACATATTCAACTGAACATGTCCCTTCAACATCTCAAATCCAACATTCTAAAAACTAAATCATTCTCTTTCCCCTTAAAAACTACCCCTCTTTCAAACTTCCTTATTTTTTATTGGAAGCACTATCATTCTCCTGATGAAGAATGTATCATTGCTTTAATTTGAACCGTTATCTTTCCTGAAGGTACTGATATTTTATGATAATATAATTTTACTTGGCAAGGATAAATAATATGAAAAATGATAAAATAATATATAGAGGGAATGGAAAATCATGAGAATACAAGAATGCTCTTTTTAATTTATTTTATTTTATCTTTTAATTTATTTTACTTTTGTGAGGCAATTGGGGTTAAGTGACTTGCCCAGAGTCACACAGCTACTAAGTGTTAAGTGTCTGAGGCCAGATTTGAACCCAGGTACTCCTGACTCCAGGGTCGGTGCTCTATCCACTGCGCCACCTAGCTGCCCCAAGAATGCTCTTTTTAGGGCTCCTAGAACCTTATAATTCTGCTGAGGTCTCATAAAGTGGCATCCTTTTTTTTAGCATATGATACATCTTAATGTATCATTGGCCATGTTCTAATTCTCACCCCCCCCCACACACACACACACAAACAGATCCATCCTTGACTTTTGCCTCACCACCCATATCCACGCCAAATCTACTTTTGTTAAGTTACTTCTATAACATCCCTACAATCTCTCCTTGTCTCTCTGTTTATCACCATTGATAAGAACATCAACTACAACTGACAAAAAATAGTGATTTGTCTAGCGTTGTGCAGCTAAGCAGTGTCAAGATAGAATCTAAAGCCAAGTCTTCCTGGCTCTAAATCTACTAGTGTATCTACCATATTACCATAATCCTGGTTTAGACTTTACTTACTTCTCCCTTGAAATAATCTAATGGCTTTCCAATTTTTTTCTATTTTTGGTCAATCATCTCCACACAGTGGCTAAAATAATTTCCCCAAGGTACGGATCTGATGATTTCCTTGCTCAGAAGGAAGTACTTGTAAAGTTGATTATTTTTTGCCTAAATATGAGGTTTCATATATGTTCTTTATCATATTTCACTTCTTTTTTGGCCCAATTTTCTCACAGTCCAGATTTTTCTGAATCTTCACTATCCAATGAATTAGTTATCCATACCAAATTTGCGCCATCTGCACAAAGATAAGGATACCATTTAATCCTTTTTCTAAGTCATGGATAAAATGTCAAATGTCACAAATGTCACAAATGTCACAATTCCACGTTCAGATCTCTGAGATATGCTGAAGACCCATTAATGACTACTCTCTAATTCTAGCCATTCGACCATTTACCAAATTCACATATTTGTACTGCCATCTATATCACATTATCTATATTACTTTTCCCACATAGACTTTGTCAAATTCTGTGTTAAAATCTAAGTCAACATTATCTACAGCAGACATGGCCAGTGAACCACAATGCAACACTCCCAAGAGTGGGACAAACCAGATTAAAATGTAATTTGGAGGGGGCGGCTAGGTGGTACAGTGGATAAAGCACCGGCCCTGGATTCAGGAGTTCCTGAGTTCAAATCCGGCCTCAGACACTTGACACTTACTGGCTGTGTGACCCTGGGCAAGTCACTTAACCCCCATTGCCCCGCAACAAACAAACAAATAAATATTTTTTTTTAATGTAATTTGGAAACATTTTTTAAAGTAAAGAAAAATACAGTGGAATAAAGATAATTGTTATTTGTGTTTCATTCTCAAAGAGGACCAAGGACATCAAAAGATGTCTTGACTTATGCATGAATTGGATTTAAATGAGGCAGATAAGTAGTTTTCTAAGTCAATATGCTACCTGTAGGAATCATTATATATGGCTTAGTGGCCTTATGTATATTTGAGTTTAACACCACTGTTCTATAATATTTCCCTCATCATGCAGTTCAGTAAACATATAGGAAAAGGAAGAATGTGGTAAGCAGAATGATCATGTTCTTAATGATGCCATGCAGGATCATTGTGAATGACTTTTCTACATGTACACTAATCATGCTTTTAAAAATCCATCATAGGGGGCAGCTAGGTGGCGCAGTGGATAGAGCACCGGCCCTGGAGTCAGGAGTACCTGAGTTCAAATCTGGCCTCAGACACTTGACACTTACTAGCTGTGTGACCCTGGGCAAGTCATTTAACCCTTGTTGCCCTGAAAAAAAAATCCATCATAGAATTTCCCAAGGACTCAAACTGAAAACTCACTAGCCTATTCTGTCTTAGGTATACCCAATGCACTTACAAACAGATGGGTGTAGTACGAGCTGTGTAAGGAGAAACTTTGATCCTGGATGACTCAACTATATAAGTGTACAAGCTAGTTGGCAGTCCCTAGTCCCCAGCACATCTGATGAAATACACAGTTGACTTGAATTGTTATGACTACGTGACCCTTAAACCTATTAGAGAACTAGGTTATTCAGTTTGTGTGTATCTGTGTATCTGTGTGTCTGTGTGTGTGTAGAAAAGAGAAAGTCAAGCTAATTTGGTATTATGTAGAAAGTCTAAGAGGGAAAATAATGACTTAATAATGCTGCAATGTTCATTACATGTTATAATGAGCTCGCTCGACAAATTGCAAAAGCAATAAAAAATTTCCTCAGACTGAATTAACAATTCTGCAATAGACAAATGGTCAAAGGATATGAACAGCACTTTTTTCCTCCTTTCCTCCCTTTCATCCCCCTCCCTTAGGTGGTAAGCAATTAGATATGGGTTATATATATACATTTATGTAAAACATTACCATATTAGTCATTTTGTACAAGAAAACTTGAATAAAAGAAAAAAATGAAAGTCAAAAATAGCATGCTTCAGTCTGTGTCCAATCAGTATTAGTTCCTTCTTTGGAGGTGGATAGTATGTTTCATTATTAGTCCTTTGGGATTGTCTTGGATCATTATATCACTGAGAATAGTTGTCCTTCACAGTTCTTCATCAAACAATATTGCTATCTCTGTGCACACATTCTCTTGGTTCTGTTCACTTCACTATATATAAGTTCATAAAAGTCTTTCCAGACCTTTCTGAAATCATCCTGCTTGTCACTTCTTGTCACTTATTGGCACAATAATATTCCATCACTATCACATACTACAGCTTGTTTAGCCATTTGGCAATTGATGGGCATTCCTTTAATTTCCAATTCTTAGCCACCACAAAAAGAGCTGCTAGAAATATTTTAGTACAAATAGGTCTTTTTCTATTTTGGGGGATATTTTGGGGATATAAACCTTGCAGAGTTATTGGCTGGATCAAAGGCCTATACACAGTTCTATAGCCCTTTGGGCATAGTTCCTAATTGTTCTCCAGAGTGGCTGGATCTTTTCACAACTACACCTATGATGAATTAGCATTCCAGTTTTCCCATATCCCTCCAACATCCAATATTTTCCCCTATTTTGCCACTCTGATTGGTGTGAGTTGATACCTCAGAGTTGTTTTAATTTGCATTTCTCTGATCAATAATAATCAAGAGCTTTTTTTTCATATGATTATAGATAGCTTTGATTTCTTTGGAAATTTCCTGTTCATATCCTTGACCACTTATTAATTGGAGAATGATTTATATTTTTATAAATTGTCTCAGTTCTCTAAATAATTGAGAAATGAAGCCTTTATCAGAGATAATAATTTCAAAAATTATTTCCCATTTTTCTGCTTCCCTTGTAATCTTGGTTACATTAGTTTTGTTGGTGAAAAACCTTTTTAATTTTTATATAATCAAAATTATCTTTTTTACATTTTGTTTTGCTCTCTCTATCTTTGGTCCTAAATTCTTCCTCTTCCCATAAATCTCAGATAAACAATTCTATGCTTTCTTAATTTGCTTATGGTGTCATTCTTTATGTATAAATCACATACCCATTTTGACCTTATTTTAGCATATGGTGTGAGATATTGGTCTAAACCTAGTTTCTGTCATACTGTTTTACAGTTTTCCCAGAAGTTTTTGTCAAATAATGAGTTTTGAACAGCATTTTTCAAAGAAAGAAAATCCAAGCTATCCATAGCCACCTGACTGCTCTCAAATCACTAATAACTAGAGAAATGAGAAGTAAAGGGCTTCTGAGGTTCTACCTTGCAGCCACCAGATTGAAAAAGATGACACAAATGAAAATGACAAATGTTGACAGAACTATAGGAAAACAGACACAATAATCCATGCTTGGCAGTGTTAAGAATTGGTTTAGGCATTCTGAAAAGTCATTGGAACCCATGTCCTCAAAGTCCCTAAATTATAAATACTCTTTGACCCAGCAAGGTCACTACTAGGCCTATATGAAGGCTGAAGATGAAGCATGCTACACACTTCCTGATAGAGAGGGGATGAATTCAAAAGAGAAATTGAGCCATATATTTTTGGACAGGGCCAGTGAGGGAATTTGCTTTGCTTGATTATGCATATTTATTACAAAGGTCATCATTTTTTTCTTCTTGTTTTTAATTGGGAGGGAGAGTGGGAGAGGGAGAGAAAAATTAACAATGACTAATTAAAATGAAATTTTTTTTTTTTTTTGCAGGGCAATGGGGGTTAAGTGACTTGCCCAGGGCCACACAGCTAGTGAGTGTCAAGTGTCTGAGGTCGCATTTGAACTCAGGTCCTCCTGAATCCAGGGCCAGTGCTTTATCCACTGCGCCACCTAGCTGCCCCAAAATGAAAAATTTTTAAAGACTGAATCAACATATTTCTCTTGCTCATCACCACCAAAATTGTACCCCTCTTTGAACAGTATTATAGCCAACTCCATTTACCTTGGGTAGGCTCCTGCTGAAACACCAGAGATGAAATCAAATTCCCCCATACACCGGAGGACTGAAATATGAGAAAGAAGATGCCAAAATACTGGTTAATGACATCTTTCCCAAGTTTTCCTGCCTTCTGTGCATATGCATTTCCACTAATTGTAAGGTAAGTGCATTTGGCTGACCACAGCGGGGCTCCTCCTAGACCTAGGATTATGGAGGTGGAGATCAAGGTGTACCTACAAAAAAAGAACCTCAGTTAGTCAAAATAAAATATATATTCTTCCTTTTTATTGCTTTTTTTGAGAGAAATAATGGAAAAAGACAAATAATTCACCACAATGCTTAAAGAAATAGGTGAGCAATATACATTTTAGCTGAGGTACATGGGCAGAGAAGACATTAAGTGCCAGTGAATTCTGGCACTGAAAAGTTCAGTAGATAGTTGTCAGGTATTTCAAACAACTTGAATGTGCTGAAATGATAAGAAAACCTTGGCATCCTCAGCTTAAATGCTCTGTGATGCTGCTAGAGTACAAGGAGGAAGGATACCATTAGGCAACTGATCTTTTCTGGCATCTTCCATTGCTGACTTCTCTCCATATCCTATACCTAGTGTGTAACAGGAGGCAGCTGGCTGGAGGTCAGGGCTTTTACTAGAAGAGAAGAGGAGATATACCAGCTGGCATAGAAGTTTCCCAGAGAGAAAGCAATATAGCAGCACATGGAGGCTGTAATGGTCCACTTGCAGCCAAATTTCTTAATGAGAATTGGAGGAAGGAACATGGAAGACAGGATCAGGGCTCCATAGATAACACTGAGTGTAGCCACCCCTAGTCCTTCTTCATCATTAAGGCTGCTCTGTGAAAACAAGCAAACAAAAAACCAAGGTCAGTGACATGAATTCAAGAGAGGCACAAAAGAAAACATCATTCAGTTATTCTGGGGCTTAATAACCAAATACTCAAAAAATCTTATTTTTCTTTTTATAAAGATAAATGTATTTATTTATTTTATATTAATTTTTAATCTTGTCCTTCCCACCACATTCACACACATCAACTGAGCAAAGAAAAAGAAAACCCTGAGCATAAACATACTTCACCAAAACAAATTCCTACTTTGGTCATGACCAAAAATCAATGCATCTCTTTCTTTATTTTAAATTCATCAGCCCTCTGGTAGGAGGTCAATGGTGTGACAAGTACCATCTCTCAAATTATATGAGGTGGTCTAAAGAAAAAAACAACAAAATTTGATGGCATCGTTTTTGTAATAGTAATGAACTTGAAATAAAGTAGGTGCCCACCTATATGACTATCTTAACTGTGGTACATGAATGTATTGGAACATTATTACTCTGTAACTAAAATAATGAAAAAGAAGAAAACAATGAACCATGGGGAGACATATAGCCTCATGCAAAGTAAATTGAACAGAAGCAAGAAAACAATATGCAAAATGATGACAACAATGTACATGAAAAAGAAAAACAAAAATCAAAACTAAATACTATGAAATTACCATGACTAAGCTTAGCTTAGGCAAAGAAAAGGTATAAGGATACACCTTCCTCTCTTCTCTCTTGATGTCAGATATGGTTGAAAGAGGAAGGACACATTTGGAATTTAAAGTGGTGTGAAACAAAAGATAAGTTTTTTTTTATACCTGTTCATTCATACTAAAATATCTTTGTAATTCTCAGAAGGGAAAAAGAACAAAGCCTCATTTACAAATTTATGGAGGGGTAGAGGGAAACCTACAAAAGCTACGAATAAGTTTTAATATTAACTAATAAAAAAGTAAATTAGTAAAAAAAAATAAGAACCATTTTTCCTTCATTAAAGGATTTTTCTGGTTGTACACCAAAGAAGTCATAACTTAATTGGAGTATGCAGTCATAGATCTACTGGCTAATTTGTATAGACAAGAAAAAATGAAATCCAACATGTTTTTTTCCTCCCTCTTTTTTGACTCAAAACTCAAGAATAAAGATTATGTTTGACAAGATGTTTTGAAAATCCACCCAGAGAACAGACACCCACATAAAAGTTTTCCCCACACAGAGATTAGGCCTGGCAAGAGCAAAAGCATGTTTTTCTCAAACTTTAAGCAAAGGGAGGAACTTCCATGCTCATGAAGAATGTCCAGAACCAGGTTTTAATTTCCAAAGCAATATCATCTAGGGACAGGATTAGGAATAGATTTAGCACACGAAAAAGAAAATAGCAAGTAAATCCAAGTCAAGTAACAATCAATGATTTATTGAATATAAAGAAAAGATGATGCCATACTTCTAAATCTTGTTGTTTAGAGATTTTCTACATTTATCTTTTCTTAGCTTAAAACTTGGAGCCTCTTCTCTTGCCTTCACTTCCTTGCCTCTCTCCAGCTTCTAAAAGTGCGGTATAGTCTGGCTTCTGAACTCATTCCTCAACTGCTCTCTCCAAATATAGGACTGATGTCCTATTGACCAGATCTACTGGCATTTTTTCAGTCCTCATTCTTGACTTCTCTGAAGCATTTGAAACTGTTGATTGCTTTCTCTTATTATATTCTCCCGTCTCTCCATTGTTGTGATAATGCTTTTTCTTGGTTTCTTTCTCCTGACCATTGGACTGCTCCTCCAGTTCTTTGCTGGATCATCATCCACATCCTGTCCACTAACTGTAGGCAAGCCCCAAGACTCTGTTCTTGGACCTTCTCTCTTTTCTTTCTCTACTGTCTCATTTAGGACCTTATCAACTTCTCATGGGTCCAATTATTGTCTCTAAGCATTACTCAAATATCTAACTAATTTTTTCTCCTGAACTCCAGTCATGCCTCTCCAACTGCCAAGTAGACATGTCAAAATAATTGTCCTATAAGCATTTCAAACTTATATCCAATTTGGAAATTATCTTTTCCCATAAATCCATCCTAAAATTCCCTATTTCTGTCAATGACTCCACTATCCTTCCAGTTATCCAGTATCATCTTTCACTCCTCACTTGCACTCAAATCATCTATTCAATCAGTTGCCAAATTATCTTGTTTCTCCCTCCAAAATATCTCTCACTAATGTCTATCCCCTTCTCTCTACTCACACAATGATCACCCTAATTGATTAGGCCATTGCAGAACCTTTGTATTTGCTTTCCTTGCTTCAAGTGTCTCCATACTCCAATCCATTCTTCATTCAGATATTAAAGTGATTGTCTAAACTTTAGGTCTGACCATCACTCTGTTTCTTTCTGTCCCTGTCTCTCTCTTCTCTCTGTCACTCACACACACACACACACACACACACACACACACACACACACACACACTCCCCTAATTATCTCTAGAATAAGGTATGATCTCTTCTGTTTGGCATTTAATACTCTTCCCAGTCTGGCCCCATCTGATAACTCTAGTTTTATTACACATTTCTTCCTTTCACATACTCTATAGACCTTTCAGTCATACTGGTGTTGTTATTTCTCACATATGACACCCTACCTCTATGACCTTTGAAATAACTGTCCTCCATCTTCAGAATGCTCTCCCTCTACACTTCGAACTCTTGGAATCCCAATCTTCCTTCAAGCATCTCTTTCTATATGAGTTGATTCCCAGACCACATCCCCCAACTAGTGCCTTCTCCACTAAGGTTACCTTGTATCAGCTTTCTGCGTATTTTGTATATACCTGAAAATATGCATGTTGTTTTCCCTATTAGAACGGAAGATCCTTGAAAGCAGAAACTAGTTTATTTTTAGCTTTATCTCCCAAGTTCCTAACCCAATGCCTGACACATAATTGGTACAAAGTGCCTGTTGACTGATAATTAACTAAATAAAGTAGTTAACTATTTCATACTGTTATTTAATAAAGTGTTATATTTTCATTAAAAAAAAAACAATATTCACTGACTCATGCACTAAATGCTCTAGTATTTAAGCTATTCTTGCTTGAGGAAAAGTTCCATAAGATCCATGCTAGCCTAACAAGCACCACCACCTTCAGCTGATAGCAATTGCCCCAGCTGTTATTCCTTGTGAAAAAATAATGGGTTTTGGAAAGCCCAGCCCGCCCCCCCCCCACCTTGGAGGGGATTATATTAAGATTGATTGGATTGACTTTGCTGATTGACTCATTTGAAGTTGACTTGATTGAAACCACACCTACTTGAGAGACTGGCTCTCAGGGGATAGGTTCTCTGACCTTGACATGTTCTGTTCATGGACCACCCTCAAGTCCAGTGAATCAATGGATTTAGGTGATGCTAGCCAATTAACTTGGATCAGTGCGTAGGGGCCAGAGGTAGCTTCTGTTCTCACATGCACAGGAACTTGCTCTTTTTGGCCTGAGACTCTGAGGTGGTAGCTAGATAGGCTTCTTAACTTTCTGAGCCAGGTGTTCTCTTTTTACTAATACTTGGTATGCTTTAATAAATACTTAATGCCCCAAACTGGTGCTAAAGCTTCTAATTTATAAGTAACAAATATATTAGATACTCCAGCCAATTTTCCCCAAATTTGGGACAGAAATAAGGCAACCACATATAGTTTTACTTGTCACATCCTTTAAACCAATCAAAATCTGAGAGCTTTCTAAATGTAGGGCATTGTGGATAGCCCAAGGAACAAGACCTGACCCCGAACCTTGAGAGCCAAGTTTAATGCCTGATATGAACCAACTCATCCCTGAGTGACACAAAGAGGAAATATATGAAGATAATGGCAGGATTGTTCAAGAACATTTATTCTACTCTTAATTTGCTCCCAGCTGAGACCATTTTAAGGAGCTGCAAAATTGAAGAGACAAATCAGAATTTCAGGGTCCACTTCAAATTAATATAACAAAGGGATTCAAAGGGAGAATTTTTCACTGTGTCCTGACTTAAACTCTAGTGAAGGTACTGAATACAACTAGACAGACATAAAAGTCATTCTTTTTCCTTAATCATGTTATCCCAATTTATAACTAATTTATCCTAGCCATTAAAAGGGTTTCTAAGTCCTTCATAATATTTATTTAAGGATCCCATGATTTGTACCTAATTTGCATAGATATTTCCTTTTTTACCTATAGTGTGCTTCTTGAAACTTTCATCTAGTTTAGTTTCGGAGACACTGAAATCTAAATTTTCCTTGTATCCTTTCCAAACTTTCCTTTTCAGTTTCCTTAATTGGACAAATTAATCTACCTGCCCCCTTTACTGCCAACATTCTTCATGATGCTATCCTTGACCTTCACTTCTCCCTATATACACAATTCTTCTGAGATTTCAAGCAAACTCAAGACTTTAATTTTATTCTATGTGCCTCATAACTCCATAAGAATACTTCTGTATTTCCTTTCACTATATCATATCAGGGTTATGGCCTTCCCTCAAACTAAGCATGTCCAAGATTGAGTTCAACATTCTTCCAACCAAAACCAATTTCATTTTTCCATCATTATCCCAGTCATCTGTGTCTCCTTCCTTTTGCTCTTGCTCCACATTCATTGAGTCACTAAGTCCTGTCAATTTTTCCTTCATGTTATCTCTATCTAGGGGAGCGAGGTGGCACACGGTCTGGAGGTCAAGAAGAGCTGAGTTCAAATCTGGACTCAGATACTTACTAGCTATTTGACCCTGGGCAAGTCACTTAACCCCCATTGCCTGCAAAAAAAAAAATCCTATCTCTACTGATTACCTGTGTGACCTTAGCCTATCCAGGACTTTGTTTTGTTCCCTATAAAACAATGGGATTGAACTAAATGATCTGCAAGGTCCCTTCCTACTCTAAAACTATGAATCTCTTTTATATCTATTCCCTATTTGATAACCTGAAATGGTTTCCTGCTGAGTGGGTGATAAAATTCAATCTCCATAAACGGTTGTTTGGTACTTTTTGCCATCTGGTTCTAACCTATGTTCTGTGTTCATATTAAGCTGTAAAGTTTTGCAAATGAGATTTCTCTCTTAGGCTATTGCTGCCCTTGGCTTCCATGTATCTCTGTATTGAATGGATATCAAATGTTTGCTGGCTAAGGCAGGTTTGGGGGTTTTTACCTACTTCCTTCTAAGAAAGTGGGTTAGATGCCACAGAGTAGGTAGCAATGCTTTAACCATATATATGGTGTAAAGGCCACTAAAACTTCTTCTATCCTAATCAAGGGGAGTGCTAACCTCTCCTTTCATACAGCAGCTAGTTGGCACAGTGGATAGAGTACTGGCTATGAAGTTGGGAAGACCTGAGTTCAAATCCCACCTCAGACACTAACTACCTGTGTGACCCTGGGCAAGTCCCTTAACCCCAATCGCCTTAAACATCCAAGGCCATCTTCAGTCATTCTGATCTATATCTTGCCAGTGGACCCAGATGGACCTGGAGAAGAGAGTGAGATTGGTGACCTTGCTCAGCCCTCCCTCACTTAAATCCACTTCACTGCAAGTCATGACATAACCCCAATGTCACGGTACTCTTTGAGAACAAAGGACAAAAAAACAACAATATAAGAAAGCTATTTCAATTGGATAAAGCTATTTTTGTAGGAAATGGCCTGTTCCAGATTTGGCTCTTCTGAGCAATATGTCTCATCATTAGGTAGCTTTTCATATGTATATATGTCTCATCTTCCCAAGTAGATTGTAAACTCTTTGAAGTATAGCTGTATCCCTCACAGTGTCTTATGCATAGTAGATGCTTAATATCTGTTGTTTGGTGGATTGGTTAAAATCCTGGGCAAAGGAGAACAATTCCTCAGAATATCAGGGGGAGAAAGAGAAAAAGCCATCAATAACACACAGTGGCAGAGCACTTCAAGCCTTTTCAGAACAACTCAACAGAAAAAAGGAGGAAAACTAGGCTGACAATCATGTTTAGACTAGTCGCAGCATGAAGCTGTGGGCAGGAAGGAACATTTCCACAGAATATCAGAAGTGGGAAGAAGAAATCAATGCAAAGTCACATTGACCTGAGCACTCTAAATTTTACTAAGTACTGTCTCACAACTCACTGAAGTAAGTAGCACAAAAAGAATTATCTTCATTTTATCAAAAAGGAAATAAAGGCTCAAAGTGAAGGGGTTTGCTCAGGGTCACAGTCTCACAGCCTTCATTTAAACACAAGCCTTGGCTAATTTCATTTTTCCGAACTCTTCTCACTCTGCCATATTGCTTCTTTTTGAGGGGAAATATGCTAGATTTAATTCATTATAGCATCTAGGTGGCACAGAGGATAGAGTGTTAGGCCTGATGTCAGGAAAATCTGAGTTCAAATCTGGCCTCAGACACTTACTGTATGACCCTGGGCAAGTCACTTAACTCTGCCTTGGTTTCCTCATCTGTAAAATGAGCTGGAGCAGAAAATGGCAAACCACCCTAGTATCTTTGCCAAGAAAACCCCAGAAGGAATCACAAAGAGTCTGATGCCATTAAATAATAACAAAAAGTTTCTTCTATCAGAAGTTGGGAGTAGAGCCAGAGTTGTTCAGACCTGAGACTATTTTCCTATTCTTGAGGATAAGCTATTCAGTTTATCCCATTGTGTGCTCCTGAAAGCCCTGCAGCATTTCACTAAATTGGTATTTCATCACCACCCACAGCTTTGCCACAAATCCAAAAGGAAGACTTTGGTCATTTGAGCCTGATTACAAGGGCTGAGAAGAGAAATTTAAATCAGTGAAAGGAAAACTTAAAATGCCAAGTCTATTTTCTGTATGAAGGAGCCCACTCACCCTGAACCAGTATTAATACATGTAAGTGGAGCAGACCCTTTCCCCTCCCCTCTATTACATATCTCCAATCCGGTAAGACTTGAAAATAGAATGAATTGTAGATCCTTCTTTCCTTGTTGTATTCCTTAAACAGACCTGGCCCTATGCATATAGAGCTCTATCTCTCCTCTTTGGGGCTCTTCCTCTATTCTTTTTTCCTTTCCATATTCCCTTGATACTTTCAGTTAGTGGTATAGGTTGTTCAATCAACAAACATTTATTAAGTGCTTATAGTGTTTCAGGTGCTGTGCTGAGCAAAACAAAAATAGCAAAAACAGTCTTTGCCTTCAACAAGCTCACATTCTGAAGAGGGAGATGACATGTAAATAAACAGGTACATAGAAGAGACATACAAATGATGTATAAGAGAAGGCCCTAGCAGCTGTTCATTTAAAATTCCTACTATTTAATGAAAGCTTCTGGTCATTACAAAGCCCCTTTCTCTGCTACGGACTTTTTGTTTGAGACCATTGAAATCACCATGAAATTCTGTTCATTTAGTGGTGATGGGTTTTCTCAAGTTAGCTATCCACACTGGGTCATCCAAGCTGAGAGAGAGAGAATAAGAGAGAGAGGTAGAGAGAGGAGAGGAAGAGAGGAAGGAAGAGAGGAAGAAAGGTAGGAAGGGGAGGGAGGGAAGGAAGGAAGGGAAGGAGGGAGGGAGGGAGGAAGGAAGGAAGGAAGGAAGGAAGGAAGGAAGGAAGGAAGGAAGGAAGGAAGGAAGGAAGGAAGGAAGGAAGGAAGGAAGGAAGGAAGGAAGGAAGGAAGGAAGGAAGGAAGGAAGGAAGGAAGGAAGGAAGGAAGGAAGGAAGGAAGGAAGGAAGAAAAAAGCTGACTTGCCGATTAGTGCAACCTAGTGAGTGTCAATCCCAAATTAGGTCTTAGAGATGGAAGGGCCCTTAGAGATCATCGAGTGAAGTCCAGTTCTCTCATTTCATAGATTAGGAAAATGAAGCCAAGATAAATGGGTCAGGGAGGGATTCATTTGCAGAGCAAAGATAAAAACACATGTCTCCTGACTCCTTAGACTTTATTGGTCTGAAGGTTTTTATGTTTTCAGCAAATTATTCGCTGCCTAATACATTTAGAGCTTTAAAATTCCTTTGGTTGAACTACATGACTAAAGATTTCTGAATAATTAAAATCATGGGTTACTTAGAGGTCAACAAATAGAGAGGTACATGGTTGGCATTGAACTCCAGCATATTCACAAGATTCTCAAGGAAGGATTGACTCCATTAAAAAAGCTTCATAAAAGATGTCATCCGAGAACTATAGAGCCCAAGAAGCAGTTAGGCTTGTTACATAGAAAAAGGAATCAGACCCTCATGCAGCTAACTGGCACATTGGATAGAGTACTGGGCCTGTGGTCAGAAAGTCCTGGATTCAAATATAGTCTAGAAACTAACTTGCTGGATGACCTTGGGTAAATCACTTAACCTCAGTTTAGCACCTTATAATGCTGTGGTGAGGATTAAATGAGGTGATATCTATAGAAAACTTAGCACAAGTCCTGGCACATAGTATCCCTAGCTATTATTATTAATTCCTTTCTTGACAACTACACAATGTCAAGAGAGCTCATAGGAGGTCCCCCTTCAAATGGACCCCTGGTGGAAGATTTAAATTAGATATGAACAAGGGCCTCACAGGATCAGTGATGGGCTATACAATCTGCATCAGAGTATATACAAGGGATTGTTCTAAGCCTGAAGCTACAAAGATAAAAAAGATACAGTCCCTTGATTCAAGGACCTTCCAGTCTAGTAGAAGAGATGATACCACATATAATAATTTATAAAGTTATAACATGATTAAGCGTATAGCAGAGGTCAGAGAATGGACCTCTCTAAGATTCATGGAGAGATGGTCACTTCTAGCTGGGAAAATGAGAAAGACAGATTCTGTGAGGTGTGGAATATCCCTACTCCTTAAATCAAAGTCATCACCTAAAGAAAGACTCAGATGTCACAGCATGTACAGTGAAAAATGCAAGGTTGGTTGTGGTTAAGACATTCCTCTCATTTGGATTCCATATCCAACAGTCAATTTGCACATCTTTTCTTAGCAACTTCCAATTCCTAAAGGCTATTGTCTCTTTAAGCTCAACATCTAGGGGAGCTAAATTTCTAACGTCATTGGATTTATGCCCAGATGTGGCCCATGTTCGCAATGCCAGCCATTGTCCCCTACTTGAGGAAAAGCTGTGTCATTTGAAGCAGAATAAGGGAGTACAAGATCTCCCATATTCCATCAATACCTCAGTAACCATTGCTTCCTATTGAGCAGAGGCCCATGCAACATTACACTCAGTAGCATAAAAAAGAATATTAGGCACTTTAGACATGGTTATTAAAAAGAATATCAATATCCCATTTTATGTTGTTAAGTCTTAAATAGGGCAGTAACTTCAAAAACTGAAATAGAAAGGCATTTCAAGGGAATCAGAGCATGATTGTTTTTAATAACTCCTCTTTATCTATAATTTTCAACTTTAAATTTAAATGATCAGCAGCCCTAGAACCAAAGTAGAAAATGGGTGATGACAAACTCAAAACTGGATTTGAGCTTTTTGGCAAATTGACTTTTGGGGTCTTTTCTTTTTTGCTTTACATAATAGGAGGGAAAGGAGCCAGTTTTTTGCCTCCCCCTCTTACTGTTGCTGAATTCCAGACTCTGAACAAGCTCCTTGGCTCAGTGATTGTGTCTTTTAAATAGTTTTTTGGATTTCCCTTCAGAGCCTAATAAAGTGCTTGCATGTTGTGGTCTAGATCAGTAGTTTCCAAGGTGAGGGATGTACATCCCATGGGGTTCCAGGGAAATGATCCAGCATAATGTGTAAAGAAAATATTGTAACTGAGGGGAGCGGCGAAGTTGTTCTAGCTACTGATAGCTACCACCTGCCTTGGCCATTCTCATTCTTCTGCATGTGCCTAGGCAGGGGTACAATGGGCTGTCAGCTATGTGAGTTCCTCCCCTGGCCCACCTGGCCCCATGAATCCAATGAAATGGGATTGATTTCAATGGAATCCATACTCATTTTTCCCAAGATCTTCTAAAATGAGGGGTTTGTTTGCTTATAAAACTATCCCCCCATTACATTCTTACTGGGTCTTGCCAACAAAATAAATCATATTGTAATCTTGGATAGGGTTTGAAAGGCCTGGGATTAATTATTTGGAGTGTGCTTTTTTCTCTTCTTGAAAGTAGTTAGACAGGTAGAACAAATCATTATGAATCATCCTGTTTTGAACCTTTTGATTTTGAGGTCAGATTCTATTATGTGAATACATAAAAGTCTCATAAAATCTGAATATGTTCTGCCAGAAAAAAAAGTTCAGACAAAGTTCTGCCTCTATGAGACTCCCCACCCTTGGTAACCATAGACAAGTGATGGCAACATAGTTTCAGAGCTGAAAGTAATCTTAAAGACAGGCCATTAAGTCCAACACTCTCATTTTACAGATGAGGGAAACTGAGGCACAGAGCATTTAAGAGACTTGCCCAGGTTCATTTAGCCAATAAGTATCTGAGGCAAAGTTTGAACTCTGTTCTTCCTAACTCCAAGTCCAGTCTCCTATCCACTACACCATGTTGCCTTTCAAGGTGTGAGCTTTAGTTTTCTCACCTGGAAAACGGCAGTGATTCTTGTAATGCCTACTTCAAAGATTTGTGAAGCACAAATGAAATTATGCACTCAATGCTTTAAAGCACGTCATAAATGTCAGTTATTGGATTGACCACTTAGGATGTTAGAAAGAACGAAAACCTCATTAGAAACACCAACAAATGCTGTACATTATAAGGCTACTCCTCAAAAAACACAGAGGACACCATATTGTCAATGGATACACCCAAGGTCAGCTAAAATAACAGCTGGACTACACAGCAGCTAAAGAGTTTTGCTTTCAGGGATACCACAAAGAATCGCAGCTCACAGTAATACCTTTTCCAATCTCTTTCCTATGGAAGAATTTGAAATGCCCTTAATATTAAAAAATAAACAAACAGACAAACATAAAGCCCCACACAGTTTCATTTAACAGCTTTTTACATTTTTTCCAAAGAAGGCAAATCTCCCCTCTCCCCTCATAAGTGCTTTTAATTTTACACTGAGATATAAACAACTGATATATTTTACTCGTAAAGGGCCCTAGGGCTGGAAGAAGAGGGAATGATGTGGGAGGAGGGAAATAAACAAAGGGGCATGGTGGCAGAACTTAGTGTACTTCACGAGCTTGCCCAGGGCCTAACCTGAAGGTGCCATACAGGTTTTATGAGATTTTTATGGATTCATGCAATAGAATCTGACCTCAAAGTCAAATGGTTCTAAGCAGAGGATAATTCATAATGATTTGTTCTACCTGTCTTAACTACCCTCAAGAATAGAGAAAAGCACAAACCAAATATTTAATCCCAGGCCTTGGCAAACCCTATCCAAGAATACAGAATAATTTATTTTGTTGGCAAGACCCAGTGTGAATGTAATTAAAAAAAATAGCTTTATAAACAAACAAAATGTTCTTATGTTAGAAGATCTTGGAAAAATGAATACAGATTCCATTCAAATCTATCCCATTTCATTCCATCAGTGGAATTCTCCCTGGTGCAGCTAGGTGGCACCAGGATATGGATAGAGTACTGGCCTTGGAGTCAAGAGGACCTGAGTTCAAATCTCACCTCAGACACTTACTAGCTATGGGACCCTGGACAAATCACTTAACCCCAATTGCCTCAAACATCCAGAGCCATCTTCGGTCGTCCTGATCTATATCTTGCCACTGGACCCAGATGGCTCTGGAGGAGAGAGTCAGGTTGGTGACCTTGCCCAGCCCTCCTTCACTTTAATCCAATTCACTGCAAGTCATGACATCACCCTGATGTCACGGTACTCTTCAAGGAAAAGCAACAACAACAATGGAATTCTCCTCTCTTATTGAAATAAAAGGAATTCTAGTCCCATTTAATGTTATCTCTATGACCATGGGCAAGCCACTTTGTCTGGCTGATTCTAAGTTTATTCCTCTGTAAAACAGGAATAATACTATTAATATACCTACCTTGGAGAGTTGTAGTAAAGAAAAGCTTTTGAAGCCATAGAATTCCAGGACATATTTATTATAATCATGTGTCTCATCTTCATGTAATTTCGGGGACTGAGGGCAGCCAAGAAGAAGATAGGCAAACTATACCCAAGATTTCCAAGTGAAATGCACACACCTACCTGTAGATTCTGAAGACCTCCATATGCTGTAAATAGAAGTAGAAATCCAAAGGAAACCACAAGAACATTCTTTAAGTGTTTCTCCATCTTGTTTATTGAAACCCTTCTGTCATCAGCGAAGAGTGTAAATCTAGAATTCCTTAAGTAGCCAACGAGAGCTTCAAGGGGAAAAAAGAGTCTGGGATTTGAAGTGACAGCCTCCCTTCATCTAAAGAGAAAGAACTCAAGTTAGCCATTAGGGCTAGTTAATGAACTTTGTTATCACTGACATCTAACACTTCCATAAAGTATTGTTAATTATTCACTTTCTCTAAAACATCAACAACAGTTTTCCCAGTAGGACAAAAGATTAGGACTTTTGACAAATGGTGACTTGGTTTTGGGGTTTTTTTTGTTCTTTCCAAGTACACAAGGCCTCACAATCAAATGATGATCCTACGCTGTGATTAAGGTGGGCTGACATCTCTGTAATGTATAGAAATTGGTGTGGTGGTACAGAAAAATGAACCTATTTTACTCTCAAATAACAAAGAATAAATGTCAATTCTTGCTCCTGAGAAAGGCCAACATGATTATAAGTAACTGTTGGTGGTACAAGACTTCTTTATTATGACACACAAGCTATAAGATTATGTAACATAGCCAAAGCAAGAACAATCATTTTTCCCACATAAAGACTTCAAATTTGACCTTAGAAGGTTAGTTTTTAAAAGCCTGTGATTTATACCATTTAAAAATGGGTTTGAGGCAGCTAGGTGGTGCAGTGGATAGAGCACCTGCCCTGGAGTCAGGAGGACCTGAGTTCAAATCCAGCCTCAGACACTTGACACTTACTAGCTGTGTGACCCTGGGCAAGTCACTTAACCCCAATTGCCTCACTAAAAAAAACCAAAAAACAAAAATGGGTTTGAGTTTACATGACAATCCTTATGAGCTGTGGAAAATGTAACTAATGGTTATAGCAATGGAAATCTGTTTAAGATAGTGTAGACTTCATGCCTTTGAGGGATTAACCATCTCCTGTGTCCCCTCTTCCCTTCACAGCCCCATTGAAGGTTAGAAGGTGAGAAGAGAATCATCCAGTTTAGGGGAAAAGATTTAACCATTCTTCATTCTAAAGACCCACGATACTAATCAATAAGTAATCTCTGGGGTAAAAGGATATAAATCCTCAAGGATAATAAATCCAGGAGACATGGCAGAATTGTAGATTTTGGAGGTGAAAAGGACCTCAGAGATCTAGCCCAACCCCCTCATCTTACAGGTTAGAAACCTGTGGCTCAGAGAAGTGGCATGATTTAATAAAGGTTGCACAGGTACTAAAGTACAGTCAGGATTCACTCAGCAATCTTTTGACTCAAGATCTAAGCCCTCATTACACTGAATTTATCTAATCTGTGTCTGGTAGCAATAGGTCAAAAGCCAGGAAGATTTTGTAAAGAAAAAGGTCAGGAAAACACTAAAGAGAAAAAAGTACAGCCAAGGTAATACTCTCTTAAAGTGGTGAGATGCCAGCTAGCTATAAGCCCTCCCCAATCAGCAGAAGGTAATGAAGCTGTGGATTTGGAATTCTTTATTCTTCCATGAGGTCAATAAACTTTGTTTTATATAAACTTTGTATCTTCTCTATCACAGGGCAACTAGTGGTGCAGTGGATAGAGCACAGGACCTGGAATCAGGAAGACCTGAGTTCAAATGTAGCCTCAGAAAGTAGCTGTGTGATCCTGTGAAAGTCACCTATCCCTGTTTGCCTCAGTTTCCTCATCTTTAAATTGAGGTAGAGAAAGAAATGGCAAACTGCTCCATTATCTTTGGGAAGAAACCCCCAAATGGACAATGAAGAGTTGGCTACAATGGAAACAGTTGAACAACAACAAAAATCTACTCTTTCATTAAGCATAATGTTTTGCAGGCAATAAATGCTTACTAAATATTGTTGCTTGTGGGATTAATCAATAAGCATCTGTTAGTTGCCAAATATATGGTAGACACTGTGCTAGACACTGGGGATACAAATTGAAAGGTGACACAACTCCTGCCCTCAAAGGGATTACATTCTAGGATTATATAATTAGACCTGGAAGGGACCTAAGAAGTCCTAAGAGGAAAATGAGACCCAGAGAAGTTTAATGATTTGCCTATGTTTGTACCATTTGTAAATGGCAGAGCCAAAAATTGTCATGTCATCTGATTCCAAATAGACCATGTTTTGTTGTTTTAGAATACTTCTAGATGCTGTGGTTTGGTAACATCATTGGTGAAATGTTTTCACCCATCCTGGAGCACCATACATTATATATAAATTCCCATTTTAAAAAATAATGTAAAACATCTTAATTTATATTTTCATGGAAACCATCAAGAGAATACCATTTGACCAATATTTACTTAATCATTAAATGCAGAACTCAACGGGAATAGGAAATGATTGTGTATTTCCTGGAGATCTATTCATTTAAAGTATCTTGGGGATACTGCTTATTCTCTTGAAGCAAAAATAAATAAATAAAAGACCTCATAACAACAAGGACAAAAAACCCCTTAACATTTGTTGAACTGCCTACTGAGATAAGATGCAGGCTAATGGCCCTTACTCATCTTAAACACTGGCTACATGGAGACACATCAGAATAATCTCATTGTATGATACTTAAGAAAAGCATATTCACTACACAGATTAAAGGAGAAGCGGTTGGATCTTTGCTGATTATGGCTCCCAGTCTGTTCTCTTTACTAATCCTTCCTTTAATAAAATAAACAAATGAATCTAAGATGAAAATTTTCCTTTAGCAAGTGCCTCGCTATTAGATACTGTCTTCCCTTGAATGTGCTTTACCATAATTTGATATCCAGACAACCAACCTGAATAAAGTTCAATGATGTGACTGCTTTTCAGAAAATCACTGCCAAAGTTTTCTTGGAGATCAGAGCCCCAGATTCCCGCTGTCACTGCCACATTTTACAACAAAGAATTGGCAGGGCAGTTCCTAGCCCCTTCGACGTAGCAGAACATATGAGGCATCTTCTTTTGTCTTCAGTCACATGATTTGCCTAAGTAGGTTTATTAGCTCTTCAAAAATGGAACTATTTCTTGACGAAGAATCGATGTTTCAGTTCTAAAGCTAAGTGTGAAAAAAAAAAGCTCTCTCTAATAATGGCTACCAGTTATCTAGTGCCTTAAGATTTGCGAAGGGCTTTATACATGATAGTTCATTTTATTTTCACCATAACACTGTTAGTTAGCTGCTAATATTACAGTTAGCTGCTATCATCATCATCATTATTGCTATTTTACAGATGAGAAAACTGAGATGAACAGAGGTTAAGTGACTTACCCAGGGTCACACAACTAGGAAGTGGCTGAGGCCACATTTGAACTCAGGGATTTGTCTGGGTCTGTTGGTGTATCCACTGCTCTACCTAGTACCTCCTTAGGTTCAATTCATCAAAACAAAAGTTGTTTTTGAATGGAGGAGGGACTGAGATGACCTTGAATTGGTAGTGGTTTGTCCAGATTCTCCTGTACTATTACAAATGCCTGCTTTTTCTTTCCTAGAAGATGGAGACACCACCACTAATAGGCAACATCTTAGAAAAGAGCCTGGAAAGGTGAGGGCAGGATCTCCTATCTCATTGAGAACTTCTCATTCCTTGGTGCACTCATATTTCATCCAGAGCTAGGATTAGGGAAGATTCTTAGGGTTTTCCCCCTCATTTTCAGTGGTAAAACTGGCTTATTTAGTAGTTCTCCCTATGTCAATGGGAAAGTATGTTTACTTCAATAGTAAGGATCAAATACTTTCCAATCTTCTTTACATGTATCTTGAGCACAAACTGATTAAAAATGACCATTAAATGGAAATATTGGTATATCCATAAATTGCCACACTTTTATAAACCAGGGATTCTTAACCTGGCCCATGGGAACTTTTTTTTTTTTTGGTGAGGCAATTGGGGTTAAGTGACTTGCCCAGGGTCACACAGCTAGTAAGTGTTAAGTGTCTGAGGCCGGATTTGAACTCAGGTACTCCTGACTCCAGGGCCGGTGCTTATCCACTGCGCCACCTAGCTGCCCCGGGAACTTATTTTTAAAATATATTTTGATGACTAGATTTTTATTTAAATGATTTCCTTCATAATCCTAGGAATTTTATTTTGTGCATTTAAAAACAGTATTCTGAGAAATGGTTGATAGGCATCACCAGACTGCCAAAGGAGTCCATAATACAAAAAGTGGTTAAGGAATCCATATTGAAAACCTGTTCAGATTATTTGCTTTGAACCAGCTTTTTCTTTGGAATACTGGTTATTATCATATCTCTCTGTTCATATTAACTTACTTTGCCATTTTTTGTAATGTCTGCCTATGAAGGAGACTCTGATCATTTAATATTTATTTGTTGATGAGATAAGCTAAAGACAAAAGAAAATTTGGCCCTTAACAATAGTCCAGAGGATTTCTGATAATAAGATTATCTTCTAGTTTTCCATAAAAAAATGTAAGCTCCTTGAAGGCAGGGATTGTTTTTTGTTTGTTTTGTATCTCCAGCATAATGCCTAGAAAATGGCAGGTGCTTAATGAATATTCGTTTTGTAGATGTCAGGGGTCACAGAAGAGGTTGGGCTACTATTCAAAACAAGGACCTCTGATATCCAGTCCAATGTTCTTTCCACTGTACCAGACGTTTTCCTGTTGAACTAGATTGATATTTCATAATTCATAAGTCATTCCATAACTATCAGTTGTAGTTACTTAATATTGTCCTTTTATTCTAGTCACACTAAAGAAATAGGCTGGGAGTGACCTAGATACAAGTTTTGCCTAGCGCTCTTGGCCAGTTGGGGTAGGTTGCAGTACTACCCATTCCCTCCTTCCTCCAGCCACATATAGGAAAGATGAGGCAGAAAAACTAAAGCTCTGTGACCCACAGTCCTTGCCCAGCAATATCCCTTTGAAACTGTAACATTATTATTTATCTGTACCCCGTGGCTAATAACCTCCCACCGCCACCTGTTCCTCTCCATGTATTACTTAAATTTCACCATATACGAGCAAACTGTTCCTAACCTCCCACTCACATTCTCATGCCAATGCTCCTCTTCCCTTCCCCACCCACGTTTCACTCCAAACCTGTGCACCCCATCCATGGAATTGATTTTCCATAGTGAACAAAGGTCCGGTTGATCTAGAACTCTTTCTGTCATTATCTATTAGATCTCAAGGATTAGCTTCCCCCTGTATCTCTTTATCATCCTCTTCAGAGCTGGATAGAGAAGACTACATTCCCGCCCCTCCCTCCCCTCCCCCCCCCAACACACGTACAAACTCTTCTGTTTCTTCTGTTCCTAGGAAGAAATAGGGATACCCTGACTTTCCATTGCCTTTTCAAGATTTACTTTATGACCCTTACTCAGCAATCTCTTTTCCTCTGAAGTTTACTTCAACAAGAATTCCCACCTAATTCAGGTCATGGTGGCTTTTTCATTATATTCCCACTACCTAGCCCACACCTGGCATAGAGTAAGTACTTAATAAATCCCTGTTGATGGACATGACCAGATTCCAGGTCATTCTCCCTCCTCTCTCATGCATCCCAACAAGTTACTCACCATCTTTCTTGCCTCCCTCAATTCTTAATTTTATAGTAGGGGACTTCAACATCCAAAGTGATGCTCCCTCAAAGTCCTTTGCTTACTAATTTCTCAGGTTGCTACAATCTTACAATTTACTCTATTGCTCCATCTCAGCCACACAAAGAGACTTGTGTGAAATGGGAAGATACAATGTTTATTCATCTCTTCTCATGAGATGGAATGATGATAAGATTATAGGAAACAGTAGATCTCAACATTACCTAAAAGTGTACTACTTCCTTAATTAACATTCCTTGCTATGATTATAACTTGTTATTCTATCCTGTCTAACCACTCCTAAACCAGTTCTTTGTTCCCACTATGTTCTCCAGTCTTTCCACCTCTCGGAATTTTCCCGGGCCGTGATCCTATGGTTAGGCAATTAACTCCCAACTATCTTATCCTCTTGAATCCTTTAGTTCCTTGTCCTATTGCTACTTACCCTTTGCCAAACCTTAGTACAGAATTACTTCTACCATCTGTCTCTTCCTTTCCTGTTCATGTGACACTGAATGGAGCTAGAGGACAAGCAACTCTACTGACTAAGAACACTCTGATTTTATTTTATCTTACTTCACCTGAGCTCTCATTTCATAAGGGCAGACTTTTCATGTCCCTCTAATTGGTTCCCTGTTTCTTCATAAATGCTATTCCATACCTTCTCATCTCTTATCAAGTCTCCTATACCTCCCTCTTTTTCCTCTCTTGGATGAGGACACTGCTTCTTATATTACTGAGAAAATTGAGATGATTTAATATAAGCTCCCTCATCTCCCCTTCTCTCCACCTCATAAATTCTTAACATTGTCACTTGCTTTCTTCTGCTTTTCCCTAGTCTTTGACAACGATGTGGTCTTTTTTTTGCCAAGGCCAACCCCCTCTACATGTGCCTAATTTCCAATTACACACATTTCTTCCTGCAGTTTACAACCTCAATAATACCCTGTCTCTCTAATCTTCAACCTCTCCCTATTTACTGGTTTTTTCTTTAATGCCTTCAAATACGTCCATATCTTCCCCATCCTGGAAAAGCCTTTGCTAAGACTCTATTATTTCTTCAGCTCTCATCCTACACCTTTCTTCTCTTTTCCAGACAAACTCCTAGAAAAGACTGTCTAAGATCTTTGTCTCTTATGCACTATTTAATCCCTTACAATATAGCTTCCCACATTATCATTCAACTGAAACTGTTCACTCCAAAGTGAATAATCTTTTACTTACCACATCTGATAGTTTTCTTCAGTTTTCATCATTCTCAACATATCTCAGTCAACAGGGATTTATTAAGGTATTTATCCATCATATTTCAGGACTGGACTAAAAAAACCCAAACCCAAACAAAACCAGAGTCCTGGCCCTCAAGAAGCTCACATTCTGATGGCGAAGACATCTGCAGGAGCAGCAGCAGCAACAGAAGAAAAAGGAGGAGGAGGAGGAGGAGGAGAATACTTAAATAAGATTTAAAGTTTTCAAAATGCTTTACAAATATTATCTCATTTGATTGTCAAAACAACCCTGAGAGGTAGGTACAATTGAGGAAATTGAGACTAATAGAGGTTAAGTGACTTGCTTAGGGTCACTTGCTTAGTAAATGTCAAAGACATGATTTGAACTCAGGACTTTCTGATTCCATAGGCAGTATTCTATCTACCGTGTACCTACTACCTCAAAAAAGTTATGTCTACATGGAATTGGTGCCCCATTCAATGGCCAATTTCGAAAAACTATGTAAGTTACTATACCTTACCCTACTGACTATGTTTCCCTATGGAGATGAAGAGGTCTGCATCCAGAAAAGTTAAGGGCCACTATATCTTTGTTATATATCTTTGCTGCATCTGGGTAAAGTAAACCTCCTTTTGTTAACTGTTCAATGACTTTGCAATTGCTTGACTTCATTTCAACATTGAACCTGAACTAAGAAAGTGTTGGTGTTAGGCCCTCCTCTAACATTTGGCATAGTCAGCATGTAAATAACTACTTTCATACTACATCTATCCAGTGTAAAATGAAAGTAATTATCAAGGAAAGTGATTAGCAGCTGAAAAACCTCCAGGAGAAGGTGAAATTTTAGCTCGATTAATAAGTATTTGGTGCCTTCCTTGATGCCTCTTTCACAAGATAGCAAACTGCTCTGCCATTGCAGCATGCCATCAGGAAAAAAGCACTGCATTTAAACTCAGAGGACCTAGGTTCAAATTCTAGCCTTACCACCTACTACCTGTGTGGTCTTAGATAATTTACAACCTGTCCAGGTCACAGTTCTCATCTATAAAATTAAGGAGATGGACTCTATGACTTAATTTCCCTTCTAGCTTTTGTTTGTTTGTTTGTTTTGTTCTGCTTTGTTTTGCAGGCAAATGAGGGTTAAGTGACTTGCCCAGGGTCACACAGCTAGTAAGTGTCATGTGTCTGATGCTGAATTTGAACTCAGGTCCTCCTGAATCTGGGGCCCGTGCTTTATCCACTGTGCCACTTAGCTGTGCCCCCCCCCCTTCTAGTTCTTAATCTGTGATTCTGTGACTAGTGAAAAGTGTGGGCATTATTTTTTTTCTCAGATCCATACTCCCTTTAGAGCCTAGTAATTGGTGGATTATTCATAGGAATGGAATCATAGGGGATATAAAAGTTGAGTTTGGAAACAGAAAGATTGGGTTCATGTCTTTCTCCTGCTACACACTGTCTGTGTGACCACAGGTAAGTCATATAACCTTCCAGTGATCTAAGCAACTTTCCAAGACACTAAGTGGAAAGTTATCTGTTAATCTTTGGTGAAGAGAATATCCATACCAGAAGTTTCCTAATAATGAAATCACATTTCCCAACAAACACCTAAAAAAATGAAAAAAAAATTGGTAGGAGTATGCTAATTGGCTGGAAGAGAAAGGAAGGTGATCCAAGTATAATGCGCCGTTCTAAAAATCCCAAATACCAGCAGTCCCCAGGCCACAAGTCAGAAATACTTAATGAAATTAAGATTGGGGCATCTTGACGAAAAGGCTATGGACTAGAATATAGACTACTAAAACTAGTAATAATAAAAGATTGAAAGCCAGGGCACCTGGTGCACAAAGAGTAAGATTTTTTTAAAGTACTATAAAGGGATAAGTTCAGTGTGCCTGCTACTGGGAATTACCTCCCACCAAAGAGTCATCCTTAGGTAATATGTTAGGTAATCTCCACTCAACTGAAATTAGCTATAGACTCAGACTGAGAAAGATGTAATTATTTTCATAAATGGGTCTTTAACAAGCCTTTTTCTGTTAAAAGGTAGGGGAACTTCCACAAAATCAGGTAAACATTGATCCAATCACCCAGGTTTATATGTTAACTATAAATACAAATACTATTTGGAGCAAGATTTGAATAGCTATGATGACAGAATCCTAGAATGTAAGGAGACCTTAGAAGTCATATAGTCAAACAACTTACACTGTTTAGGAATCTTCTCTTCCATATCCTTGATAAGTGGTCATCTGGTGGTCATCACCACAAGATTTTCAGTGGTAGGGTCCTTACACATCAGGTGATTCCATTTGGTGACCCCTTTAATTGTTTCTTATATTTCAATTGTTTGTTTCCTTTTGTTGACCCCAAATTTGTCCCTATTTCCCACCAACTAAACTGCTTTTGAACATCTTTGGGCCTTTCCATCATACATTCCACATTGGGAACTCTCATTATCCTACAAATTGAATCTTCTCCATATGCATCAGTACACTCTGCTTCCCTAAGTGGAATAGAGGGCAGAATCATGAGCGTTCAGGGCCTCTATTTAAGAAAGGGGTTTAGGGCAGCTAGGTGGCGCAGTGGATAGAGCACCAGCCCTGGAGTCAGGAGTTCCTGAGCTCAAATCTGGCCTCAGACACTTAACACTTACTAGCTGTGTGACCCTGGGCAAGTCACTTAACCCCAACCAATTGCCTCACTTAAAAAAAAAAAGAAAAAAAAAGAAAAGAAAGGGGTTTAGCACAGTCTTCTCCCCATTTCCCACGAGCTACGCTGCTTTTTAGACTTCTTTGATCTTCATCATGTCCTTGGTGCTGGGTACCTCCACTTCTCCCTACCCTCAGTTTTTCAACTACATTTTGTGAGTTATCTTCCCCAATTAGATTGTAAACTTCTTAGGACAAGGGCTATCTTAAAAACAAAACAAACAAACAAACAAAACCCCTTGTATTTGTAGTACTTAGCTCAGTGCCTGGAACATTGTAGGCACTAAATATATGTTTTTTGACTGACCCAAAATTGGCCTTCATGTGGCTTTTCCTGGGTTTTCCACATGACTTTGGAATACCTTGCTATTTCAGGTTCAGTGCAGACTTTTTTGCGGTGTAGGATGTATGACTTGAGCCCCAGTCCAGTGAATTCACTACCCAAAGATTAAGAGTGATAAATCAAATAGCAAAACTTTTATTTAGGGTAGAGTAGCAAAATAAATAAATAGGAAAAATCCCCCTGAACTCCAAAAATATACTATTCTCTTTGATACCTGTTAGAAGGGGAATATTCCCTGGACAACTAACATCCTGGGGTATTTTCTTAGCTGGAAAAACTCTTAAAGGTCCATTTCCCAGAAATCAAATGTATCTCACTCCAGGTACATTCTGTGTCTGTAGCTGTTGTTCCTTTGTATCTCTGAAGCTGCTGATAGTTGCTGGTCTGTAGAGCTGCTGCTATCCTCTGCTGCTGGGCTGCTTCCCTGCTGTTTTACTGCAATGTGCTAGGGGTTTCTTCTTTCATAGGAACATTGGTTCGGACTTTTACGTGATACCACTGCCCTGGCCAAAACATACTTATGGCTCAAAGCTATATCCAACAGGGAAAAAGAAGGAAATCCCTCTGGTCAAAATCTATTTTTTTTTTCTTTCCAACAACTTTACCACACCTCAGTGTTTTTTCTCCCAGATTTGCTTAATATTTAGGTTGCCACTAGGAAATTTCATTCAATTCTCATCTTGTCTCTGGGAAACTAGCAAAAAAAAAATTCACTGGTGTTTTAATAAGTGGCAAGGAAGTATCTAACAATACTGGTGAGGGCAAGGAGTAACTGGTGACCTTTGCCTGCATTGTTGAAGGTCAGATCTTTGATCCTCTTTCCTATCTCTTGCTTCCTAAACCTAAACTAAAAAATGTGATATCTCCTTGTATGGAATGTCATTTATCATCCGTTATGACAAATCCTTGTGGCCTTCATTGTACTTTCAGGAAATTTTTTAACCAAAAACATCTTGGTCTTTTAATTCCTCCCAAGGCTACTTAGATTTTGGCTTTAATTTGGCCTTTCTCATTTTTTTCCTTCCCCTAAGTCTGTCTCTTGCCTTACATCTTTAACTTCGTAGTTTAATCTGAACTGAGGCATTTCTTTATCTCTTCAGTCTTATCAACTAGGAGGAGAGAAGCTTCCTATGGTAGCTCTCTCTGCTACTTTCCACAATTTCTTGTTTTTCCCTTGGTTCCAAACAGATTTCCCCTGTCCTCCCCCCAAGAAGATGTATTTCCCCCTATGACGTTTCTCTATGACTCTTTTACCCTCTCTGTCAAGAAATATCATCTATAAAATAAGAAGGTTAGACTCAATGACCTCTAAGGTTCTCTCTAGCTCTGAAATGCATCTGCTTCCTCTCTGGTTTCCAGGACAACCATATTTCTCTGGTACTGGACTTTTTTCCTCTGTCCTTACTGCTCAATAACTCAACTATGTTGAAAGAGATTTTTTTAATGGTACATTGTAAAATCTGACTTTGTGTCAGATCAAAATGTGTCTTAAATAGATCCTTTCCCAACTCTAACTTTTCCCTCTGAATCCTTTAAATATTCCTTGAATAGAAAAAAAAAGTTTAAAATGGAGTTACACAGTGGCTTCCTTAACCTTTTCTTACTATAAAAAGGGGTTCTTAAATATTTTCTTTGTCATGAAAGTTTGATATTTCCAATGAAGGACATTGAGAAAAATTCTTTCCCAAAGGTAACTTTGTTGCCTCCAGGTAAAACAATGGAAAACACCTGCTCAATTTGCAATTGCATATTTTTCTCAGAATTTTCCCTAAACCCACACTTACATTCTGAGTTTCTCTGACTTTTCCAGCACTGTCCACCTTAAACTGTCCACCTTGTACTGTCCTATACCAGATAGCTTTGTTACCTTCCTCATTTGGTTTTCTGTAAACTCAAAACATTATAAATAGTTTAAACTAAAGAAAAAAAAATAGTCTGGCAGTCTGGTAAGGCCTATGGACCACTTCTTAAAATAATGTTTTTAAATGTATAAAGTAAAATATATAAGATAACAAAGAGAACCCTGGTTATAATTTTTTAAAAATAGGACACATTCCCAGGTTAAGAACCACTGAGGATGGGGCTCATCTCATTCTTCACTCTGGGAATTTAAATAAATTAATATGTATTGAGGTTATGAGAAGAGAAGGAGAGCATATAATTAGGGAGGGAAGGGTGGCCTGGTCAGCTTTAAATGCCTATTGAATTTTAGAAATTGCTTCAGTCATATTAAAACAAATATTTGATGGACTCAGGAACCAGAGATAATATTGAAATGTTTAAAATCTTGACAAATGGACTCTCAAAATGTCAGTAATACTGTTTCCTTAAGATTAATATCTACACAATATCATCATCTTGGGCAGAGTAAGGTTTTGGCTATATCTATTTGAATTCTGATTATCACTTCCAGTGGGCTAGTATTTTGGCCAGGTTCCCATGATCCGGAAATTCACAAAAAGTTTAATTATTGTTCTAACCACTAGATGGCATTGTTTTGCTATTCCTCAATGTTTGTCAACCCCCTCCCCTCCACCCATCACCCCCCAAGGTTTGACGGATATGAGTGTCATTTAATCAGATTTTAAATAATTACACTTCCTGCTAAGAAATCAGAGATTGTTCTTATTTTTAAGGGAAGTGCAATCAGTGCTTTGGGTTTTTTACGAAAAAGTGTTCACGTAAGCAGATTAATATCATCATTCTTGCCATTTTAAAATGGTTGTTTCTGCTGTTTAAAAAGAGTAACAAAGACATAATCCTTCCTGTTAACAAATAATGCAAGTTGTTTGGGTCAACACAGACTATGGGGAAAATCAATTGCTTTCATTAAGAATTTCCAGTGTTGAAATATACAGCGTTCCAGGGTGTATGTGTGTGTGTGTGTGGTGTGGTGTGTGTGTGTGTGTGTGTGTGTGTGTGTGTGTGTGTGTGTGTGTGTGTGTGGAGGGGGAGGGGTGTGGTGTGGTGTGGTGTGGTGTGGTGTGGTGTGGTGTGGTGTGGTGTGGTGTGTGTGTTGCAAAGAAAATTTTCAAAGCAGCATGACTCCAGTAGTTTATTGCCTGACTATAGCTTCCTTGGTGTGTCTTGCTTGACGATAGATTTCCTTTGGCTGATTGTTCCAAACCAGCTAACATTTTGAAAAGAACATACGCCTACCAGGCTTTCAAATGTAGCTGTTGAATTAGCTGATTTTCAGGTACCTAGCAGCCCTAACATTGGATGATCTTTTAAAGGAGAGGAGCAACTTTGGTCTTCCCCTCACAAAATTCTTCAGCCTGGCTCTGGAGAGACCACCTCTAAGAATTAGAGGAGGGGAGATTCAATCAACTTTCCGTATTCTGTCTTTCACTACTCAGCTGAGAAGAGACAAGGGGCCTAATTAGGGAAGTGGCTTTTGTGATAAGACTCCAGTCTGTTAGGCATTTGTCTGAGACCCCTCCAGCTCATTTCCATTATTTCCAGGAGAGGGCATTGACCTTCACTCCCAGCTGTCTCAGCTGGAAGAGACCCTAAAAGGAAAATTGGAATATTTTGCAGAGACTTAGCCTCCTATCCCTTTCATCCTAACATTATATATAGATCCTCTGAACCCTCCAGGTAGTTGCTCTTTGAAAGTGCTTTTGACTGTCCTCTGAGATTTTTTAAAAAATCTCCTTTGCTAAGGTTAGCCTTAATTCATATCCCATATGGGAAATTTGTGCTTCCTGAAAACCTAGAAATAATGCCTAGAAGTCTGTCTTCTCTGAGGAATTTGTAGAATCCTTGCCAATGACCTATGATAAAGCTGGGGCATTCCTTATTTTGTACCATTGTGTGGAAGTCTCTGGTAGGTCTGTAGTACATCACATTTGACACTGCTTTCAGTCTTCCTGTCAGCTTAGCTAAGATTAAATGAATCACAAGTTCAGACAATGTTTCGCTAGTTTCTGCATTAACCCTGGATTCTGGGCACTTCTGGCTTCATCAAGAAAACCATTCCACCTTTTCCTTCTCATGTAAACTTATTTCTGGTCCCTTAGATGATGAATTATATACATAAATACACACACACAAACACATACATCAAACCTACTAAAAACATAGGAGAAGAGGTCACAAAGCTTCAATCATTCAATTTAAACAGGGCCCTCTAGCAATATGAACCTAGAAATACCTTTCTTGCTATTGGTGGGAACCTTTTGAATATACTATGGAAAACTGAAAATGGCACCTAGCAATATTAAATTCAACCAAATTTCAAACTGTGGAATACTGGCTATTCTTTGGTAACTGAGAGCCAGGCATATCTCTCTGGAATATTGAGACAAGTGAGGGGCATACAGTATTTCTGTTTGAAGTTACCAAATAATGGTCTCAAGTTTGCTACTTCATGGGTGGATAGACAGTCATGGTAACATTAAACTGGGTTGGCAAATACCCTAAAGATAGCTAGGTGCTTGTTAGGGCAACAGACACATTTACAAACATTATACTTAGACACCCCCGCCCCAGCCAATAGAACATCATTATACAAATCATACCTGATTTACATTGCCTTCTTGGTTCCAGGATATGAGGAAGTTTGTTGCTGCTCCAATCTTTTGCAAACTTCAGAATTCCAAGAAGTATTTCCCTAATCCAGTTTCAGTTTAAAAGACAATGATGACTCATGATCTTTGGGCAAGTATATTGTGAAACTATTGTGAAATGTTTTTTTACTATAGCAATAATCAAAAGCCTTTGGAGAATAGTCGATCACTCAAAAGCAGATTGCCCCCAAACCTATTTACAGTTGCCTGAATCTTTGGGTACTCTCTGCTCAGTAATGGTGATAAGATGTACCAGGAAAAGTCATTTGACATAACTGAGTGGCAGGACGTCTCACATTTCAACTGAATATGCATCGTTCAGTAGAAATTGCAAAATTTTGTGAATTCTAGATGTTTTGTAAATCCTAGACATCTATATCTATGTAGATGTCTGATTATATTTCTAAAATGTTTATTTAGATGAAGGCATCTTGGCATGGGGTTCTTGAACTTGATTTTCTAAAAGTGTATTTTAATAAGTATATTTCAGTAAAATTGCTTTTCTTTATAATCCCATGTGTTTTATTTTATGCACTTAAAAGATTATTCTTATAAAAGATCTATAGGCTTTACCAGACTGCCATATCATAGCCCTTAGTACTATGCCTGCCACTTGGTAGGTACTTAATTAGTGTTTGTTGAATGAACAGAAGGTTTCTGAAAATAAAATTACTTATTTATATCAAGTTTTGCCAAGTCCCACCCCAGCTCCTTCTATCTCCTTCCTTACTCACTTGTGTGCCATGTACCTTTTGCCAGTACTCAACTGTTAATCATTAAATACAGCCATATAGTATATTAGCACAATAGATAATAAGGGAAAAAATAATTTCTTTCTTTTTTTGAAGTAAGAAACATTTTTATTTATAGTTTTGGGTTCCAATTTTTATTCCTTCTTCCCTCCCTCCTCTCTCCCTTCCCTGAGCAGGTAAGCAATCAGGTATAGGTTATATGTGTGGAGTTATGTAAAACATTACCATATAAGTCATTTTATATAAGAAAATTTGAATAAAAGAAAAAAAAAATGAAAGAAAGTGAAAAATAGCATGCTTCAGTCTGTGTTCCATCAATAGCAGTTCTTTTTTTGGAGGTGGAGAGTATGTTTCATCAATAGTCCTTTGGGATTGTCTTCGATCATTGTATCGTTGAGAGAATAGTTATGTCTTTCACAGTTCTTCATCAAACAATATTGCTGTCCATGGGCACAATGTTCTTTTGGTTATGCTTACTTCACTATACATCAGTTCATACAAGTCTTTCCATGCCTTTCTGAAGTCATCCTGCTTGTCATTTCTTAGAGCACAATAATATTCCATCACCGTCATATACCACAGCTTGTTTAGTCATTCCCCAATTGATGGGTATTCCTTTGTGAGAAAATAATGGAATTTGGCAGATACTCAAAGGCCCCACCTGGAGATTAATCTAAACATATTGAATTAAGTGAGAGTGGTTGACTTTGCTGATTAGCCTACTTCAAGGTAATTAGATTGTAACCACACCCGGCCAGCCCTTAAGAAGGTATTGTTGGGGCAGCTAGGTGGTGCAGTGGATAAAGCACTGGCCCTGGATTCAGGAGTACTTGAGTTCAAATTCAGCCTCAGATACTTAACACTTACTAGCTATGTGACCCTGGGAAAGTCACTTAACCCCCATTGCCCCACAAAAAAGAAAAAAGGGTATTGTTCTCAGAAGCTAAAGCCTGAACTCAACAGGAGACCACCTTCAAGTCCAGTGAACCAATGGTTTTGGATGACACTAACCAATCAACTTGAAACAGTGTGAAAGGACCGCTTCTCCAGACATATAAAAAGTTTCCACACTCAGTTTGCTGGGCAGTTCATGGTTGAAGGTGGTCTCATGGTGGAGGACTTGAGGAAGAACCATACCAGGCTGGAACTCTAGGCTAGGTAGGCCTTTTCTTAACTTTCTGAACTCCACGTGTTTTCCTTTTTACTAATACTTAGTATGCTTTAATAAATGCTTAATGCCCAAAGACTGGTGGTGCTAAAGCTTCTAATTTAAGGCGACCACACATTTAGATTTTAAACATCACACCTTTGAGGAAAAATCATTTCTATATCACCTGCAACCCTACTGCAACCCATATCGTAGCATATGTTCTCAGTGGCCCCACCCCTTCTAGGCAGGTGGGAATTAGGTTCATTATTTCATATGGGAGAAGAGGAGAAATATGCCATTTCCTACAAATTGAAGAGTGAATTTAGTTGAACTTATGAAGGATATTAATGTCTGTTAATATCTGTATTAATGCAAAATGGTAGCATCCATGACTCTAGCTTTTACCTTCTTGATTCACATAGTCCAGTGTGGAAATTGAGTGAAGGGTAGGGCCACTGGTCTATAACCAACTGTGGTATATACTAGGCATCCTCTAAGGTGGTACTCTTGGGGAAACTAGATGGTACAGTGGATAAAACACTGACCCTGGAGTCAGGAGGACCTGAATTCAAATCTTACCTCAGTCACTTACTGTGTGACCCTGGGCAAGTAACTTAACCCCCATTGCTATCTCCAAGTCATCCTCATCTACATCTTCCACTGGACCCAGATGGCTCTGGAGGAGAGAGTGAGGTTGGTGACCTTGCACAGCCCTCCCTCCCTCACTTAAATCCAATTCACTGCAAGTCATGACATCACCTCGATGTCATGGTCTTCTTCAAGAACAAAGGACAAACAACAATTCTTGATCTACCATTTTTCTATGGCATTTTTGTATTATTTCAGATACATGTCAGATTTTTATTATTATTCCTGATCTATGCTTGAGCTTAGCTCTTGGGAAGAAAGGGAAGGAGAATGGAGGAGACACTATTCCCCCAGCTGAAGATTTCAGCTGAATATATTTTTGAGAGGGTAGCTAGGTGGCATAGTGGATAGAATGTGGGCCCTGGAGTCAGGAGGACCTAATTTCAAATCTAATTTCAATCTAAATTCAAATCTAATTTCAGTTACTTACTAGCTGTGTGACCCTGGGCAAGTCACTTAACCCTGTTTGCTTCAGGTTCCTCATCTGAAAAATTAACTGTAGGCTGACACTGTCTATAGGAAAACATATTCCAGTGTGAACACTGCATGAAGGGACTGTGCTTTTTCTCTGCCAGCTCAAATATTCTCCTTCTCTTTTACCCCACAGTAATAATCAAGAACATGGTAGGCAACTAATTGCTGTTTCCAAAAGAAAAGAAACAAAGAAGTTTGTTCTGCTGTGGTCAAACAACGAGGTTCATGAAAAGAAGGGCCTGGGGGCAGCTAGGTGATGCAGTGAATAAAGCACCATCCCTGGATTCAGGAGGACCTGAGTTCAAATCCAGCCTCAGACATTTGACACTTACTAGCTATGTGACCCTGGGCAAGTCACTTAGCCCTCATTGCCCCGCCAAAAGAAAGAAAGAAAAGAAGAGCCTGTAGTGATAGGTATGAATTGGCAAGTCCCCCTCACACCCACCCACACATATAATATACCATAACATTCTCTCTCTCTCTCTCTCTCTCTCTCTCTCTCTTTTTCTCTCTCTCCCTCCTTCCCTCCTCCCTTCCCTCCATCTCTCTATCTTTCTGTCTCTTTTTCTTCCTCTCTTTCTCTCTCCCTCCCTCTTCCTCCTCTCTCCCTGCCTTCATCATCCATCCATCTCTCTCTTTCTCTCTCTCCCTTGCCCTCCCTCCATCTCTCTCTCTGTATCTCTCTCTGTGTGTCTCTCTCAATATTTTTCCTATTTCCTTCCTTTTCTCAGTTGTTTTTCTCTTCTGTGTTTAAATATTCCATTTTATAGTTCAGTGCCTCGAGTGCTTTTGAAGAAAGATGCAGTTAATGGAAAGTGAAAAAAAAAGTACAAGGCTTCGGTGCTGGCTGCCATGAATTAGAAGGAAAGAATGCTTGTGGCCTCCATCAGCCAGCTTCCAGGGCAACATGATGATATGATATTTTGCAAAGGGCCTAGGTTCCATTTTGCATGTTTGCCTGAGGTAGATGTTAAAGACTAATTAAAATTCAACCAACACCAGCAGAGTCTCATGCTAAGCAACATCAATCATGAGCTACTGCTACCTCAGAGGATGCTCACTGGAATCGACAACTGGTCATAGCACCTTGCAATGTAAGGACTCTGCCTCTCAGAGACCTGAACTGTATTTTGGAAAAGTTTGCAATTTACTCCCCTTTAGGTCGATTATGATTTTCATTACTACTCTTCTGTTGTTAGCTGTTTGTTTTAAAAGTGCTCCACCATCAATTAGTCATGATTTCTATTTCAGAGTTTGAAATGGTTCCCTAGTGTCCGATTTCCTTTTCATCATTACTGTTCAAGCTTCACTTTTTAAGAAATGAAAGCTCAGAATTTTTGAACTCTGGAAAATGTGTTTGGCAAAAACTCCACTCACAGGAGAGAAACATTTGCATCTAAGCACACTACTTTACAGTTTGGGGCACCATTAATTTAAAGAGCTTTCCTCAGAGCCTACCTCTGACATATTCTGACTGTTGTCACCTTGAGCAAATCACTTAATGTCTCAGTCCCTTAAGCAACTCTCTAAGACTAAATTTCAGAGAGAGTCTTGTTGTTCAGTTGTTTCAATAGTGTCCTACTCTCTGTGACCCTATTTTGGGGATTTCTTGGCAAGGATACTGGAGTGGTTTGCCATTTCATTCTCCAGGTCATTTTACAGATGAGGAACTGAAGTGAATGGGTTAAGTGACTTGGGTAAGGTCACACAACTAGTATCTGAGGCCAAATTTGAACTTGGAAAGATGCATCTTCCTAATGCTCAGCCCAGTGCTCTATCCACTGCACAATCTAGCTGTCCCTTTCAGAGAAAGTACCAGCCTGCTTTAGCAGAAGGTATTTCCACTTCCAGGATATCCCAGTGCCAAGAAATTACAGGCCCTTTCCCTAACAGCTGCCTATATTATTTGAATTAGAATAAGAGAACAGCATTTGCATAGTTGTACTTCTAGGATTGCTACCCCAACATAACATTTTTTGATGTGCCTCCTTTCTACACTCTCTTCTTACTATAGCATTCAATAAAATTCAGAGTGAATTTGTTAAGTGCCTACTATGTTCAATGCAGGGCAGTTGGGTGGTGTAGTGGATAGAGTGCCAGGCCTGAAGTCAGTAAGACATATTTCTGACTGAAGATCTACCTCAGACACTTAATAGCCATGTGATCCTGGGCAAAAAACTTAATGCTGTTTGCCTCAGTTTCCTCATCTGTAAAACAAGCTAGAGAAGGAAATGGCAAACTACTCCAGTATCTTTGTCAAGAAAACCCC
Source organism: Dromiciops gliroides (assembly GCF_019393635.1). Lineage (NCBI taxonomy): Eukaryota > Metazoa > Chordata > Mammalia > Microbiotheria > Microbiotheriidae > Dromiciops > Dromiciops gliroides. Next base: position 410,921,804 of record NC_057864.1, read on the forward strand.
AAATGGGGTCATGAAAAGTCAGACAGGACTGAAAATTACTGAACAAAATGTTCAGCTCAGTGAACTAGATGCTTGAGGTATACTGACAGACCCCCAAACAGTCCTTGCAATGAAGAAGCTTATATTCTACTGGGATGATATTAGCAAATCTATCTTGTAGTTGTTTGCACTGTGCTGATGTAGGATTCTGGGACCATCATCAGGAACTGAATTTGAAAAGAGGATTCTCAGGAGCCACCACTAATCTGTTTATACCTTGCCTCTCAAAAACTTCTGTGTGAGGTTTCTAACCAGGACTATCACAAGGAAAACTTGCAAGGTAAACACTTCATGTGATCAGTGACCTGAAGCAACCTCCCCTTTTCTTGCCATTCCTACCTCCCCATGGTACTCTGTTCTTCTTTTCAGGTACCCAATGTTCTTTGTTTCTTTGTTTCTATCCCTATTAAAACCTTCTCTCTCCCTCCCTCCCTCCCTCCCTCCCTCCCTCTTTCTCTCTCTCTCTCTCTCTCTCTCTCTCTCTTTCTCTGTCTTTTCTCTCTCTGTCTCTGTCTCTGTCTCTGTCTCTGTCTCTCCTTCTCTGTCTTTCTGTCTCTGTCTCTCTCACACCCACACCCACACGGAAGAAAGAATATGATATCAATAATTTTTACTTTGAGATAAATTTTTATCTTACTTCTCTTTCCTTGGGCTATTCTCATGTCCAAGTATTACATGAGAGACTTTTTCACTGTTTTAGGGATCTTAAGCTAAGGGCATCTAAGGGGTATGTGCTTTTATAGCGGGAGGGGTTTCCAAAGTCCCCCACAGAATTTCACTGCATGGCCCCACTTAAAATTGAGAAATTTGGCTAAAATTCTGAAGATTCTGCATAATTACTCATAAGACTCTGAGCCCCCTTCACAATAAGCAGCTACTGGTTAGGCAAGATTCACAAAGGAGTCATTTACCAATCAAGGCACCCACAGAAACGAGGACAAGCATTCTACCAATGGCTGCTGTCTCAATTAGCCACTGAATAGGATCATAAAGTCAGAGAGTGTCAGATCTGGAGACCTCATTCCCCAGAGTATAGTGAAAAGAGTACTGTATTTGACCTCAGAGGACCTGGGTTTGAATCCTGTTTTTTTTTCTACTTACTACCTGTGTGACATCGGGGGAGTCGTATATTCGTGCTAAGCTTTCATTTTCTTATTTGTGAGGGGGATGAACTAGATGATATCAGAAGCTTCTTCTCCATATTTCTGATCCTATGGTTTTGTCTGACTTCTTCGGTTTTTTAGCTGAGGAGAACCAGGGCCAAGAATGTCAAGGTAGTACCAAAGGACATAACCAATTTTAAATAACTCAAGAATTCCAACTCAGGTTTTCTGACACCAAATCCAATGTCATTTGCTCTACTGCCACACTGATTTCTCAAGCCATTTAGTCTGAAAACCACTTTTTTTATGACAAATAAAGTTGTTCAAACTGTATGTTTTATGCATGTTTTCAGAAATTAGAATGATTTTTCTGTTGAGAAATTATAGTCACTAGCAATATTGAGGATGTCCCCAGATAATATCCCCCAACTTCACAACATCCTGTCCTCTTGCCCTTGACACGGCTACCACCTTGGTGCGGGCCCTTATGACCCGATGCCTAGATTGTTGCAATAGCTTTCTTGTTGGTCTCCCTGCCTCAAATTTCTTCTCCCTTTAATCCATGCTCCACTCAGCTGCCAAGATGATCTTTCTAATAAAAAAGAAAAATAAACTGAGCTAAAATTTATTATTTCCTGTTTAGCAAAACGAAGTGACACTGCTTTATATTGCAACTTATCATTGAAGTTGTTGCTTCTACCGTGAGTCCCTGGTTTTGTAGAGGGCTCAGATTAACTATGAACTTCTACAAACATGGTAGCATATAGTCCCGATCATGGCATTGTGAATGGTCAAGATGACTATCACTATTTCTAGGCTTTATAAATTGCTTCTGTTTTCTAGATGTCTCCATGGGTGAAAGAATAAACTTGGAAGTTGCTGACCCTGGGTTCAGCTTTCCTTCATGTCTGATCTTAGGTCAACCTGGGGAAAACTTACTTGACTTCTCTAATCCTTCTCATCTGAAGTAATCATCTGAGCTGTTATTAGTCTTATAGAAAGTGATAAAGGGACTCTTCATCTAGTTCGCATGATTGCTCTCTTTTACTCCTGCTCATCAAGGAGTCTGACAAACTTGCCAAGAGTCTGTAAGTTACTTTGATTCATTGTCTTTATGGGACCATGGCCATTCTCGGAGGGTAATTTTATTGCCTGGCAAGTTGCCTAGTTTTTCATCTACTTGATTTGGAATGGCTTTCCTCTGGTCTGCTTTATTGCGTATTACCTGATTACCAAGATTTCTGAGCGGATCTCTATGACTTTGCCATAGGACTTGATGGTGAACTCAGGTATTATTCTATGATTTGTTTCCACCAGCAGTTTTCTAAACTTAGGTCATAGCTAGTCAGTATTTTTCTCTGTTAGCTGATCTCTCAGCCAAGGAAAGTATTGGATCTACTTGGGGAATTTATTGTTCTTTTGATGCTCCCTGCCACCACCTGCTTCTAGTTTCTTGGAAACTTCCCCACAAAAGGTATGGATGGGTATAGAATCCAGGTCTTGAGTCCCACACCCCTGCCTGCATTATTCTGCTACTCCCTTGAATAGGTTGGAGTTGGTTCTAATCAATTCTGCAACATCAGAAATTGTTCGCTGGACTGTTTTTTGGTGTAAGATCATCTTTTGTTTGGTTGGTTTTGGTTTTTGCAGGGCAATGAGGGCCAAGTGACTTGCCCAGGGTCACACAGCTAGGAAGTGTCAAGTATCTGAGGCTGGATTTGAACTCAGGTTCTCCTGAATCCAGGGCCACTGCTTCATCCACTGCATCACCTAGCTGGCCCCGGCATAAGATCATTTTAATGTAACCCACATATAGATAGTTCTTTTTACTCAGTCCACAGAGTCCTAACTCTGTATATAGGCTATAAAAGTGTCTTTTGTAAATGCCTCTTATATAATTAATAGAATATCATAGTCATGAGATCCACAGTCCACCTCAGCAGAATAATACATCTTTAAGCCATACAATTACTTCTCTATAAGTCATCATGAGTCCGGGTATATAGATTGTATGGATGGTTGTCTTGGCTTCTTTTTGTTAATTAAATTTATGTTCTTTTTATTTTAAATGATTATTTTTTTTACCTTCCCACAGACTCCATTTGAAAAGGAGGAAAAAATCCATCTAACAAATGTGACTATGAAAAGCAAACAAATTCCCAGATTGGGTGAATAGTTGCTAATAAGATCAGGCTTAGGAGATTCAGGTTTAGGACTAACTCCTGTCCCTGACCTCACCACCCAAATTTGGGTCACTGGGCAACAGCTTCTGCCAAGTGAAATATGTACTCACTTCTCAAGGACATCCAGAATGCAATTGTCAATCGAGGGGATGGCAATAACAGAGAAGAAAACTTAGCTTCCTTGTCTATACTCTGATAGAGTTTTAGCATCAGCCAGATAAGACCTCTGGTTCCAGAATCCTTTGTCCTTATGAAAGTAGCAATTCTGCCCTTTGTTCTATTTGTTTTTCAGCAGTTTTTCCTTATGTTCCCATCTACAGGTCTGGGCAACTAGAGGTAGGGGTTTGCCTTCTTTTTATAGCCCATCCAAATGAAGACAGTCTGGATTTCATTTTATTGGGCTCTCTCTGTGAGAAATTAACATTTTTGCTCAAATACTCATGAATCAGTAGGCCATTGTCTCTAATCTGCTCTTTCACCAATCCAAATACAATAAAGCACCTTTATAATGACATCTAACTACCTTCTACCTGTCAGCGCTTACCTGGGGGCAACTTCACATTGTTTTTCTTCTGCTCTCACAGTTCCCTTGACTATTAGCTTCCAAAACCTTCTCAGAAGGATGGATCGTGACATGCTTTTGGGGAATTTAGCATAAACTTGCTGGGACCTCTCTATAAAGCCAAGTCACTTCTCTAGCCCTTTCAAGCATTCAAATATTGTAGCACCAGGGGTCTCTTTTTTTCAGACTACACACCAGATCCAAAGCTGGTCCTTTAAAACCATTCAGTGGCCTCCTCTGTTTCTTCACTTTAATCACCTGACAACTGCTGTAATGTCTCTGAGACATATCCTATTAGGGACTTGAATGATTCCCCACCAGTGAGAAGAGGCAGATTTTCCTGAAAAAGATCATAACTTGCCATAATGAAGTCTTTTCTCTAGCTTGTAGCCAGCTAGTCAACTTTTTTTTTTGCACTTTTGTTAGATGGAATGTTCAGCGAATCCTTTCCTTTTCAAGAGGGCTTTTATTTCTATTTGTTCTTCTTCAGTTTGGGATTTAGAAATTGATTTCCTTTCTTTTTTTGCAGGGCAATGAGGGTTAAGTGACTTGCCCAGAGTCACAAAGCTAGTCAGTGTCAAGTGTCTGAGGCTGGATTTGAACTCAGGTCCTCCTGAATCCAGGGCCTGTGCTTTATCCACTGTGCCACCTAGCTGCCCCTAGAAATTGGTTTCTAAGTATTCTTCCCAATTTATATCCCTGATCATACTAGATCAGGCCATTGATTCAAGGAACTTAAAGATGAAAAAAAGTGGATCTTTTAAATATTAAATAGGTATTTAACATCTTCCCAAATCATTCACTACTGCTTTTAATATTTCTTTTGTTAATTTGTCTCCAGGGCTCAAAAGCATCCCTAGTATTAGAAGTCATTGGTGGAATTTCAATTTTAAAACTTCACACCAATGCTATAGAGTTTTAATATTCATACTATTAATTTTTTAAGATCAAAATGATCACTTACTTGGATTATATTTGTGAGACTGGTCACATATTATTGTTATCTTTAGGTATGGGGATTCACTTTTAGAATACTTTGATATATTTTTAAATCAAGTGTAGTCAACTTATCTCTGAACTCTATTCTCCCCTAGGGAAACAAATGACCTCTAAGGTTGTAGAGGGGAAAGGACTGTTCTTCTACCCCATCCATGAGTTCTCTGAAGTGTGTGTACAGGCAGCATTGTATAAAATGCCATTTAAAAACTCTGGACCCATACTCCTTGAGGAATTGTGGCTGGGAAGTGTTCTTGCCCTGTGTATATCTTCAGCGTTTTGGAAAGTCAGATGTAGGGTACCAACTAAAAAGAAACAGGAAATGGGAAGATTGATACCACTGTATGTGCAATTATTGGCTCTGTGGCCTCTTAGGGTCATAAGATTTAGAGCTAGAAAGGACCTAAGAGACCACTTAGCCTAACACCTTTATTTTACCCATGAGATGTTACGCAACTCACTCAAGATTACTTAGGTTTTAAGTAGCAAAGCCAGGATGGGAAGTAAGATCCACTGATTTCAAATCCAGTGTTTTTTCTACTATAACATACAGTCTTCATCTTCCTCACCTCAGACTATATTCTTTCCTTTCCCCTGATGATGGACTGGGCAAGACTCTCCATATATTAGGGGTTCTTTTTATCTGTTTACAAGGAAGAGGATGCTTCTTTTGGAAAGATGTAGAGAATAATTCTAAAGTTTTCAACTCAAAAGGGTTTCCACATTCTTTATGAGCCCTGATGATAGCAAGAATTTGGGTTCAAGGGTGTCTTTGGACAGGTAGCTGTCCATGGTCTTGTACAGTATTGTCTAACTCTTCTATCTCTGGGCTGTAAGATTAGTCTGGACCTGAATAAAAATCCCCTCTACAACATACCTTTGCTTGAAAATCTCTAGTGATGAAGATTCCCTTCCCTTCTAAGGCAGGTTTTTCCTCTTTGGATTGCTTCAGCCAGCCTCTATAATCTTATATTGGTGATTGTCTCCCTAAATGCTATTTCAGAAATGCCCCAGTCATGCTTCACTATTTCTTCTCTGGCTACCTCTCCATCAATTACCTATCTTAAGTAGGCACAGTCTTTCCTGTCCCTTCCCTCTTCACCCCCTCAAATTCTGAAACCATGAACCATGATCATATCTAAGGTGTGATCCTAGATGGCCACACCTATCATCCCTGTAGCCTTTAGGATCAAAGTGCTCTTTCCTGGATATCACTCACCTGTGTTGTTTGCCCAATAGAATAAAAGTTCTTTGAGAGCAAGAACTAAATTTGGTTTTATATTTGTATTCCAATAACTTAATATCATTGTAGGGATGTAGTAAGTGGTTAATAAATTGGGGGTTTGAACATTCATTAAATCATTTATTAAAGATTTTTTTTCATATCAAGCCTAAATTTTCCTCTTTGCAACTTCCTACCATTGCTTCCAGTTCCCCCATCAAAGATAAAGTAGAACAAATTGAATCCCTCTTTCATATGATAACAGCTCTTTAGGTACTTAAAGGAAGCAGTCATAGTTCCCCCATGTCCTCTAGGCTAATTGTCTCCACTCCTTTCAACTCATTCTTATATGACATGAACTCGAAGGCCCCTCACCAACCTGATTGTTCCCCTCCAAATGTTCTCTAGATGTCAGTGTCCATAAAAGAGTATCACATCCTCAGAGCTTGATATAGTACTGCTTTTGCTTTAGCCCAAGCTGATATTAGGGTTTTTTTATCTCCCATTTCACTTTTGACTCATATTTGACCTAAAGTTTTTAAAATTTAATTTAAAAATTTTTATTTTTTTCAATCCTAATGTAATTTTTTCCAATTACATGTAAAGATAGTTTTCAACATTTGTTTTTATAAGATTTTAAGTTCCAAATGTTTTATCCTCTCTCCCTTCCCTCTCCCCTTCACAAGACAGAAAGCAATCTGATATAGGATATATATGTACAGTCACATTAAACATATTTCTGCATTAGTCATGTTGTGAAAGAAGAATCAGAACACAAGGGAAAAACCTCAAAAAACAACAAAAAAGTAGAAATAGTATGGTTCAATCTGCATTTATAATCCATAGTTCTTTTTTCTGGATGTGGAGAGCATTTTCCATCATGAGTCCTTTGAAATTGTCTTGAATCATTGTATTGCTGAGAAGAGATAAATCTATCACAGTTGATCATCACACAATGTTGCTGTTACTGTGTACAATTTTCTCCTGGTTCTGCTCACTTCACTCAGCATCAGTCCACTTAAGTCTTTCCAGGTTTTTCTGAAATCTGCTCATTATTTCTTATAGCACAATAGTATCCATTACATTCATATACCACAATGTGTTTGGCTATTCCCCAATTGATGGGCGTTCCCTCAATTTCCAATTCTTTGCCACCACAAAGAGAGGTGTTATAAATATTTTTGTACACGTGGGTCCTTTTCCCTTTTTTATGATCTCTTTTGGATACAGACCTGGTAGTGGTATTACTGGGTCAAAAACTCCCCTAATTTTATAAACTAGAATGAACCTTAGAGATTATCAAGTCCAATTCCCTAATTTTATATATAAGGAAACTGAGGCCCAGAGAAGTCAAGACACGTGACCAGAGTTACTCCAAGTATATGATTTTACTTTATCTTTACTAAATTTCATATTATCTAATTCAGTCCAGTGTTCTAGCCTGTCAACCTCTTTCTTAGTCCTGACTCTATCATCCAGTGTGTTAGCTATTCCTTTTAGCTTTTTGTCTTGTGCAAATTTGATAAGGTTGTCATCTTTGCAATTATCCAAGTCATTGATATATACTACATTCCCCTGATAAATCACTCCAATAATCCTACCTGAAAGGGAAATATGGTTAGTCTGGCATGATCAATTCTTAATGAAGCCAGGTTAGTTCTTTCTCATCTCTACTTCCTTTTCTAGATGTTCACAGTCATTCTCTTTTTGTTTTGTTTTGTTTTGTTTTGTTTTTGCACGAGGCAATGGGGGTTAAGTGACTTGCCCAGGGTCACACAGCTAGTAAGTGTCAAGTGTCTGAGGCCGGATTTGAACTCAGGTCCTCCTGAATCCAGGGCCGGTGCTTTATCCACTGCACCACCTAGTCGCCCCCTCACAATCATTCTCTTTAAAGATATTTTCTAGAATTTCCCCAGGAATCAAAATGAAGTTCACTGAACCATAATGTTCAGATTTCTTTTCTTCCTTTAAAAAAAACAAGATACTGTTTGCCTTTCTCTAACTTAACAGAATCTTTCTTGTTGTCCCAAGTCTTTTAAAGATTACTGAATGCCACAATGTCAGGGTTCACAAATTCCTCTTCTATTCATACTCTAAGAAGGAAGTCACCTGTCCTTATTGACTAAAATTCATCAAGAGCAACTAGATTCTCTTATTCTCTACTTACCTTCCTTATTTTGAAAAACCTATATGTTATAAAGGCTCTTACTTTTTCCTTTCTGCTATTTAGTTCTATCTCAACTCCCTTGCATGAAATTCCAGGTCCTTGATCCTAACCTGTCCAAAGTGTCTTCTCTGGGGCTATACATGGCAGAAAGCTCACAGGTGAGTAATTAGATGTTTTATACATTATTCCCCTCCCAATCTGCTACTGTCCAGCTAAACTTACCCTTTCTCCATTCCTCACCCATGATATCTCCAATCTCTGTGCCTCTGTACTGGCCTTTGCACCTCCATCTCTTAGAATCCCTCACATTCTTCAAGATTGAGCTCAAGCCCTTCTACAAAAAGCCTTTCCTGATCTTACTAATTACTAGTGCCCTTTCTCTCTAACTACACTGTATGTATGTGATATTCATTCTTTTTCTGATACACCATGCTAGGTGATACAGTGGATAAAGCACTGGACCTGGAGTCAAGAAGACCTGAATTCAAATTTGACCTCAGATACTTCCTGGTTTTGTGTCCCAGGGCAAGTCACTTAATTTGTCTGCCTCATTTTCTTCATCTATAAAATGGGCATTATCATAGCACTTGCCTCCCAGGCTCACCATGAGGATCAAATGAAATATTTGCAAGGTCCTTTACAAATATTTAAGTGTATTAAAATTGTTGCTGTTCTTAACATACATGTTTTCTACCTCTCTACCAGTTAAATGCATGTTCCTTGAAAGCTGGAAGTGTTTTATTTTATGTCTTTATATCTCTAGTACCAAGTAGGGTACTTTGCATATAATTGGTGCTTAATAAATGATTTTTGATTAGATGATTGACTGATCAGTCCATGGTATAGGATGGGTGGGGAAATACTATCCTAGAAAGTATGTTTAGGATATAACTTCATTTTTTCCCCTAGGGTTTCTCTATGTAGATCTTATAGAAAATGCAATGTGAAAGAATTATTTGATTCAATATCTTATGTCAGCGTAGATGTTGGTACATGCTGCATTACAATATATTCTTTATACAGCATTAAAGAAGAAGCAAAGGGTTAGAAACTGGTAAACAAAACCACTGGAATATTAAAGCTATAGTAGCCCACAGATGGTTGGCCATGGAGCAGGGAACTTCTTGCTGATAGACAGCTTTTTCTGGATGTTCTCTAGATTCACATGGACTTGAACTTGACCTGTAGTCAGACTGCCAAGAATATCACTAACTTTTATCTTAGAAGGAATGAGGAGGAAAGACATTGCAATCATGTAGAGCAAAGAAAACAAGAAATCATTATCCCAAGCAAGTGGCATATGTATATAGTCACTCCTCTTAAAGTCTAACAAGTGGATCACTCATCTTAGTTGGAGAGGCAATCTTCTAAGTCACAGCCCCAGGGGCAGGAGCAGTATGGGGATAAACCAGAAGCCTCTGATAACAAATGTCTTATAGCAAAAGGGCCAGGGCCCGATTCACCCCATGCACATTCTATGGGATGAGCCTAGTTCAGCAGATTGGGGACTAGATGGTCCTGCACATCATCAGAGGCTCCTGATTGGTCACCATGTATCCTGGTGTCTAAAGGCTTCTTGAAAAAGATAACTGGTAGGAGGTGAAGCCAAGTTAGCAGAATGGTAGGAGATAGTATGATAAACTTGCCACAAAATTCTGTTAAACAGATCTAAATAATATGCCCTTGGGGGCAGCTAGATGGTGCAGTGGTAAAGCACCAACCCTGAATTCAGGAGTACCTGAGTTCAAATCCGGCCTCAGACACTTGACACTTACTAGCTGTGTGACCCTGGGCAAGTCACTTAACCCTCATTGCCCTGCAAAAACAAAAAACAAAAAACAAAAACAAACAAACAAACAAACAAAAAAAGAAAATAATATACCCTTTCTACCCTTGATCTTTCTACAGTAACAATATATATTTCAGGAATAAGTTGGCAATGTGTATAAATGGGAGATAATATAGTGCTTCCTACTCTGGTATATATCCATGGTATATTTATAAGAGGGTTCTTAACCCTAGGTCCATGAACTTTTTTTTACTCTTGGATAACTGTGTTTCAATATAATTGGTTTCCTTGGCAATCCTATATATTTTACTTTATACATCTAAAAACATGGTTCTGATGACCAAAGGAGTCCATGACACACAAAAAAAGATAAAGAATGCCTCATCCAAAAGAATACCTCTCCGTACATGTTATTCCTTCATACCAATGTGCCCCCATTCTGCCCAGAACTTAAACTTCCTTAGTCCAAGGATTGTTCTATTTTTGTTATGGTTCCCAGCATTTTGAGAAGCAGCATAGCATAAAAAGCTGGCTTCAGAGGGAATCCTTCTGGACTTAATTCAAATCCTACCTCTGACAAGGACTGACTGTGTGATCCTAGGCAAGTCACAACTTCTAAGAGCTTTGGATTACTTACTAAGAAGGGTGCAAAGAAATTCCAGGTCTGCCTTGTTAGAGAGAGATTCTTCATCTGGGAGTTTCCCATTTCAGTAAAATCACATAGGGGCAGCTAGGTGGCACAGTGGATAGAGCACTGGCCATGGAGTCAGGAGGACCTGAGTTCAAATCTGGCCTCAGTTACTTAACACTTACTAGCTGTGTGACCCCGGGCACTTAACCCCAATTGCCTCACCAAAAAAAAACAAAAACAAAAACAAAACAAAACAAAACAAAAACAAAACTCAGTAAAATCACAGGTCCAGTTTCTATCTTTATCTCTATGTGTCTCATACCCCTTCCCCCAAGCAGACTACGAGCTCCTTAAAACTAGGAACTATTTGGTCTTTTTGGAGTCACGGAAGAAAGAGTGGGGTTTCCCTTTCTATGTATTTCCAGCACTTACCACAGTGCTTGGCACATAGTAGGTGCTTAATAAATGTTAAATAATTTACTGTTACTGTAGAATAAGGAGTGAGACAAGGACACTCTCAAGGTCTCTTTAAAGAACTTTGCAGTTGATTGCATGACATGGGAGATACTGACAAAGGACTGTCCAGCATGGCACGCCTGCATCAAAGAAGGTATTGTGCTCTATGTGTGAAGCAGAATTTTAATAGCTCAAAAGAAATGTGAGATACACAAATTTAGAGACCTCTCCAACCCAAATATTCAAATGGACCATTTGTGCCCAACTTGTGGTGGAGCTCTCTGAGCTCATATTGGTCTGATCAGTCAGAGTCAGACTGTACTTTGACTCCAACATAGGGATGCCATTTTGTTCCTCTTTGAGAACTAAGGACAACAACCAACCTTCCTCAACCAATATATTTCCAAAGCCTGACGAATTTATCTATAAAATATCACTCAAATCTATGCCTGCCTTTCCATTTTTACTGTTAACATTCTTAATTTAGCTAAGGCCCTTATGACCCCTCCTGTGAACCAGTCAATGCTTCCCAATCAGTCAGTCTCCTTGATTGCAATCTCTTCTCTCTACAATTAACTCAATGTAAAAATAGTCTTTCTGATGCACAAATGATTCGATCCTTCCCCTACTCAAAAATCTTTCAGTAGTGTTCATTGCTTAACAAATAAAACTTCTGATCTGACTAGAGTTTCTGCAGGCTGACTCTAGTCTAGCCTCCCTGCCTCCCCACACACCATTTGATGCCTTGGCTAAAGTAGCTTACTAGTTGTTCCCTGAGTTGCACCCCCTTTTGGAGTCATGATTTCTAAAAGTACTCACAATCATTTCACTGATTTCATATTTTTATATTTTACTGAGGCAAAAGAAAAAGGATTATTTTAGTCTGTATTCTTTAGTTATTCAGAGCGCTCTCTGATGGGTCCTAAAATTCTTATAGTACATTCCACTAGGAAATTGATTCCACAGACTAGGCAGAATGTCCAATCACTGGTTTGGAGCCAAAAGAGAACTTGAACATCATCTGCCACACCCCACACCCCACACCCATTTGACAGATGAGGAAACGTAAACCCAGAGAGATACAGGGACTTGCCCGGGTCACACAGTCATATGAAAAGCAAATTCTTGTAGCCCATAAGATCATAGATGTTGAGTAGCAAGGTATCCTAGACATTATAACTACTCTCATTTTGTAGATGAGGAACCAGGGGTCTAGACGGGTCTAGTGACTTGCCCAAATTCACACAGGAACTAAGTAGAACCAGAATTTTGGTCAATGTTTGACAACCAGCTCTCTGGGGGAAAATGTACTCATGACACACTTATAAATTTCACTTGCGCTTATTAACATTTTCTCTGTTGCTTTCTTAAGTCTAGATAATCACCAAAAAACAATAAATCAAACCCTGATTTGTAGGGTTTGCCAGTTTGGGGGGTGTAAATGTTTACATTGAAAACTTAACAATTGGCTTTTGTAAACTGATAAGATTTGGCTCCAGCATACCCCTCAATTCAGATAACTTTCCATTTTATCAATGCTATCTCCATGGCTCAGACCCCTGTCAATTTTTTTTAGCAGTAGATGGAGATATGACTACTAGGAACTGACATCTTGGAAAAAGCCTGGAAAATCAAGTAAAACTTCTTCTAGCTCTTTGGAATTTAGTGTTGAAGTGTTTGATCAGGTCTAGAACTAGGGAAAATTCTGATGGGATTCTAATTTTCAGTGGAAGAACTGGCAAAGGGAGAACACTGGCAAACAGTGGGAGAATAGGGGCAGCTGGGTGGTACAATAAATAAAAAGCTACAGCCAGAAAGACCTGAGTTCATACCCAGCCTCAGACATTGACCAGTTATATGATGCTGGGCAAGTCACAACTTCTTAATTTCCTCATCTGTAAAATGGGGATAACAATAATACCTAATTCCCAGGATGGTTGTGAGGAGAAAATGAATTAATATGTGAAAAGTATTGTATGAATGCTAGCTATTAGTAATATGCTGGATAAAAGAGCTTATGAATCTTTTTGCATGATGAAAGGACAATTGTATAAGCCAAATGCTTTACCTCAAGTATTATGTGGACCATAGCAGTCTATAATAATATTCTCCACTGATTCCCTTTCTATATCAAGATCATATTGTATACCTTCCATGTACCAATTTGGTAAATCTCACTACTTAAGTCTGGTAGTTAAGTAGATTGTATGTCAGTGGCAGCAATAACTGCTCTTAAATTATTATGGCTTTCAAAGCCCAAAATTATGACTTGGTCTCAGCTCCTCACTCCCTCCTTTTCTTGTTTTGACTTTTTATATGTATAATGCTAATAATATGGGGCAACACAATAATGGCAGGAAAAAATCTACTTTTGGGTTTCCTTAAGCCTACAGAAAGGCAGCATGTAGATACATTCATTATTAAGAAAGGGAGTGTGATGGGGGCAGCCAGGTGGCACAGTGGATAAAGCACTGACCCTGGATTCAGGAGCAGCTGAGTTCAAATCCAGCCTCAGACACTTGACACTTACTAGCTGTGTGACCCTGGGCAAGTAACTTAACCCCAATTGCCTTATGAAAAGAAAAGAAAAGAAAAGAAAAGAAAAGAAAAGAAAAGAAAAGAAAAGAAAAGAAAAGAAAAGAAAAGAAAAGAAAAGAAAAGAAAAGAAAAGACAGGGAGTATGAGGGGCAGCTAGGTAGCACAATGGATAAAGCACTAGCCCTGGATTCAGGAGGACCTGAGTGCAAATATGGCCTCAGACACTTGACACTTACTAGCTGCGTGCCCCTGGGCAAGTCACTTAACCCTCATTGCCCTCCAAAAAGAAAAGAAAAGAAAGGGAATGTGATAGCTGATTTAATAATAATAGCTAGAATCTATATTGTGCCCACTATGTGCCAAGCAATGAGCTAAGGACTTTATGAGTATGATCTCATTGGAGCCTCACAACAACCCTGAGAGGCAGATGCTATTATTATCCCCATTTTACAGATGAGAAAACTGAGGCAAACAGTGCCTTGCTCAAGGTCACACAGCTAATAAGTATCTGAAGTTGGATTTGAAGAGTGTTTCACCCACTGTGCCACCTAGCTACTTAGATTTGTCCACCATGTATCTCTCTTCTTGAGTAGCCACCAATTCAGTAGCCAACTTAGTTTCTCTTTGGTACATGTGTGGTATCTCTTCCAAAAGGGCTGCAGTATGCTAAATAACTACTGGGAGACAGCTAATAAATATATAAATACTTAGGCTACTCTTTCACCTCTGTGGCCAATAGCTTTAAGCAGCGATGCCAAGAAGTTGAAACAATACAACCTGGCTTTGAATTTTAGCTAGTCAATAAACATTTTAGGTAGTCAGTAAATATTTAAATTGCCTACTATGTGCCCAGCACCGTGCTGAGTACAAAGAAAAGTAAAATGTAGTCCTTGCTTTCAAGGAGTTCATGGTATAATGGAAAAGAAAATAGGTGAGGGCAGCTAGGTGGCACTGGCCCTGGATTCAGGAGGACCTGAGTTCAAATCCAGCCTCAGACGCTTTACACTTACTAGCTGTGTGACCCTGGGCAAGTCACTTAACCCCAACTGCCTCACCAAAAAACAAACAAACAAAAAAGAAAAAGAAAGAAAATAGGCAAATAACTATGCACAGACTATGTATAGGACAAATTGGGATGATCAAGGAAGGGAAGACATTAGAACAATAGGGAATCAAGAAAGGCTTCCTGTAGAATGTAGTGTTTTAGCTAAGACTTGAAGCTAGGAAAGCCAGGAGGCAGAGATAAAGAGAGAGAGAATTCCAAGCATGGGGGACAACCAGTGCAAATGACCAGAATTAGGAAATGGAATATCATGTGCAAAGAATAGGAAGAGTAGTGTGACTGGATCACAGATTTCATGGGGGAGGTAACAGGAAGGTGTGGTGGTAAAAGGGGTAGGAAGTTATGAATGCCAAACAGAATGTTCTAGTTGATCCTGGAGGGGATAGAGAGCCTTAATAAACTGGAAGTTATTAGGGAGGGGCGATGCCTACAGGTAGGGTAGGTAGGGTAGTGACATAGTCAGACCTGGGCTTTAAGAATCTCATTTTTGGCAGCTGAGTGGGAGATGGACTGGGATGGGGAGAAATAAGGCAGCATTAGTCAGCAGGCTCTTACAGTAGTTCAGGAATGAGGTGATGAGGGTCTGTACCAGTGGTGGCAGTGTTAGAGAAGAGAAAAGGGAATAGACAAGGTGATATTACAAAGGTAAAAACCAACAGTATTTGGTAATGGACTCATATGGGGTGGGCTGAGAGAGTGAGCGAGAAGTCAAAGTTGACTCCAGTTGGAAGCCTAGGTGACTGGGGAGGATGGTGGTACCACCATTGTTGAAATTGTTACCCCAACAACAATAGGGGAGATGGGAAGAGGAGGAAGTTACGGGGGAAAGTGAATGAATTTAATTTTGTACACATTGACATGTACAAAAGGGATTAAAAAGAAATCAAGGAACTTATAATAGATTGTCTTCTCAAGGTGTTTAGACACAAAAGAGAGGAGAGATATGAGATGATAGCAAGGGGGTATAGATGGATGCAGAGAGAGGGTTTGGGGAGATAGGAGAGACATAGGAAAGTTTAGAGGCAGTAGGGAAGCAGCCAGTAGAGGAGAGATGGAAGCTAAGTGAGAGTTTGAGGGTGATAGAAGACGCATTCTGCTGGAGAAGAAGGAATGTTATGGTGCCACTTGTGCCTCAGAGACATTTGCCTTGGCAAAGAAAAAACCACCTTATCATATGAGACAAAAGGAGCTCAAGACAGCTTATTGAACAATACAGTAATGAAAGGGAAAAGATTGAGAGTTTCTATGTTTCCCCAAATATGGTGCCACTTGCCCTCCTACTTCCTTGTAGTGAAAATATTTTCAACCACTGTATACCAGTAGATGATTTTTTTTTTGGTGGGGCAATGGGGGTTAAGTGACTTTCCCAGGGTCACACAGCTAGTAAGTATCAAGTGTCTGAGGCTGGATTTGAACTCAGGTCCTCCTGAATCCAGGGCCGGTGCTTTATCCACTGTGCCACTTAGATGCCCCCCCCCATTATTTATTTTGCAAGCATTATTTCCCAGTGAGGTATGTAGTATCGAATCTCCAAGCTCTCTTTCTCCCCAATCATTATAACCTCATGCCCAGAGGCTAAATAATAACTCTCAAAAGATAGAAGGGCATGGTATAGACATTGTGGCAAAATATTTGTAAAGGTAGAGAGCCAGATAAATCCTCACTGGTCAATCTCCAGAAACTATTACAGAGCCACAATTATAAGCCTAGTCAGCATGTAGATTTATCCAGCCACGATTCATGCTTTCGGACAGAGCTAATGCCACAGATATAAGGCCAGGGTGGTGGTAACATTTTTGCGATGAACTTTCTGAGTCCATCTCTCTATTCTTGGTATTGAGAAAGCAGTTCCCCTCCAGACTTGGCAGTGGGCCTCATTTGGGAACAGAACAGATCTGTTCCTAATAACATTCTGGCCTTTTGGGAATCAGAACATGAACCCTCCCTTAGTCTCATGTGACATTCAAAATTTGTGAAATCCTTTCCTCCCTTTGTTCTTGCATGATTTTGTTCTTCCTAGTCTTTTTTCTTCTAAAATAAAATCTAAAATAGAATGAGACATTCTATTTTAGAATAAGATATTCTATTTTAGAGTTTCCTCAAGTATTTCTGAGGAAAGATGATAAAGGCTGCTAAGTTAAAAGAATAATCATAAAACTTCCAGCATGGCTGTGATGAAAGCATATAATCTCTGAATTAAGAAAGCTCCCCAAGACAGAGTATATAATGCTTGTGCCTTGAGTAAAATTTTGTGAATATCTCTTGGAAAACCTACTTGTTTAAATACTGTAGTTCTACCCCCCCCCTTCCTGCCTCCTTTCAAGGTAGCTCAATATTTTGAGTAGTTTCTGATCTTGTGCTTTTTCAGTTAGGATAGCTTTTATTAAAAAAAAAAAAAACAAATTCCCAACAATCTGTATGATATCAAATCCTAGACGATCTAACAGTGTTGTCTTTATGCAGACTGATGTGAGGACACCTGAATTATTGATCGTCTCTACCAGTTTGTATATTATAATAAGATGACTTCTGAATTTGAGGTTCCTTTTTATTGCAAATTATTTCAGCTTGTTAGATGAGAGAGAGATACATCACTTGTTGCTAGCTGTTTCATGGTTTGGAAATTGTCCTGGAAACACCAGACAGCTTTATTTGGTGACTTTTTTTTAATAGATGGGGCATGGTGGTTATGTGGGATTTTTAAGTGCTTCTGTACTGAGAATTCTTTGCTCTGAACAGAAAAATCTTTGCTAATAGTGAACAAATATGAGGAATTTATTTAAATTTGTTTTCTATCGAACTAAAATCATATTTTTAAAAATTTTACATGTCACATATCTACTCAAACTGGTAAAATCGGAGTTCAAATATCTTACAATATGAGGATCTGAGTGCAAATATCTTGCAATTGGGGAAGTAATTTTAAAATAAAAGACTTCTAGTGTCTTTAAAAAAAAAAAAGCTCCCCAGGAACCTTGCACAGAAAGTCCACATTTAGCTTTGTGGGTTTGACTGGAGAAAAAAAATATTGCAGATTAATTCAAATTCAGCAAACACTGAGCATCTAGTTTGTGCAGAACATATACCATGAATCTGAAGTGCCCATCATCCCCATGGCTGGTCTTAGCATGTTTCAATTTATGGATTCTCTGCCTAAAGGAGCTCCCAGGCTTTGTACAGCTAGCTCCCATTTAGTACAAATAATGAATCCAATGAAGTGGTTGCACATATTCAAATTCATACCATTTGAAGTTATAATTATGTAAACTATGGTCATTGGTTTCGGCCCAATGGAAACACATGGTGCAAATTTGAATAATGTGGCCACTTCAGGGAATTCATTATTTGCACTGAGACTGAGCAGTACTTATACACCTATACTCAAATATTTCAAAAATTGAACTCAGTATGTGAAAAGGAACTTTAAGCTTTAAGCTGCATCAAATAAAACAAGTTAGTGGCTCCCAGGGTCCTTGAAGAGTTCATTTGGAAAGTTTATAATTTACTCACTTTTAGGCCAGTTATAATTTCTGTTATTACTCTCCTATTAAATTTCTTTGATTTAGAAGTACTCTTCTACCAATTAATCATGATTTCTATTTCAGGGTTTTAAATGGTTCCCATGAGGCCTATTTCCTTCTCATCATTACTATTTGGATTTCACTTTAAAAAATAGATGCTCAGAATTTTAAAACTCTTAAAGATGAATTTAACTGAGACATCATTTGCATCAGAGAAAAATACTCATCTAAGTGCACTTCTTCACAGTGTGGGCCTATAACCATTTTTATGTTCCATATTATGTAATGTGCTTTGAAACTGGAATAAGAGAGTGAACAGAAGACTTCTATGACGATGCTCATAATTCTAGGTTGTTTTCCTTTTCATTTTGGTCTGGTCTTTTGATTTCATTGGTGTAGAGAATTCTTGTAAGGAAACACCCATTGCAATTTATAGTCTTGTTGTTTGTCCGTTATTCTCCAAGAGGATTGGGGTGATGTCATAACTTGCACTGAGTTGAATGTAAGTGAGGGAGGCCTGTGCAAGGTCAATCTCTCCTCCAGAGATATCTGGGTCTAGTGACAAGATATACATCAGGATGACTGGAGATGGCTCTGAATGTTTGAGGCAATCAGGGTCAAGTGACTTACCCAGGGTCCCATGGCTAGTAAGTGTCTGAGGTGAGATTTGAACTCAGGTCCTCCCAACTTACCGGCCAGTGCTCTGTCTACTATGTCATCTACTGCATTTATGTTCTTAGAGTTTCCTGGGACACTAAGAGGTTAAGTGACTTGGCCAAGTTCAATCAATCAACACATGTCCGAGGCTGAACCTGAATTGAATGCAGATCTTACTGACTCCCTTGTTGGCTTTCTCTACACTATGCCATATGACCGCTCCTAAGATAATAGTCTCGGGCATAGTGGATAGAGTGTTGGGTATAGTACTGTAGTAAAAATTATTTGTGGTAAAGATTAATATTCCTATTTTTAGCTAACTCATTTGGGACGGGCCACACCTGGCCCACCCTGAGCTTAGGAGGTTACATATGCTACTGAGCTCAGAAAGGCAGCTTTTGAAGGACTTCCGTTTTGGGGGTAGAAGAGATTGAACTCTCGCTGAAGGGAGGCAGGCTGCTTCCGGAAGGGGAGGAGTCTTCCGGAACTCAGCCTTTTTCCTGCTGGGCCCTTGAGCTGGGCCTTGAGTGTGTTCATGCTCTGTCTTGGTGAGGCGACTTTGGTCCGGGTGGTGCGCCCACAACCTTAGACTGGTGGGCTGTTCAGGTGTTTGGTGAATTTAATTACAGAAAACCCTAATAAGCTAAGTTTAGAGTTAAGAGCATTTCTCTGTATTTCTATTTTCCTATTTCCTTATCTTTGATTTTTATTAGTTTCACCTTTGTTGTTTAATTCCCAAGTAATAAAATCTGATCCTTTTGTGAATTAAGCTTAGAGGCTCCTTTCTTATTGGGAGAAATATCTAAAAAGGGCAGTTCAGAGGGGAGGTTAAACCTAAAAGGGACCCTCATATTTCTGGGACCCCAATATTAAGGTAAGTCACCCAAATAATGCTCCACATATCAAATTTTGGCCCTCACAGTACATAGAGTGCTTGAGCATAGTGGATAGAGTTCTGGTCCTGGAGTCAGGTTCATCTTCCTGAGTTCAAATCTGGCCTCAGACACTTTCTAGCTGTGTGACCCTAGGCAAGTCACTTAACCCTGTTGGGCTCAGTTTTCTCATCTGTAAAATGAGCTGGAGAAGGAAATAGCAAACTATTCCAGTATCTTTGCCAAGAAAACCCCAAATGGGGTCATGAACAGTTAGACACAACTGGAAAATTACTGAACAAGATAATAGTATTGCTACTCAAATGTAGCATTTCCAAGCATGCTGTTTTATGTATCCTTTTGTTCTTTCTGTAGTATTCAATTAAACAAATTTACTAAGTTCTAACTGTGTGTGAAGCAGTGTTCTAGGAGCTGGAGTTAAAAAGACAAGGGGGGGTGGCAGCTAGGTGGCGCAGTAGATAGAGCACCGGCCCTGGAGTCAGGAGTACCTGAGTTCAAATCCGGCCTCAGACACTTAACACTTACTAGCTGTGTGACCCTGGGCAAGTCACTTAACCCCAATTGCCTCACTAAAAAAAAAAAAAAAAAGACAAGGGGGGAAAATTCTTTTTCCTTTAGAAGTTTCCATTCTCTTGGAACAGAGCATTTACGGTCCTAGTAAATATATTTAACCAATAAGATCTTTGAGTCATTTTCATTGTACTGATTGCAGGACCCCAGAAACATCATTCCAGTATGAATCAAGTATTCTCAACAGCCATAGCTAGTCTTCCTTTGATGCTGTTTCTCAAAAACATTGATTTATTATGTTTTTAGCAAGACTAGCCTAAAGCAAATTCTGAAGTAGACACTATTTGTCTTAGTGCCCCATGTCATCCCTCTCCTCCCTTCTCTCCCCACCCCTTTAAAAAAAAATGCTTCCCTCTACTTTCCTTCTTCCTTTCGGGTGCCTAATATTCATATTCATTTACCTTTCCCCATCAAACCCACCAAAAAAGGTGTCTGATTTATACTTTAGTGTGATATCAAAGATTTCTGCTTTAGGGTGAATTCAGGTCAGATCTCACCCTATTGTATTTATATTTTTAATGAGAGCCTAATCTATAGGAGCCATTTTCTCAGAGCATTTTCTCTGATTTCTGATGATTTTGTCTCTAAGGCCCCTCTAAAAGGGGCCTTTTAACTTGGCTGCTGAAGCAGGACTGAGAGGTGGACAAAAGATTCCCCCAAGAGTTACTTCACCTCTTTCCACCTTGACTTTTATTGAGGGAAGTCTTTGGGTAGATACACCTTGGGCTTTAATGTCTTCACACAGGTCTTTCCACACGACTGTGAATATGAGTTTGTTCATTTCTTCTTTGCTGATGTTCTTTCTAGATCTTGGCTGAAGGAGCATTGACTAAACTATGACTTTGTCCACTTTGAGCAGTCAGGAGAGGAAGCTTCTTAGCTTACTGGAGTCCAGGACAGATGGACTAAACAACCCGCTTGTCTTAGGACAGCAATGGATCAAAGGTGGCCCAAACAGAGCATTCAGAAAAGAACTCAGTGGGGTGAATGCTTTAATGTTGAGCTCATTCTCTCCGCAGATTGAGATGGCACAAGAGATTTTCTTTGGTTTGGGGAATACCTGTACTTCTCTTCTTGCTACATTTTCTCAATAATCTGCCTTTGTACAAATCTTGATCTTCCCCTTGTAAAAATTGATGTTAATTCATGATTGATATTGAGGATGCCAATCAATGGTGTTGATTATATAAGGAAGATGCTAAATATAACTAGCAATCGACATTGGGGAAAACACACTGGAATAAGGGCAAGTCAATAGCACTAAAGAATAGCCCTACTTCTCCCCATGGGTAACCTTAGATCTCTAAGGAGGAAATGTAGTCTTGTTCTGAGAACTCAACTATTAGTGCAAGTAGAAATTGGGATAAGGATCTTCAGAGCTTGTAAATCAATTTTAAAGCTTTATTACTATTATGGAATGGAACGTTTTGTCACTTTTTCAGAAATTTCAAGTGCAGCATACCTTTTTTTTTTTTTTTTTTGGTGTTTTATTTTGTTTTGTTTTTGCAGGGCAATGAGGGTTAAGTGACTTGCCCAGGGTCACACAGCTGGTAATCAAGTGTCTGAGACCAGATTTGAACTCAGGTCCTCCTGACTCCAGGGCCGGTGCTCTATCCACTGAGCCACCTAGCTGCCCCTCTCATTATTATTTTTAATGAAATTGTTATTTCTGATTTATTCTTTGACCTACTATTTAGGATGAGGTGGTTTAGTTTCCAAATGATTTTTAATTTTTTTTTGGTGAGGCAATTGGGGTTAAGTGACTTGCCCAGGGTCACACAGCTAGTAAGTGTTAAGTGTCTGAGGACGGATTTGAACTCAGGTCCTCCTGAATCCAGGGCCAGTGCTCTATCCACTGCGCCACCTAGCTGCCCCGCAGCATACCTTTTTAATAGGGCTTCCCAAAGCCCAGGAAATCAAAGTAGTCTATTTGGCCAGGTTTCCAAGAATTTCTCCTACTACCTATAATAACTCATAATACTCAGGAGCCAATTCTCCATTGACAGTTAATTGTGAGGCAAGATTTACAAAGGAGCTATTTGCCACTCATGAATCACACACAAAAATGGAGACAGGCAACCTATGTATGACTGCAAGCTCAACCAAGGAATAGTTTCATGGGATCATAGAATGTCAGACCTAGATGATTAAAGATCATCTCACATAGTGTGGTGGGAAAAGCAATGGATTTGACATCAAGGGATCTGAGTTCAATTTCTGGCTTGAGTGATGACACCTGGAGTGGAAGTGGCATGGTGTGGAAATTGTCCAGAATTATTTTGATTATAGCCTCCAGATGTTCTGTAGCTTATCAATTTCTTTCCTAAAATGTGTTGGCCAGAATGGAACCCATTAATCTAGGTGTGCTTTGACCAGTACAGTATATATTGAGGACTAGCACATCCCTAATCTTGGATCCTGTGCTTCTCTTAATGAAACCCAAGAGGGTCTTAGTTTTCTTGATGTCCAGGTTACACTGTTCACCTGTACTGACCTTTCAAATTGCTAAAAACAAAGGTTAGCAAACTAAATCCCAGGGCCAAATCCTGCTTGGTGAATGTTTTCATACAGCTTGCAAACTAAGAGTGTGTGTGTTTGGGGGGGGGGTTGTTTTTAAATCATCAATATTTTTTATTATAGTTTTGGGTTCCAGTTTTTATCCCTCCTCTCCTTCCTCCCCTCCCCCTTCCTTGATTTGGTAAGCAATGAGATATGGGCTATACATATGCAATTAGGTAAAAGCTCAAAGATGCAAAAGAACAGGGCTGGATTTATTTGGCTCTAAGGCCATAGTGGACTGACCCCTGCACTAAAGGCAAAAAATTTCTTTTTTCAAATAAACTGTTGTTTAGCCATGCTTCCCTCAACCTACACTTGTAAAGTTGTTTTTTTCTTGAACTCACGAAAGATTTTATATGTATCTGACAAAATCCATATTAATTATATATTTGGTATTCCTTTCCTCTTTTTGTCATTTGTAACTATGATAAATATACCACAATTGCCATTGTCCAAGTCATTGACAAAAACACCAGCTTTCTGCTCTTTCCCCAAAGATCCTATTGTAGGCCTATGTTTCCCAGAGAGGGATGTAATCTCTAGGCTCTCATTCTCCCCAAATGATCATAACCCCATGCCCAGGGATAAATAATAATTCCAAAAAGATAAGAGGACATGTTGTGGACTGATTGCCTCAGTCTTCCCTTTCCATTTCCTCTAAGATGTAAACATTTTAATTGTCACAGTGACAAAATAGTGGTAGAGAGCCAGGTAAATCTCTATTGACAGTTCTCCTCAGCACCACTTGGGGCGTTCCACCAGAGACCTCTTTTTCCACTGATACTGACCCATCAATGACTATTAATGATTATACTTTGAATCTGGCTATTAAACTGGTTCCCAAATCCCAGTAACTATTCTCATGTAGTCCACATCTCTCCATAATGTGTACAAACATAGTATGAGACACTGCCAAATGTGGTGTAAAATCTATGTAAATTGTATTTACACTACTTGCCTGAGCAACCAGTATAATAACCCTGTGTAAAGAGAAAGAGAGAGAGAGAGAGAGAGAGAGAGAGAGAGAGAGAGAGAGAGAGAGAGATGGGGTTAATATGGTATAATCTATTCCTGTTAAATCTATACTGTCTCTTTGTCATCTCTGCTTTCTTTTCTGGATCATTTATTCAATAGCATTTATGAAGCATCTCCTCTATGCTAGGCACTGTGCTAGGAGTTAGGAATACAAAATAGAAGTATAAAACCGATAAGGATATTATGTTCTTTTAATATCCCTTTAAAAATGCTGTTTCTGGAAGGCAGCTAGGTAGTGCAGTGGATAAAGAACTGGCCCTGGATTCAGGAATACCTGAGTTCAAATCTGGACTCAGACACTTGACACTTACTAGTTGTGTGACCCTGGGGAAGTCACTTAACCCCCATTGCCCCCCCAAAAAAATGCTGTTTCTGGGGGGCAGCTAGGTGGCACAGTGTATAAAACACTGGCCCCGGATTCAGGAGGACCTGAGTTCAAATCCCACCTCAGACACTTGACACTTACTAGCTGTGTGACTGCACAAATCACTTAACTGTCATTGCCCCACCAAAAAAAAAAAAAAAAGGAAAAATGCTGTTTCAGATTGAACCAGGAATCAATATACACTGTTGTAGACTCTATTCTCCTCCTGTTTCTTGAAAAATATGGACAATGTTTGCCCTTCCTTGATTCTGTAAAAAAAAAAAAAAACATTATCTGCAGTCTTTTCAAGATCACAGCCAATGGCTCAGCAACCACATCTACCTGTTCTTTCAGTACTGTGGAATATTCATTTGACTCCATTAACTAGAGTTCTTCAGGGTCAGCTAAGTGTTCTCTTAAAATCTTCTTCTGTGTCTTCATTGCCCTTAAATCGACCTAACAAGAGGTATTGAGTAAGCCTCTACTGTGTGGCTGAGGATGGAAAAACAAATATGAAATAGTCCCATTTATCCAAAGAGCAATGCTAAGCACCATCGTAACTGGGTTGTCACTCTATTCTGTGAATGAAAATGTTCCCTTTAAATATTTATCTGTATTATTGTTCAGTCACATACAACTCTTCCTGACCCCATTTGGGATTTTCTTGGCAAAGATAGTGGAATGGTTTGCCATTTCCCTCTCCAGTTCATTTTACAGCTGAGGAAAATGCAGCAAACAGGGTGAAGTGACTTGACTAGAGTGACACGGCTACGATGTATCTGAGGCTGGATTTGAAACTCAGGTCCTCCTGACTCCAGGCCGAGCACTCTATGCCATCTAATTGCCCCTTTACGAGTCTATGTTATTTAATATGGCATGTGAACAGAAGTTATTTGCTATTATGTGGGTCCAAGTTCTTGAATGCAAGGTTTGAGAGAGGGGCACTTATCCTTTAGACTTTTTTTTTCATTTAGCAGAAGCTTAGGATAGATTCTAGAGCTAAGAGACTATAAAAATCAATTTTCTTCTTGAGTACAAATGAAGAATTTGTGCATACGGTTTTCCTGTCATTACTAGAGAGAACATGGAGGAGACAGAAAAGAAATAATACCTTCTTTTCTGATGAAGCTGTTATTACTTTGACTCGCAATTTAAGGTTTGTAAAATACAATTATTAACCACATTTTCCAGATGAAGAAATTGAGGCAGACAGAGGTTAAGTGACTTCCCCAGGATCACACACCTAGAAACTGTCTGAGATTAGCTTTGAACTCATGTCTTCCTGATGTTCCAGAGTTCTTACCCATTGTACCATCTACCTAGCTGCCTCATGAAGTTGATTACCGAGAGAAACTGAGTCATGTGGGACTGTGTTTCCAGAGGTTAAGAGAAGATAGTTGTAGTTACAAGTTATAGTTTGAGATCACTTGGGGTGACATTTCTCATAGCAAAAACACTGTTAATGATTATTGTGTTATCATTGCTTATGTTGTTAATCAAATGTATAGCTGGTACTTTTTTTTTTTTTTTAGTGAGGCAGTTGGGGTTAAGTGACTTGCCCAGGGTCACACAGCTAGTAAGTATTAAGTGTCTGAGGCCGGATGAACTCAGGTACTCCTGAATCCAGGGCCACTGCTCTATCCACTGCGCCATTTAGCTGCCCCCAATAGCTGATACTTTTGATATGAATACAGATGAGCGTTTTTTATATATAAGCAATCATTAATGGGAAGAGAGGTTTCTCCAGTTTATTAAATAAATACTATTTAATGAATTGGGGGAGGTTCAAATTAATTAATGAGAAAGAGGACATAATTTATTAATTATTAAGAACATATCAAAAATACACCTGGATCATCTTAGAGATCATGAGAACAAAATTGAAAATAGGCAAAAAATCAAATAGAAGAGGGAGAGGTGACATAAAAGTGAGCTTGTCCAGTCCCTGGAATCTTTAAATTACTACACACACACATACACACACGCGCACACACACACACACACACACACACACACACACACACACACACACCCCCTTTGGATACTTCCCTTTGCAGATGATAGAGGTCTAATTTATTAAGCCCCAGAGTAATATGATACCTCACTTAGATATGTTATTATGTAAAAGATTTGTATAACAATCTATCCAATAAAAAAGAAAAAAATCAAACGGAAAAAATGGTTATCTCACAGCTTATGACAAGAAATCAGATGGTTATTCCATTAAGTTAATCCTCTGGTACATACTACTACAGGTATTACAGATAGATGCTGATTTGGGGCCAGAATTGAACAGGAGGAAGAGAAAGTATTATATTGCATTTGGAAACTTGTGCATCAACTTTCAATCATGCCAAGCTATTCCCTGGCATGAAGACTCAATTCTTTCATACAAAATTTCTTTCAGAGAAGCTGTGCGGTTTTGAATCTCCTAACACTACAGTCTCTAAAGAATCAAGACTGACAGGGATTGGCCAAAGTGGGCTGAAGCACATTTCCAACAATGAGCCACATGCAAGAAGTGGAATAAGAAATACAATTGAAGAATTCTATACAAAAAAGGGAAGTGGGCCAGTCAAATAGCAAGAGTAAAGGAAAAATAGATAGACAGTCCAAATATTTATATCCTTCCTCCCCATAAAAAGGTCCAGAGGAAAGTTTCCAGAACATTGTACAAATTCCCTATGGAATATCTATGGGAGAGTATGGACAAGAATTATACAAGATGAAAAGGCCTGGATGGGTCAAGATCTGCACCAATGGAGGGAGAGAATACTCACATCCATGAGATCACAGGTACATTGAAGTATCGTTACCAATGCTGAAATTATTCTGAGAAAACAATTTAATACTTTGGTGCCTCTATAGAGAACCATTCTGAGGCCTTCTAACTATCTCATCAAGCAGTTTGTCATTCTGTTGAATTTGTTTGAGAAACTGTTTGAGAAACTGTTTCTTCTGGTTGACTTTCCTTTTTATCAGCAAGTGTCTCACGGGACTTCCTATATTCAAAGTACTCAACACTCCCATAGGACACCATTGACAAAATCAGTACCCCGAGAAGGATATATAGCTTGGTTTTGACACACAAAGATGTGCTGTATCCAAAAGCAATGACAAATCCGAGAGAGTCCCATAAGCGGTAATTGGCAAAAGCAGCCTCTTTGTTCTTCACAAATAGAACTCCATAGATGACTGCAAGGGGAAAAAAAAAAGAAATGATAAATTTGTCCTGAAACCATGCTATTTTTTTTTTCATTTCTGAGACTAGGAAACCATATATCACCATCCCCCAAATAGTTCCATCAAAATGTGTTTTTTTTCAAGTAAATCTTCCATTTTTGTACTGAAGCTAAAACAAATTATTGTTATTTGTTCAAGTTACCTTTTTCCATGCTTTTCTAGAAGTGAAGAATAATAACATGCTGTTATTAATTCATTATGATCTAGGTCAAATATAATATTTCAAAAGCAAATACAAACAAAGGAAGCAATAACAATTAGCATCAAGTATTTATCCGTTCACAGAAGTAGACTCAAGAATCACCCACTTTGTGCCTGGCAGCAGTTTTAATTGTTAGGTATACATATATGCATGCACAAATGCATATACATGCATGCATGCACGCATGTATTAATACACATGTGTATGCATATACATGTACACACATACAATATATAATACACATGTACGTGTGCATGTGTGTGTGTGCATATACATATACCTAAACCTATAATATACATACATTAGGAATGCTGCCCATCAAAAAAGTCATATTCTAAAATAATGTCTCATCTCCCTTAAGAGATGGTTAGCTGTGTTGGCTGCTAATTTAGGATAAAGGGAGTAAGTATATTTTCCTTGCTTGTGAGAGAAAGCATGAAGAAAATCTTCTGAGAAAGTAAGGGGAGCTTATCAAAACTTGGGGCTCCTAGTGCTTTGCTAAACTGAGTCTTTGTTTTGAAAGCAAAAAACGAATCTACCATTTAACCCAGACAGAAACAGGTTGGTTGACAGTAGAGATAACAAGTCGAATTGAGAAATCAGTTCCATGAAAAAGGAAACACATGACTTATTTCTTCTATGTGTCTGAGACCACCAAAATAGACTGAGAAGACCTCTATAACTCTCTTAAACTATCTTCTTATTGTGATTCCTACTCCAACCTCACACCATGGCTTACTCTAGGAAAACTCTTTAAAAGACCAGAATGTTCTAATATTATTTAAAAAAAAATTTAAATAATAATATACCTTTTATGTAAAGTTTTGAATTCTAAATTCTATTCCTTTCTTGTTCCCTGCTTCCCCCCTCCCTTAGGCGGTAAGCCTCAGGTTTTCAGATATGTTATACATGTGCATTTATATAAAACATTATACCATCTAATATTATTTTTAAAGGATAGAACAAGGGATAAGAGAAAAAACTGTGTTCTCTCTGCAAGGTTACAGTGATTTGAGGGGAATCAAGTATATAAGGAAGAGACTGACAGCTAGAAAGAAAGAAACACCAGGTTATTTTTGCAAAATTCATTTTAAATTCCAACACTGATGAAAATGACAGAAGTAGGTAACATTTACAAATTGCTTATAGTGAAGTAGGTGCTATTATTATCCCCATTATCCTATTCCCAAACCAAACTTGCTTCACTGGGTATTGGTTATTCCTTCTCCGGGGCAGCTATGTGGCACAGTGGATAAAGCACTGACCCTGGAGTCAGGAGAACCTGAGTTCAAATCTGACCTCAGACACTTACTAGCTGTGTGACCCTGGGCAAGTCCCTTAACCCCAATTGCCTTAAAAAACAACAACAACAACAAAAACAACTGGCCTCGCTCCAGTCATCCTGATATATATCTTGCCACTGGACCCAGATGGCTCTGGAGGAGAGAATGAGCTTAGTGACCTTGCACAGCCCTCCCTCACTTATATCCATTTCATTGCAAGTCTTCAAGAATGAAGGACAAACAACAATGATTATTCCTTCTCTTATATGCTATAAGAGAAGCAAATCATCTCCTATCTCTGTGCTGTTGTATTGGCCATCCCCAATACCTGGAATGCAGCCCCAGCTCATATATTCTTTACAGAATAATTCTTTTCATATGTCTTTAAGGTTTGCAAAGTGCTTATCTTTTGTGATTTCATTTGATTTTCACAACTCTGAAGGAGATGCTGTTCTTATCCCCATTTTAGAGAGGAAGAAACTGAAGTTGGGAAAGTGACTTGCCCAGCATCACAGAGCTAGTAAGTATCTAAGGGAAGTTTTGAACTCAGGTCTTCCTGATTCAAAGACCAATACTCTGTCCACTGTATCACGTAGCTATCTTTTTTTCTGGACATGGAAGGGATGAAGAGGAAGATCTTATTTTATCAATTATCGATTAACTTTTTTTAATGAAAATATGGCATCTAAGCACTGAATAAATGAACTTTTGTCTTTCTGCCTTCATCGATATTTCTGAAATAGTGGAAATGAGCCCTCTCACAACTTTCAGGCATACCTTCCTGAACAGAAGGTTGTTTTTCCTCTCCTTGCCTTAGGGCACCTGCCAACAGACTACTTAGCAGCTGTGCATCTGGCAGCTGCACAATCTCATGTCTTAAATGCCAAAATCTTTGGAGAATTATCTAAAAATAATCAAATGGTGCAAAGTACTAGGATTAGCACACTCCTGGGAACATTTTAAAACCCTCTCATTTCTTCCCTTTCTTTTTTTTTTCTTTACATAAGTCTTTAAAATTCAGTCCAAAAACAGAGTCAAAGAGAGGGAAATTTTAATTGAGTTGAGAGGCTTTGTTTAATATTGCATTGGTTATATTTTTAATGCCAAGTGCATTAAACTTGAACCAAGTGCAATAATTATTTGGTTTAGGGACAGCTAGATGGTGCAGTGAATAAAGCACTGCCCCTGAATTCAGAAGGACCAGAGTTCAAATCCAGCCTCATACACTTGATACTTAATAGCTGTGTGACTCTGGGCAAGTCACTTAACCCTTATTGCCCTGCAAAAAAAAGAAAAAGTGGGAGAACATAAGTCCTAGCCAGTCAGAACCAATTGAGAGGTGATGAGTGAAAAGGCAGATCTAGAATGATACTGAATCTGATATTCAATTATAGATAATATAATATATACTTTATTTTCTTAAAAAAACTCAAGGAGGTAAAAATAAGATTGTAAATTTGGCTCAAAGATTACAAATAATTAAAAAGTGGGGAGAGGAAAAGGTAATTTCAGAAATTTGGAATGGTGGCAAAAGGCTGTGTGCAATTTCTGATGCCATATGGTCTTGACTCATTTCTTTCTTTTTTTTTTTTTTTTTTTGCAGGCAATGGGGGTTAAGTGACTTGCTCAGGGTCACACAGCTAGTAAGTGTCAAGTGTCTGAGGCCGGATTTGAACTCAGGTACTCCTGAATTCAGGGCTGGTGCTTTAACCACTGCA
Organism: Dromiciops gliroides; assembly: GCF_019393635.1. Lineage (NCBI taxonomy): Eukaryota > Metazoa > Chordata > Mammalia > Microbiotheria > Microbiotheriidae > Dromiciops > Dromiciops gliroides. Next base: position 410,952,598 of record NC_057864.1, read on the forward strand.
CCATCTAGCTGCCCCCTTGACTCATTTCTTTTTAATGGACACAAACTTACAAATATAAGATGGTAAATACTGGAAAGGACAAAGTGAAAATAATTCAATTCACTTATTAAGATATTATTTAGAGCTAAGACAAAATATAAGGTGAACTAATATTATAGCCAGAATGTGATTGATAATGATTCTTTAAGCGCGATTTTACTGTTTTCCAAAAGTTTGTTTTGTTTGTAATTAAAGATAGGGAAGAATTATTCTATTCACATTAACACTAGTCAAATTTCCATTCGATTAAAGCCCAATGGGTCAATAAACGTTTATCAAGCACCTGCCACATTCCCAGCATTATGCTAAGCGTTAGGGGTAAAAAGACAAATATAAAGCAGTTCTCACCCTCAAGAAGCATATATTCTGTTGGCAGAGACTGAATTCATGCATGAATATATATATGTAATATATTATATATATATATATACACATACACAATATGAGGTATTGGGGTGGGAGTGGACTAGGCTGGGGGGAATTAGGAAGTCACGTCTGAGTTGAGTTTTGAAGGAAGCCATATTCTAAGAGTTGGAGGTGAAGGGTGTTACAGCGAAATAGAATCTGGGGCCTTGAGTCAAGAAGTTAAAATCCAGCCTCAGAAACTCACTAACTGTGTGACCCTGGAAAAGTCACTTAACCTCTGCTTTCTTCAATTTCTTCAACTGCAAAATGAGAATGAAACAGAACCTACCTCTTAGGGTTGTTGTGAAGATCAAATGAAATAATATCTGTAAAGTGCTTAGCACAATGTCCAGCACATAGTATGAACCATATAAATACTAGCTATTATTGTTATTGTTATTATTGTTATTATTATTATTATTAATGGACAGGGTAAAGTGGTAGTAGGGGCAGTCTGTGAATTGGAGAAGGGAGAGACCTGAGTCAAGTAGACTGATTTAGATACTACTGCAACTATTTAAGAGAAAGGTGAAGAGGACCTCAACAATACCGATAACAATGTGAAAGAAGGTGACAAATGCAAGAGATTATGGAGGTAGAATCCCTAAGATTTAGCAACTATTTCTATAGGTGGAGTGAGACAGTGAGGAATCAGGGAGTACTCTGAGGGTGAGACATAGTGACTATCCCATGCCAAGTGAAAATGATTCTTCTCCCTATAACCAAGCTCCATATTCCTTTGACCCTTGATCCCAATGTTTTTGCAAATCTAATGGTAGCTTGTGGAGACTTCTACACCGCAAAATTAATCCTGTAATTCAAGGAAAAGAAAGTCAAAATACTCTGGTCTCATACATTGAATGGGTATTTAAGTAATCATTTTTTATCGAAACTACTTCTGTTTACTTCTACTTTTAATGTATAGATAGATATTCTTGAAAAAGAATAGAGACTTGACCTATGATTTCATTGATGTAGTGAAGTCATAGATGAAGAAATTCAATTCACCAGTGCAAGTCAGCGCCTTCTCTGAAACTTATAGACTTTGAGAATTGTCTTAAGAACTAAGGGATTAGGTGACTTGTCCAGAGTCACATAATTAATGTCTTTGAAAAGGACCTTTAAGCAAGACCTTCCTGGCTCCTAGCTAGGCCAGCGCTCCATCCACTAAATTATATTGCCCCTCTAGTCTTTGCCAAATGAAAGAAAATTGAGAAGAGTCAGTGAAGACTAAAACAATCTTTTTCTTTTTGTATCCTTCCCCAATATACATACAACACCTACATATGTGTGCATATGTGCACATGTACATACATGCACACACGCACACAAACACACACAGAGAGAATCTAGTGTAGACCTCTATACCTTATGAGTGTTCAAGAGAAGTTAAGGCTACTCCAGGAAATTAACAAGCCACTTTAGAAATAGTGGAGTAGACAATGTTATAGAAGAAAATGAGTTCTGCAGTGGTTAAATGTTTTGCCCTGGATCATACAGCCAGTTAGTGAAAAGAAAAAAGGTCAGCCCAATAGCCATTTTGAAATAGATCTAGGATTACAATGCATAACATTCTTCTACCATATAATCCTGAGATGCCATGAATAGATAGCATTTTTGCATCATTTTCTCCTTGCCTAAACCAATATTTACATAGTTTTCCAATATTGTAAAAACACTTGCAAGAAGAGTTTCACTCTTGAGCCAAACTAAATAAATTATGGCATCTAGCCATGTATGTGTTTGACCTACTGTTCTGTAAGGAACTTCATTTAAAAGGAGTTCAGTTCAGATTTATGACTAAAACAAAAACACTGGTATCTAAGGATATGTAATAAATTGGCATCAATTGTGTCTACACAAGGGAAGTCAAAAGTCTTTTGTTATCCAATTTGTCACTAGTTTAGGAGCATTGAAGGTAGCATGCTCGGATCTTGAGAAAAGGGATAGGCACAGAGAGCGATAGATAATTCATGGACCTTTAGGGTTGGAAGGGATCAAAAGAGGCATCTAGTCTATTATGGAGTGAGTAAACTAAGTCCATAGAGATTAAGCACCCAGAGTCACACAGCTGGTAAGTATTATGGTAGGTACTTAGGCTTCTGACTTCAAATACTGTGTTTATTTCTGTGGAATACATTGCAATTTTGTACCCTTTCCGGTGGAGAGTGGTAGCTTACCACCTCTAAGGACAATGCTTAGTGGTCTAGTTTCATGGGGATTTATTTCATGTTCCTAAATGGGTTGAAATAAGAAAAATCCTTTTGGAATCTCAAAGTATCCTACAGTCAAGGACACAATCATGGTATTTGGAGGAGTGAAGGCTGTGGCAATTTGGAAAGCCTCTTGATTTATGTTCTTCTCTTGTTGTCAACACAACCAATATCTCTCATAACAATCCTAATTTCCAAATCTTATTCAATAAGTGTATTTATTGTGTGTGAATGTGTCCCACATCTAACATATACTACCTATGTGACCCTGGGCCCCGCAATGTTCTAGACAACTCTCAAAAACACAAAGTTACAGAAAAGGTGCCAACTTGCTTTGATACAAACATCTAGGTGGTGCACTGGGTAGAGTGCTGGGCCTGGAGTTAGGAAGACATGAGTGAAAATATGACCTCTGACAATTACTAGTTATGTGACCCTAGACAAGTCACTTAAAATGGTCTGCCTCAGTTTCCTCCACCTTGAGAGATCCTCAATGATTGGTGAGCCCCTACCCCAAACTGCCATGACTTGAGGAGCCTCAATCATGTTTACTTCCCTTCCTGCTTGCTCTCTGGTCTGCTCTACCACTACATCATTTGCCTTCTGTTTTGTCATCCCCTATTTGAATGTAAGCTCCTCATGAGTAGGGACAATCTTGTTTTCCTGCTTTCGCATCTCCCGTGCTTAGCATACTGCTTGGCATATAGTAAAACAATTAAGTGCTTCATCATTCTATCTGTCCATCTAATTGATTCACTGTCTTACTGTCCTTAGAGGCCAAAGTTGATCAGTTCTATGAAAACTACATCTTCTAGAAATAACACAGACAGAAAAAAACTACACAGATATCATATTTATCATAGGGGATTAAAATGTTAATGTAAGAAATCAAAAGTAAATTGGAATAATGGGCAATTTTGACCTTAGAACACCAAATGAAGCAGAACAGAAACTAATAGAGTTTTATGAAGTTAGCTTGTTGGTTATAGCAACCCAAAAGGTGACTCCACATATGGATATCACCAGATAGTCAATATCAAAATCACATTGATTATGTACTTTGCAGCTAAGGGTGGAAAAGCTCTATACAATAAGTTAAAACAAGAGCTGGAGCCAACTATAACTCACATCATGAGCTTCTTGTTGCAAAATTCAGACTTAAATTGAAGAAATGAGGGAAAAACATCAGACCAAATAGATATGACCTAAATAACATCCCTTATGAATATGAAGTATAAGCAACAAATAGTTTTAAGAGATAAGATCTGGTCATTTGAGTGCCTGAAGAGCTATGGATATAGCTTTATAACAGTGCAGGAAGCAGTAATAAAAAACATTCCAAAGAAAAAGAAGAGCAAGAAAGGAAAGTGGCATCTTATGAGGCTTTATAATTGCTGAGGAAAGAAAGAAAGGGAACGGATGAAGGGAAAGATATACCCAACTGAATGCAGAATTCAAGAAAACAGCAAAGAAATATAAAGTTTTCTGAAGTGAGCAATATAAAGAAATAGAAGAAAGCAAGGAAGTTCCAGGAAAAAAAAAATCTACTTCTGCTTAATTGACTACACTAAAGCCTTTGACTATGTGGATCACAACAAAACGTGACAAGTCCTTAAAGAGATGGGAGGGGGGCAGCTAGATGGCACAGTGGATAAAGCATCAGTCCTGGATTCAGGAGAACCTGAGTTCAAATCCAGCCTCAGACAATTGACACTTACTAGCTGTGTAACCCTGGGCAAGTCACTTCTGAGGCTGGACCTGAACTCAGTTCCTCCTCAATCCAGGGCTGGAAGAAATATAGTGTCAGATTTTATATTCTTGGACTCAAAAGACCACTGCAGAAAGCGACTGTGGCCATGATATTAAAAGATGCTTGCTCCTTAGAAGGAAAATGGCAAATCTGGACAGCATACTAAAAGGGAGAGACACCTTTCTGGCAAAGGTCATATAGTGAAATTGATGGTTTTTTTCACTAGCAATGTATGGTGATGAGAGTTGGACTATAATGAAAGCTGAGAGCCACAGAATCCATGCTTTCAAACTGTGGTACTGGAGAAGACTTTTGAGAGTCCCTTGGACAGCAAGGAAATCATATCATTCAATACTTACAGAAATCAACTTAGACCATTCAGTGGAAAGTCAAATACTGAAGCTAAAGCTTAAATACATGTAATGAGAAGACAGGACATTGACTGGAAAAGACCTTGATGTTGGGAAAGATTGAAGGCAAAATGAAAAGAGGTTGGCAGAAGATGAGACAGGATAATCTTGGACAGATGTTGGGAGATAGTAGAGGATAGAAGCACCTGGCATGCTTATCTTTCATAGGGTCACAAAGAGTTGAACACAAAGGACCAACAATGGAAACAGACTCAATAACCTTAAGCTATTTTTCTATCTCTTCTTTCTCAGTCAAACTCTGAGTAAAAGCTGGCTATACTCATAGCCTCTACTTCCTCTCATTCACTATTAAACCCTTTTTGTAATGTGACTTCTGGTTGCCATTCAACTCAAGCTTCTCTCTTCAAAATTGCCATTTATCTCATAATTGCAAGATCAGAAAGGCTTTTCTTGATTCACATTTTTTACTTCGCTATTGCATTTGACTTTGTTTGCCACTCTCTCCTCCTTCATACTGTCTCCTTTATGGGATTTCATGACTCTAATCACTTTAGAATCTGCTCTGTTCTGTTCCTTCTCACTCTCCTTTGCTGGTTCTCCATGCCCTCTATGCTCTCTAATAGTGAGTATTATTCAGACCCAATCCTGGGTCTTACTCTATTCTTTCCATACATATTCCCTCAATAGCCTTATCATTTTTCATGGATTTAATTCTCATTTCCACAAAATTAACTCCCTGATCTATATATCCAGTGCTATCTCTCCCCTGAACTTCAGTCTCACATCACCAACCTACCTAGTATATTTCAAACTAGATGCCTCAGAGATATCTCAAATTCAACATATTCAAAATAGAACTTATCTTCCCCTCCCACAAATCACTTCTCTTTCAAACTTCCCCATTTCTGTTGAAAGGCTACCTTTCTTCCCATCTCTTAAGTTCATATTTTTGATATCATGCTTGAATTCTTGCCCTTTCTCACACCATATATCCAATCAGTTGCCAGATCTTTCAGATATGATCATATCATTCCCCTATTTAATAAACTCCAGTGGCTTCCTTTTGCCTCTAGGTTATTATATAAAACATGTCTGTTTATAAACTGTCTTTCTGACCCCAAAGTATCTTTCTGGCTTCACTGGACATTACTCTCCCTCCTACACTCTGTATTTTAAGCAAAATGACTTTATATTCTTTACACTTGGCATTCCTCCTACCTCCTTCTTATAGAATCACTCTTTTCCTTCTAATCAACCACTGGTCAACCACCACCTTCCTCATAAAGCCTTTCCTGATCATCCCAATTGTTATTGCCCTCTTTTTCTAAGTATTTGGCTACCCTGTATTTATTCTATAAATATTTTTGTGGGCAGGGCAATGAGGGTTAAGTGACTTGCCCAGGGTCACACAGCGAGTAAGTGTCAAGTGTCTGAGGCTAGATTTGAACTCAGACCTTCTGAATGCGGGGCCGGTGCTCTATCCACTTCACCACCTAGCTGGCCTTATATATATTTATCCTGTATAGATTTATGTATGTACTTCTTCTTTCCCACTTAGAACCTAAGTTAGAATACGGTGCATTTCACTCTTTGTATTTGTGTCTTGAAGGCCTAGCAGAGTACCTGGCACACAGTAGGCACTTAATAAATGATCACCAATGGAACCATTGTTTGATTTCTCAGCTTTGCTTTCCCTCCTAGAAGCCTCCACAGTATTCATGGTGCAAAAGTTGAAGAATGGCACTTACCATTGTTTTGTGTCTGGAAAATAGAATCTCCGACTCCCCAGAGGGCAGCAAATAAGAAGATGATAATCTTCTGAGAGGGATCAGGTCTCCACGTCAAAAGGAAAATTATGCAAGTCAAGTGTACCGCTGAACCTACGAGGTTAAAGAGAGAAGGGAAAATAAAAAGGAATCAAATGATCACTGTGAGTAAGTGAAAGAATAGGAGGTGAAATTTAGATACAAAGAAGGAACTCTTTCCCTGAGTTTTTGGCTTCCTTGATTTGAGCACTGTTTCCTTAAAATACCACTAAGCATTTTCTTTGTGCAGGTTAGTGTGCACTCACTTCACTAAGTCCAAACTGGTGCTTGGACTTTTAAAAGTCTCCTTTTTGTACTAAAATAAAGCACAGATGTTACTGCAATGAAGACTTATCTTATCAATACAAACCTACCCTAGAGTTTCTAGGTCTTCTTCAGCATACATGGGTTTTTTGTCTCTTTTATTAATAATTTTCTTTGTGCCCCAAGCACTTAGAATAGGATCTGACACATAGTAATCATAGGGAAGGTTTTATTGGCTAGTTAATTGATAGATATATTGGTTCCGAAGACTAAACTCAAAATACCAAAACAGTGGAACCTTGAACCTGAGACAGCCAATGGGTTACTAAGGATCTAACCGAACAAGAAAGCTCATCAGAAGCAGTGTATTCTGAAATTTTAGTACATATGATGGTATTAGAATGTAAAGAAAAGGTAAGTTAACTATTAGGGGACCCAGAAAAGTTTTCTAAATTGAGGGTTCTTTCCACTACATCATGCTGCCTTACAATGTTTCTGACAATTGTGACTTCTACACTGTGTCAACATCATGACTTCCTGCTCATAAGACATTTTTTATTCCTCTTTAAGATGTAATAAGTATCTCTTTGGAACAAGAAGGTATCTGCCCACATGCCTTACTGATGAATTTCTCCATCCTCCAATTCTTTCAGGCCTTGATGGGATATATGTTTGCAACTTCATAGTTTAAAATCCTTGCTTATTATCATTTATACTGAGCCATCCTCTTTCCTCTTCATGCCCAAGATGAAAGACTATTAAAATAATGGTTGGAATAACATGTTTCTAATTTGAAGCCTTAGATAATGAGTAAAGGAAACATGCTATAGCATAGCAGGCTGGGAAGGAAGCCTTCCAACATTTGTAAGGCATGGTAGCAGCAGTAAATGGACTTAGTAATAATCTTAATGATGATGTCTTAATAAATGAGTCTTTTCCCATGTCAGTCTTCCAAATTCCATATCACCATACAAAAAAGTGGGAAAAGACCCTAGATTTAGAGCAAGAAGACTGCCTTTGGTGAAATCCTAGCTCTACTACTATCTTTAGATAAGTAAACCACTTTACCTCCTAGGCCTCAGTTTCTTTATCTGTAAAAATAAAAGGATTCGGGTAGGTAGACTTTAAGGTTCCTCCTTGCTAGACACCCCAAGTTTACCTCTAGATTTCTCCCCAATTTTATTGGGGTTCGATAGTATAATCCTAGAATATATATCATCAGTATTATTTGGGTTAATTTCGTTTTCTCCATTCTTTGCCTTCAAGCTCGTCCCCTAGGCCTGGTCCACCATCTGGCCAATGAATGCTATTAACCGTGAAGTGGATCATGGGAAAATGAGTGTGAATATCTCTGAGTGCTTCTGTAAGGATCTAATGAGCTAGTTAATATTTGTAAAGAGCTTTGTTTAAAAAAAAAAGTTTAAGTTCATATAGAATAGCTAAGTACATTTTCTGTTGATATAACAATCATAAAATAATAATATATTACAAGTGAATGAAAGTACATATGTGTGCATAAGTATGTATACATAAAGTGCTTTCTAAACAACATTCCTGAATGATAGCCTCCTAAGATTTAGAGTTGGATGGGACCTTTGCTGTGATTTACTACACAGATGTCAAAATCATGGTCTGTGGGACATATGGCCCACAATACTCCCACATGCTGGGGAATGAGATTAAAATGTAATTGGGAAATATTAATCAATAATAAATAAGAAAATACAATAGAACGTAGATGATGTTAACATGTGGAATCCTTATGTGCAGTTTAGTGATCCCCATTTGTATTTGAATTCAATACTACTGAAATTGTCTAAAGCCCCCATTTTACAGGTGTGTGGGGGGGAAACCGAGGTCCAGAGAAAAATGGAAATTAACTTCTTCTCAATTACAGGAATAGTAAAGGACCCAACAAGAATCCAGGTCTTCCAACTCTAAGGCTGAAACTCTTTCCCTACCATGCTGCTCAATGAATTAAAAGCATCAGCTCCAGATAGAAAAGATAGTGATTTATGGCTATTAACAGATAGATAGATGGATGGATAGAAACATAGATAGAAACATAGATAGAAACATACATAAATAAAAGCCATTACAAACCTAGTGCATACAAAGCCATTCTTCCAGTGTACTGGGAGATCTTTCCAAATAAGAATGAGCAAAGGGAATTGGTGGCTGCAAAGCAGATCATCACGAAGCCAACGTAGTGTATCCCCAGAGGACAGGTGATGTATGACTGAAGAGAAAAGAGGCAAATGTTAAAACAATGTTTGCACTCATGATTGTTTTTCCTTCTGGATAGGGATTGAACTTGTGACTTCATGGCTACAAGAAACTTCCAGATGGAAACTTGACCAATGCAGCTTAGCCGTTTCTCTCTAACTTTCCCCATTTCACAGTTGAAGAAACTGAGGCAGTCAGAGTTTAAATTACTTAGGAAGTGTCTAAAGCTAGATTTGAACTCAGGTTTTTTTTTTTTTTGTCTCCAGGCAGCCCAGCACTCTGTCTACCATGTTAGCTAGCTGGCTCCCATGGAAATGATGAAAGAAGGTGATAAAAATAAGAAAAATTTCAAAACAAATGGGACATTGAAAAATGTTGTGCTTAAGCTCCTCGGTACATATTCCAGCATGCCTCATCCTCTTCGCCAGGAAAATAAAGTCAAGGAAGGGTAGATCTTAGGGTATGGGAAACAGTGATGGCCTATTAGGCCATGACTAAGTTAAGCCTTGCATGATAGGCATTGCCATGGATTGATATACTAGGATTGTCCTGACCATGAACAATAAAATTAACCAAATTAAGACTGGTGGTCCTTCTAGTTTCCTCAGTACTTCCCTTCTAACATTTAATCCCAAAGTTCTTGGGCTTTATTGCTGTCATTTGCAACTGACTAGTATTCTCAAGTCTTATTGTGGAAAGAATATACTTTAACATGAGTAAGGACTCAACCATAAGATCTAGCTCAGAGGAAACACATAGAAATTAGTTATCAATGATTATAAGAAAAGCAGCATGCTTCCAAAAAGAAGTTAGATTTGGAGTCAGGAAACACTTTAGTTTCTATCCTGTTTCACACATTTATTCATTATCTCGGCCAGTCATTGAGCCAACTCTGTCATCCCTGAAAATAGAATGACAGGAGTAGTAATATCTCTAGTGCCTATACTACATAATTTCTAGATTTAGATGGACCCCAAAATCACATAAGTTAAAAGTTCAAACTTTTTCTGAAATACAAGCCACGACCTTTTAGGAGGCAACTCCTGAGACAGTTGATTTTCATTTTGAGATAGCTTTCATAGGCTCACATTTATCTCTTTGTGACTTAAAATTCACTGATCCTGCTTTTGCCATTTGCAAACAAAACAAAACTAATCCTTCTTCCAAGAGACAGGTCTTCAGATACTTGAATAAACTATCATGCCCCTCTATGCTAAGTATCCTGAATTCTTACAACCAATTCTTACATCATATGAACTCATAAGCAATTAACTCAAGGCCCCTTTCTTCGCTGGTGTCCTTCTTCCAAATACCCTCCAAACCATTAAAGTTCTTTATTAAATATGTTTACCCAGAACTCAACATAGTATTCCACATTTGGTCTGACCTAGGAGTACCCACTCCTTCATGGCAATACCTTTCCTTTTCCTTGATTGACCGTCTATTGTATTCCCCATGATGTCTCTTCCAAATCTCTTTTCTTCTTGTCACCTACTCCCTTCCCTCCTCTCTCCACCAGCTTAGCAGAGAACCTTACCTCATATTTACTAAGAAAATTGAGGCCATCCATCAGTAGTTCTCTCTTTCCCCCACTTCTACCTTTCAAATCTCCTGGGCATTTTCTGTCAACTTCTTTTTTCCTTTGTCAGTGGAAAAGGTAACCTACTTTACTGAGGTCAACCTCTCTTGCAAGTGCCCTTGGATCCCAATCCCTCCCATCTCTTCTATGAACTTGCGTCTTTATTTTCTTTCTTTCTAATCCAAAGTCTTTATCTTTCCCCTGTATCCTTTCCCTAATGTCAAAAATACATGGACATTTTCCCCCATTCTCAAAAAATAAAAAATAAAACACCTTTCAGTAATTCCTACCATTCACCCAAGCTACTTCCCTATATTTCTTTCCTTTCACTGCCAAACCCCTAACAAAAAGCTGTCTAGGGGAGCAGCTACGTGGCACAGTGGATAAAGCATCAACCCTGGATTCAGGAGGACCTGCATTCAAATCCAACCTCAGACAGGACACTTACTAGCTGTGTGACCCTGGGCAAGTCACTTAACCCCCATTGCCTTGCAAAACAAAAACAAAAACAAACAAAAAAACCCAACAAAAACCAAAAAGCTGTCTAGACTCATTATCTTTACTTCTTTACTTGCTACTCATTTTTAAAGCCCTTGTTATGACATCCCACCCCACCAACAAACTTAAACTTCTCTCTCTAAGGTTATCAATAATTTCTAATTATCTTCCTTTATATACAATGATTTAATTTTCCCTCATGAATTTAGTTATCATTCTATGGAAATGATTCCCAAATCTAATTATTCAGCTCTTATTTTGTTTTGAGCTACAATCCTACAGCACCAATTTCCTGTTGGACCTTTCTGTCTCCCTATAAGTTCTAGGGGGAATCTCAAAGTAAAATAAGTCCAAAATAGAAATCATTATCTTCTTCCCCACCAAAGAACATTTTTCCTAATGATCTATTCCTTTCAAGGGTACCACACCATTTTTATAATCACTCAAGTTCATAATTTCTAAATCATCCTTGACTCTTCAGTCTTCCTCACTCCACCTGTCCAATTAGTGACTATCTTGTCTATTCTTCCTCTGTAAACACACAAAAACAAAACAACCAAACAAAAACCTCTAGCATCTATACCCTTCTCTCCACTCACATAGCCACCATCCTAGTTTATGTATTATGATAATAACTTCCTGTCTCCCTGTCTCAAGTCACTCTAATCCATCCTCCACAAGGCTGCCAAAATGATATTCCCAGAACATAGCTTTGATTATATAACTCTTCTTCTCAAGAACCTTTAATGACTCCCTACTTCCTTAAAATGAAAATGAAAACTCCTCTCTTTATCATTTAAACCCTGCCATAATCTGGCTCCAATCTATCTTTCCAGTTTTATCCCACATTACTTTCCCTTACATAGGAAAATGATCTTTATTCCTGTCAAACCAGCCTACTTACCATTTTCATTGCATGAAAGTACATTCCCCACCACTGTGCCTTTGCATCACATGTCTGTCAAGCCTCCCTCACCTCAAATTTATAAAGTTCCTAGGGTAACAGATGCCACCTCCTAGAAATTTTTCTTGATATTCCCAGTTGTTAGTGCTTTCTTCACCCACCTAACAAAATTATTTCACATTATATATATATATATATATATATATATATATATATATATATATATATATATATATATATATTCTACATATGATCATTTCTAAACATGTGTTTTCTCCCAGTATTATTGTGTGAGCTCTTCAAGAACAGGGACAATTTCATTTTTACTTTTGTAACCCCAGTGCCTAGCCAAGAGTAGGTACTTAATAAATGCTAAATGAATTTAATTCATCAGGGGCAAATAGAGTGGTACTATTACTTCCCTGTTTCTTTCAATGCAGACCAAGACTTTATAGGACCTCCCATAAGTGCATAACTAACCAACGTGCCAAGGGAGAGGATGGGAGATGGGGAGATGTGCTTTTTCTTGATCTCTTCACATTGCATGGATAACAAAGGAACATGTGGACTACCCAACCCTAATTCTTAATTAACAACTTTTCCATATTTCTTTTTCAATAATACACATCCCTGTGTTTTTGTCTGGTAAGGTGTCAGAGTATATTCATACACACTCAAATTTTGCCCTTTGGATGATCCTCGATCTTAATTCTTTATATATGGTATGATCACGTGACTCACGCCCATACAGCAAGAGCAGAAAAATATTGACAACTAATTGGTACAGTGGATACGGATCTGACCCTGGAGTCAGGAAGACCTGAATTCAAATCCAGTCTTAGAAATTTATTAGTTGTGTGATCCTGGGCAAGTTACCTTAAACTCTTCTATGCCTCACTGTCCTCATTTATAAAATGGGAAAATAAATAATAGCAACCTTCAGAAGGTTGCTATAAGGATCAAATGAGAAAAAGTTTGTAAAGTGCTTTGCAAACCCAAGGTAATATATAAACGCTAGCTATGATTATTGTTGGAGTTCTTATTGTTACCAATGAAATGGAACTTTGACTCAGGAATTGCTTCAGGATCATTAAACATGCTGCTTAATTTCCCCAAAGAAACTCAAGCTTTTTTCCTCCTCCTATTCAATTCTGAATGCATTTTATTTGTTTATACATAATGTCTGTCCAAACTGCACGTACTGATGGACTAAACTGGTGGGTCTTCTATCAAATTGTCTATCATAGTCTAGTAGGCATTCTTGATCTACTTCTTTTTCCTTTATGACTAGTTAGCTCAAAAGCTTTAAAGTAATTATGCTTTTCATGAATGAGAGGTATACAGTAAGGACATTATCTACAAATAAAAGCATGTGGAGGACCTAACAATCTATAATTAATCTCTCTTTCATTTTGGATAATGCATTGAAAATTCTTCATGACAATGTCAGATCTCTTTGGTGAAGCTCTGTATCCCTGCATAATTCCTCATTTGATATTAATTATTTGAGGGAAAACCTTGGGGACTCACAGTAGACACTTACGGCATGGTAAAAATAGCACACACAACATCACCATTAGTTATACATACTAATACATGATTTTCATTTTTTCCCGTACCTTTGTATAGTCACCAGAAAGGAATCCTTGCTCAAATCCACCATACATTGTCAAAGGAATGAGAAGACGCTGCCGCTTATCTTTAAGTTGCTGGAAAGTCTCCAGCAAATGGGATGAAATTGACTTGTTCTTTTCTTCTTCATTTTCTTCTGAATCATTTGGAATTGAATCAAGAAATAGAACTATCAGCAACACTGCCAAAATACCACTTCCTATGGAGACAAAAGGAATGTGATGTGACAAGTGTGATACAAAGGTGGCTTTTTTGTTAAACTTTTTGGCTGTCACAGAATATTGGACCCATGATTCTTGGAACAATTGGATTCTTTCTAGAGTCCAGTAGCAAATTAAGAAACCTGGAGGTATGTGAAGTAGCAAACAATGCACAGAAATACAGTGCATACAAACTTGAATTGCCTGTTGCAAGGGAATTCCCAATGAGTTCCCCATTACAAGAGATCTTTAGATTGGAGGCTGGATGTGAACTCATTGAGGAGGTTGTAGGGGGAGTTTGTGCTTGAGAGAGAAATTGGGTTCTATGAGCTCTAATGACTTGCCCATCACTAACATTCTAGGAATCCAAAGGATTCTTTTTCTTTACCTTTTACATGCTAATATTGAAATGTATTTACTTTTTCTTTTACACTGTGTGTATACATAATATATGTAAACATACACAGAGAGAATATATACATACTCACATGATGCAGTAATGAATATATAATCTATGTTTGTTTACATGACATACAATGTATGTATATGTGCATATATATCATATATTGTGTATATATGTATACATCTTTCTTCCAATTTGTCCCAATAGGTTTTACATTTCATTACTTGGAAAGGCCAGGGTGCAAAAGTTTTCAAATAAATGAAAATTAGATTTCACTGATTATGGCCAGTTCTAGAACATTTATAAAGTTCAATATGACCAGCCTCAGCATTGATATCTGAGGATCCACACATTTAAGGACTGCTTCATTTAGAACAATTCTCATTTATTCCTCCTCTTTGTTTTTTGTGGCTGAGTCAGTTAGTGAGTTTTCCATTATCAAATATATCTTTATCACCTGCCCCTAACTCCATGTCCTTCCAAATATCATGTTAATTTGATGGTGCTAATAATTTAGGATGGAATCTTATTGAAGACTGTTTGGAAATCTTAAGAGGCTATGCTCACTGTCATTTCACTGATCTCTCATCTTTATGATATAAAGGTATTATATTTTACTATATATGGTATATATGGTCCATATCCCTGAGTCATTCATAGTTCTCTCTGATAGGTTTCTAATTATTATGGTACTTTTCTAAATCTATGACATTAGCTGATTTCTTTAAACACTATTGAGATATCATTCTCTATCTCCATCTATTGCATAGAATAGTCTTCTTGTATTTCCATGACGTTATAAGATCTGTAGTTTCAAAGTTACTTTATAGGATGTTGAAACATTCTTTGAAAAGGAAGAATGAAAGGAAAAAGGCAAAGCTGCCAAGGGTGTTACATATAAATATGTGGAGTCCCAGACCTGTCTTGGAGGTGAGAATTTGAACATGACCAAAAAAACACACCACATCATATGCTTAAAAAATAAAAATAATGGCTCCTTGAAAGAGATTCTAGTAGGAAGACATGGTTTTAGGAGCCTGAAAAATTTTCTCATGGTGGAATACTCTTTATTTTTCCTTTTTTCTATGTCTTATTATATTGTTAGCTTTTCCTTAAGTAAGACTGATTTTTTATCATATGTGTATCTTCAGGGAAGTTGATGGCTCAAATTAAGGCAATAATAGATTCTTTATATTTTACACGTATTATTTGGACTTCACACTTTTAGACTTGAAAAGTCAATTGGCCACTGCATTTTCCTAATCCAAGCCATTTTGTGGCCTAGGGTCACCCAAGATTTTTTGTTGTCTGCAAAGCTGATCTAAAAGAAGCCATCATAAAAGATGTTAAAATTGGGCCTTGGGGATATGCTCTTCAATCAAAAGCAAAGTCATAATGATTCATTTATGTGCAGGCAAGAAAGGAAAACAATGGGATGGATATCTGTCAATAATTAGGAAGGTTAAAAATGAACTCACTATAATGGAACAAAGAGGAAAAACATAAAAACACTAAAAACAAGTATGCATAGAGGGCTAAAAGACTTTAGAAATCATACAATCATAGTTCTAGAGCAAGATAGTTCTGTTGAAGTCCAGTCCAGTCATTTTACAGATGAGAAAATTCTAGGTCTAGAAAATTTGAAATTTCCCTAGCTTCCGCTAACTGGCTAGGGGAAGAGGTAAGATTGAAAGGCAATGCTGCATTGTGGCCCCATCCCCTATTTTTACTCTTGGATACCCAGCAGAATCTGTGGCAGAAAACATCTGAGTAACACTAGTATGTATGTGTGTGTGTATACATATACATATACATATGCATATACATATACATACACATACACATATACATATACATACATATACATATACATATACATATACATATAAACATGGTTGATAGAACTAGTCTAGAATAGAAAGAGATGGTATAAAGGGTGCCACCTTTAGGCAGAGAGATCAGCTAAATATGACCTTAGTTTTTTGTTTACATCATTTGTCCTTGGCTGTGTACCTATAGGTTTCAGAACTTACTGTATTTAAAACTGGATCTCAGGATGAGTGGTGAATTATTGTCTTACCACTCTATGCTTAAATTATGCAACCACAGAAATAAAACATGGCTACTGGTTCCTGATTGTGAGAGTAATTTATCACCTCTGGTTGCACCTTCTAATCTCAGACACAAGTGAGACCTCAGAAATACTATCTCACAAAAGTCTGTGTAAGTACAAGTTGACTCTTATCAGTAATTCCCAACCCTGCATCATTTGAATTGTTTAGAACAGTTCTCTGGATCCTGTGAACCTGAGGTAGGCAAATAGAGATTTATAGAGTAATCCTGTGTTTTTTTCAGGTGACATAAAAGAGAAAATGCCTTCCATGAATAAGAGTCCAAGATACTAAAAGGAAAGAAAACAGCCTCAGAACACAATGGGGAATGGGCACAACCACCAGATGCTACAAGCCTGAAATTACATGAAAAATTGGCTTTATATGGGAGCTTCTGCTAGGGTTATGGTGAGACCACCACCAACTGTGATAACTTTGGTTCACCAAACCTTTCAGCCCTTTTATCCAAAAAATCATTAGTCTTACCTTTGCCAATACACTGAGATAGGAGTAACTAATATCTCTAACTTTACTTAAGCAAATTGAACCTACCGCAAACTACCAAAGAAAACCAGCCCCTCACAACATAACAGGTCTCTTCTAGGAGAGAAATTGTATAATGTTGGAAGAGGGGGTGGCCATTCTGAGTAAACACAAGAAAGAGGAAGAGAATTTCAGTTGCCCACAGTTTCCTTACCATCAACAGCTAAATAGTATTTACTCTAGACACATACCAGTATAGATACCCAGCAGGGTGTAGATTAACTCATCTGCTGGACGCTTAGTACTGTTTGAAGATGCACTGGTTGCAAAACAATCATTTGTTCCACAAGTTGTCAATTGTTCTTTTGATATTTCTCCTGTAAAATAAAAATGTAAACACATTAGAGTACTGAGGACTGTCCAACTGGTTTCAAAAAATAAACAGAAGAATAAATCTCTAGAACCTAGCAATGCTACATCATGACCCTGTGTTGTCCCTTGACACTAAAATTTCCAAAATAACGATCACTAGGATGTCACAGGATCTCTTCTCTGATGCTTCATCGTGTTTTGGAGATGACCCCAGGTCCTCAAAAGCTATGTCTACTAACTGGAAACTCTGGCACCTCCTCCCAAGTACTGCCCAGAAGTCAACTCTTATTAGTAATTCCCTCCTCATTTGAATTGCTTCCTTCGTCTCCAAAAATGTGACGATAGACTGTTTCTTCTCTGAGGACCATCCTACCTATGTTTGGAGGGCTTTATCCCCACAAAACTCTCTATCATGATATTATTACTGAATACTGTGTTTTTCTCAATCAAACAACCAATTAAGCCTTTAACAGTCATGCATGTTTGTTCCTGGTGATATAAAAGCAAAGGAAATAATCTCAAAACTCAAAGATTTTACACCTTAACAGGGGATACAAGTACATCTATAATTATATTAAGAAATACAAATAAAAACAAAGTGATATAATAAATGATAGCTTGGGAAAGAAGGCCTTAGCAGTTGGGGCAATAGGAAAGGTTTCACGAAGAAAGTTGTCCTTCCTTGCTTGAAAGAAGAAAGTGATTCTGTGAAGCAAGGAGAAGCCACTGCAATGGTATGGAGACAGAAGCTGTAGGTTTGTACAAGAGAAGGAAAGAGAAATGCAGTTAGGCTGTGGTGCAAAATGTAGAAAGGGAAAGAACTTTATCATCAGGTTAGAAGGTTGGAGCCAAGTTTGAAAGGACTTTAAAAGCTGAACAAAGAAGTCTGTGTTTTTTCCTTGAGGCAACAGGTAGACATTGGAATTTATTGAGTAGGAAAGTCATATGACCAGATCTAGTTTATGGAAAATAACTGACCACAGTGTGGACGATGGACTGGAATCCATCTCTAAGATCATGTTAGCTTTCTTGACCACGCCACTGATTCATTATTACTTTTGAAGTTCACTAAAATTTATAGTTTTTTTTCCTAACAAAATGCTACCCAGCTCTGCCTTTCCTGTCTTGTACTTGTGAAGTTGCTTTTTTTAACCCTAAATGGGAAGCTTCACATCTATTCTTTATTATATTTCATTTCTCTTTTTTGACCCCATTTGCTTTCAGTCTAAGTTTTTCTGAATCCTGACTATTTATCCAGTGAATTAGTTATCCATCCCAAAATTGTGCCATCTTCACAAATGTAATGATACCATTTAACCCTTTTTCCAAACCATGGGTAAAAATGTTAAATGTCATACCAAGTCCAGATCTTTGGGGTGCCCTGGATACCTTCCAATTAATATGGACCCACCATTAATGACTACTCTCTGGTTCTGGCCATCCGGCCATTTAAAATATCCACATATTTGTATTTTCATCTATCTTATATCTATTTGCTTTTCCCATAAAAATATCATGAGAAACTATCAAATTCTGCCTGAAATCTAAGCAAACATCATCTACAGCAGAGGTATCAAACACAGAGCCTACAAACCATGATGCCAAACTCCCAAATATACCAAACTAGATTAAAATGCAATTGGAAAGTAAATAAAAATAAATAAAAAATATGATAGAACATTTGTTCAGTCATTTCAGATCCTTTGTGACCACATTTGGGGCTTTCTTATTTTTTTTTTTTAGTGAGGCAATTGGGGTTAAGTGACTTGCCCAGGGTCACACAGCTAGTAAGTGTTAAGTGTCTGAGGCCAGATTTGAACTCAGGTACTCCTGACTCCAGGGCCGGTGCTCTATCCACTGCACCACCTAGCTGCCCCTGGGGTTTTCTTAACAAAGATATTGGAGTGGTTCACAATTTACTTCTCTGGTAGAAACTTTCCTAGGGTCACACAGCAAGGAAGTATCTGAGGCTGGATTTGAACTCAGGTCTATCTTAACTCCAGGCCCAGTTTTCTATTTATTCACTGCACCACCAGCTGCCTCACAATAGAACATAGATAATGTTAATATGAGGTTTTCTATGTCAATATGCAGCCTATAAAAATCTTTCTATGCGGTTTAGTGGCCCCTTTTCTATTTGAGTTTGATACTACTGGTCTAAGGCATTTTCTTGATTATCTGCTTTTCCACATGAGAAAAAGAAATAAGCAGATTGTGGCATGACCATATTCTTGAAGAAAACATGATGGATCATTGTGAATGGCTTTTCTATAGGTATACTATTCGTGCCTTTAATAATACATCATAGAATTTTGCCAAAAACCAAATTGAAGCTCTCTAGCCTATTAGCATACATTTTCTTACCTTTGGTAAAAATGGAGGTAAAATCTGCCCTTTTATAATCCCATAATTACTTCTCCCATTCTTCATGATGTTTCAAAGATAATAGTAGTGGGTCACCTGCTATCAGTTTTATCAGCTCTTTTGGTACCCTAGAATGTAGTTCAGCTGATTCTGGTAACTTGAACTCATCAAAGGAACCTTACTCTCTTACCTTCACCTTACCAACAAAGCCAACCAAGAAGGAGTGATCGGAAATCTAGGAGATAATGAGGAGAATGTAGTATGGCAGAAAGTATGAGAAGAGAGGATTATGAATTAAGGGGTGCCGGGGGCAGCTAGGTGGGGCAGTGGATAGAGCACCGGCCCTGGAGACAGGACATGAGTTCAAATCCGGCCTCAGACACAACACTTACTAGCTGTGTGACCCTGGGCAAGTCACTTAACCCTCATTTCCCTCCAAAAGAAACAAAAAAACCCCCAAAGAATTAAGGGGTGCCAAATGCTATAGAAAGATCAAAGAGGCCACTAAAAAAGAAGTAACTGAATTGTGCGATTTGTAGATCATTAGGAAGCTTAGAGAGAAGAGTTTCAGTAGAGTACAGGGTTCAGGAACCAGCCCGAAGAATGTTGAGGAATGGGTACAGCCTGGTGCAATGGAAAGAACATCGAAATGGGCATGATGAAGTTGGAGTCACTGGACTAAGGTTAAATTCCAGCCCTGAACAACTTGGTCAAGCCATTCAGCGTCTCTGAACCTCCTTTAAGGTCCATCCCAGCTCTTTAGGATACTATGATTCTATGTGTGTTCTGAGAAAATTTAGAAGTGAAAGACTTCTACCAAGAAGATAATTTTGAAGGAAAGCAAGGTCAAATGAAGGTCAACAATTAAAAAACATTCAAGGGTACAAAGTACATTGAAGGGAGATAATTGGACATTGAATCTAAAGAATTAGATTCTATTGACAACTCTGTCATTAGTTGTATGACACTGAATTATTCACTTCTCTAACCCTCAATTGCTAAATGTAGAAAATAAAGGGGATTGCTATATGATTTTTCGGGTCTCTTCCAGATTTTTATTCTTTAATCATTTAGAAAACGATGTTCATCTATTTGAATGATGATTAGAAATCAAAGTTCCCTTCTACCATCAAGAAGTGTAAATACCACAATGATGTTATCAAGACTATGAACTTAAATCTTAATTTGGGTTTTGGTATTGCAATAGTTACAGACAAAATAATATAATATAGATTTTTTTGATTACTTACATAAAGAATGCTAAGGCATGTATCACCATAATGTGAAGCAGCCTTCTGCCTGATTAATTAAGAAAAATTAAAAATCCACTCTGGATAGTCTCTCTTTTAACTAATACTGCAAAGTGGCACCATCTTGGATGGTCCAGGATCATGAAGGGATATGCTTGAAAACTTCAGGCTGACTGCTACACCATGATTCTATAGCAATGTGTGGGTGATGAGAGGAGTAAAAGTAGTGTTGGGAAAATATATTTTGACCACATTTTCAAGTGTTTAAGACAAACTTATGCTTCCTCTTTTCCAATTCTTCTTGGCAAATGACCAATCACCTTCATTAAAGTACAAAGGGAAAAAGCAAAAGAGAGTTATTATCTTAAAGCAGTTCCAACTTGGCAATATTATATGTGGTCACGGCAGTGTGATGTGACAAATGTGTCACTGTTTCTTGAAACCCAGAAATTTTTAAATTCTTTCAGACCCTTCTGACAGCAGGCATTCTAGTATACTGGAAAGAGTCCCAGGCTCAGAGCCAGAAGGCTTGGGTTCACATTTCAGCTCTGTCACTTACTAGTTGGGAGACTATGAGGAAGTTATTTAAATGCTCTGACCCTCTATCTCCTTATTCATTAGGTAGGAAAGGTCATGACCTTTCTAGTCTTATTCATGCACTCTACAATTCAGCTACACTGGTCCACTGGTTATTTCTCAAATATGACACTTTATTTTCCAATTATACATTTCAACTGAAATTCCACACACACACACACACACACACACACACACACACACACACACACACACATGCGCGCACACATGCCTGCACCCAGAATCCTCCCCTTTCATACCTTCTTTTCAATTTCCCTCAATTCCTTCCAAATTCAGCTTAAATCTCATCTTCTCCCCAGTGCTTTCTCATTGGAGGTCCCCTTCCATTTATACTCTTTTACATGTTTGGTTACTTGTATGTTGTCTCTCCTATTAGAAGATGAGTTTTGGGGGCAACTAGGTGACACAGTGGATAAAGCACCAGCCCTGGATTCAGGAGGACCTGAGTTCAAATCTGACCTCAGACACTTGATACTTACTAGCTGTGTGACCCTGGGAAAGTCACTCATTGCCCCTCCCCCCCAAAAAGAAAAAAAGATGAGTTTCCTTGAAAGAGGGACCCCATTTTTACCCTTCTTGGTATTCACAGTGCTTAGCACAGTGTCTGACACATAGAAAAACACCTCATAAATAAACACCAACTGACAAGATTTTGATATTGGGATGAATGAGAGTGAGGAATAAAGGATAACACTGAGGTTATGAGCCTGTTTGAGGGTGATAGTGTTATTGATAATCATGGGGAATCAATATTTGAATTGTTGAATTGAATATTAAAGCATTTACTGGTGGTCTATGAAAGAAATAGATCTATTAAATATTTTTTCCATTGGTAAGGGTAGGGTGGTGATGGAGATGGGGAACAGAGTCCAGTACTCTGCTGTCTCTTTTAGGGGTTGTTATATGAAAAGCGTTTTTAAATGGTAAAGTATATCATATAAGTGTGAGCTATCATTACTAAAATAATCTCTTTCCTTTTTTTTTTTTTTTTAGTGAGGCAATTGGGGTTAAGTGACTTGCCCAGGGTCATACAGCTAGTAAGTGTTAAGTGTCTGAGGCCGGATTTGAACTCAGGTACTCCTGACTCCACGGCCAGTGCTCTATCCACTGGGCCACCTAGCTGCCCCCATCTCTTCCCTTTTATCATTGAATTTTAAGCAAAGACACTAAAGATAAATGGGTATCATAATACAACACAATTTAATAACTAGGTGTGCCCAAAGGCAGCTAGAGATGGGTGTAGGAATAGAATGAATGCAAGGAAAACTTTGATACTGAATGACTCAACTAAACTAATCTTCAAGATAATGGCAGTCCATAGTCCCCAGTCCTCAGTACATCCAATAAAAAACACAGTTAATTGGAAGATAATTATTATGTGTCCCTTAAACTAATAGAGAACTGGGGTGATTCCATTTGTGTATGGAGGTGGGGGAGGAAAGTCAAGGTAATTTTGTATTGTCTAGAAAGTCTCAAAGGGAAAACAATTACTAAATAATCCTCCAAAGTTCATTACATCATACTATGCTTCCTCAACATAGATAGAAAAGGGAATAAAGAAATATCCTCACACTGAATCAACAGTTGTCTAATAGATAATTGGTCAAAGGATATGAAGAAATCTAAGCTATTAACAACCATAATTAAAAAGTACTCCCAAGGGGCAGCTAGGTGGCGCAGTGGATAGAGCACTGGCCCTGGAGTCAGGAGTACCTGAGTTCAAATCCAGCCTCAGACACTTAACACTTACTAGCTGTGTGACCTTGGGCAAGTCACTTAACCCCAATTGCCTCACTAAAAAAAAAAAGAAAGAAAGAAAGAAAAAGTACTCCCAAATCACTAATAATCAGACAAATAAAAATAAAGAGCCTCTGAGATTCTACTCACATCCACCAGACTGGCAAAGATGGCACAGTTGGACAACGACAAACGTTGGATGGACTGCAGGAAAAGAGACATACCAAGGCATGGTTGATAGGGCTTTGAATCGGTCTAGGCATTCCGAAAAGCCATTGGAACCATGCTCCCAAAGTCCCTAAACTATGAACGCTCTTTGATCCAGCAAGGCCACTGTTAGGCCTCTATAAAGACTGAAGATGAAGCATGTTCCTGATAGAGAAGGGATGGATTCAAAATTGAGATTAAGCCATATATTTTTGGACATGGCCTGCGAGGGAATATCTTTTGCTTTACTATGCAAATTTGTCACAAGGGTCTTAATTTTCTTTTTGTTGTTATTTTTCAATTAGAAGGATGGAACGGGAAAGAGCGAGAAAATAGACATTTGTTCATTTAAAATCATAAAATATTTTTAAAGACTGAATCAACGTGTTTCCCTTGTTCATCTCCACAGAAGTTGTGGTCACTCTTGGAGCAGTATTCCAGCCAATTCCATTTACCTTTGGGGGGCTCCTGCTGTAACACCAGAGATGAAATCAAATTTCCCCAGATACCAGAGGACTGAAATATGAGATAGAAGATGCCAAAATATTGGTTGACA
Source organism: Dromiciops gliroides (assembly GCF_019393635.1). Classification (NCBI taxonomy): domain Eukaryota; kingdom Metazoa; phylum Chordata; class Mammalia; order Microbiotheria; family Microbiotheriidae; genus Dromiciops; species Dromiciops gliroides. The sequence goes on from NC_057864.1 coordinate 410,976,564, forward strand.
ATATCCTTCCCACGTTTTCCTGTCTTCTTTGCATAAATATTTCCACTTATTGTAAGGTAAGTAGATTCTGCAGACCACAGCGGGCCTGCTCCTAGACCTAGGATTATGGCAGTGGGGATCAAAGTATACCTACAAAAAGAGAATCTCAATTAGTCAACATAAATGTTTACTGTTTGAGAGAATTGAAGTAGCTCAGCTCTGCCTTGTTTGAACTCCCAACATGCCCCTCCCAGGATAAGCTGAACATTTGGATTCTCATCATCATGCCAACTTAACCTTGAATACCCAATACCTCTCCAATTTTCTCAGCCTCCTTTTCCCTCTGATTGAAGGGGTGGAGGGTGGAGGAAGCATGAAAATTCTCCCCAAGCCTCTCTTTATATTATGGCAAACACAATATGGACTTTCTGGCTCACCCTGCCCTTTTGATCTGTAGCTCAGCTTGACCTCCACAGTACCAGATGTCCTTGTGCCGGGTACGCCTTGGAATTCCTGTCCTTTCCCTTTCCAGCTACCTTTTGTGTGCTGTCTTCCACCATTAGATTATAAACTCTTCGAGGGCAAGGAATGTTTTTCATTTTCTTATTTGAATCCCTAGCATTTAGCACAGTGCCTGGCACAGAGTAGGTGCTTAAAAAATGATTTTATAATTGAATTGAATTGAATTGAAAGCCAAACCATCGTCACACTTAAAGCAATAAGTAAGCAACATGATTTTTAGCTGAGTTAGATGTGGAGAGGAGACACTATGTGCCAATGAATTCTGGTAAAAATTCAGCCAAATAGTTGCCAGGCATTTCATACAATGTGAAGGTGCTGAATGATAAGAAAGCCTTGTCCTCCTCAACTGAAACGCTGTGTGATGCTGCTAGAGTACAAGGAGGAAGGATGCTAATAGCAAACTGATCTTTTCTGGCATCTTCCATTGTTGACTTCTCTCCATATCCTATACCTATACCTAGTGTGTAACAGGAGGCAGCTGACTGGAGGTCAGGGCTTTTACTAGAAGAGAGAAGAGGAGATATACCAGCTGGCGTAGAAGTTTCCCAGAGAGAAAATGATATAGCAGCACATGGAGGCTATAATGGTCCACTTGCAGCCAAATTTCTTAATGAGAATTGAAGGAAGGAACATGGAAGACACAATCACGGATGCATAGATAACACTAAGTGTAGCCACTCCTAGTCCTTCAGCCTTATTAAGGCTGCTCTGTAAAAAAGAAACAAGCAAACAAAAACAGCTAGTTACACAAATTCAAGAGAAGGACAAAAGAAAAGATTCTTCTCTTATTTGGGGTTTTTCATGAATTTTTTTAAAAAAATCGTTACGTTTCCTTTTTAAAATAAAAAATAAAAATTTAATTATACATGCATTTAGAATCCATTCCCTCCCATTGTCTTCCCCACCCACAAGTGAACAAAGAAAAACTTGATCATAAACATAGTTCAGCAAAAAAAAAAAAAACAATCCTATATTAGCCATGACCAAAAATTAATGTGTCTCTTCTGTATTTTAAATTCATCACTTCTGTGGCAGCAGGTGAGTGGCATAGCAAGTGCCATCTCTCAAGTTCCATGTGGTTGTCTAAAAAAAACCCACCACCAAAACAAAGTTGATGTTGATGATTATATTAATTGTGGTACATAAATGAAATAGAATATTACCTCTCTGTAAAAAAAACCAACACAAAGTAACGAAGAAGAAAACAAAGAACCATGAGAAAACATATGACCTGATGCAAAGCAAATTGAAGAGAACCAAGAAAATGATATACAAAATGTCTATGAAAGTGTAAATGTAAAGAATAGCAAAAATCAAAACCAAATCCTATAAAATTACCATGACTATGATAAGCTTAGAAAAAGAAGTACAAGAATGCAACTCCCTCTCTTCTCTGTGCAGGTGGGAGACTGAATATGATGCCAGACTTGGTGATATAGAATGAAATATAACTTTTTTAAAAAAAATCTGTTTAGGGAAAGGAGGGGGGAAGGCCTACAAAAGCTATAAAGGTAACAAGAACCACTGTTCCTTCATAAAAGGAGTGCATATTCTGGTTGAACACCAAAGTAGCCATAACTTGATGGTAAGATGTAGTCATGGGGGCAGCTAGATGGCACAGTGGTTAAAGTGTTGGCCCTGGATTCAGGAGTACCTGAGTTCAAATTTGACCTCAGACACTTAACACTTACTAGCTGTGTGACCCTGGGCAAGTCGCTTAACCCCCACTGCCTCACTAAAAAAAAAAAAAAAAACCAAAAACAAACAAACAAACAAGATGTAGTCATGGGGGTAGAGGGGCAGCTAGGTGGTGCAGTAGATAAAGCACTAGCCCTGAATTCAGGAGGACCTGAATTCAAATCTGACCTCAAACACTTGACACTTACTAGCTGTGTGACTCTGGGCAAGTCACTTAACCCTCATTACCCCACCCCACCCCACCCCCAAAAGAAGATGTAGTCATCAGGCTGTAGGCAAGTTTATATGCACCAGAAAAAAATGAAATCCGAAATTTTTTCTCCCTCTTATTTGACTCAGATCTCAAGATTTGCTAACTCCATTTCCCAAACTCTTTTCACTCTGCCATATTGCTTCTTTTGGCGACAAATGTGATAATCTTAATTTATTCTATCAGGAGTTGAGAGTAAAGCCAGAGTTGTTCAGACCTGAGACTATTTTCCTATTCTTGAGGATTAGCTATTGAGTTTATCCCATTGTGTGTTCCTGAAAGCCCTGCAGCATTTCACTAAATTGGTATTTCATCACCACACACAACTTTGCCACAAATCCAAAAGGAAAACTTTGGTCATTTGAGTCTGATTACAAGGGGATGAGAAGAGAGATTTAAATCAGTAAAAGCAAAACTTAAAATGCCAAGTCTATTTTCTGTATGAAAAGAGCCCACTGACCCTGAACCAATATTAATATGTATAAGTGGAGCAAACCCTTTCCCCTTCCCCTCTATTACATATCTACAATTTGGTAAGACTTGAAAATAGAATTGTAGAACCTTCTTTCCATGTTGTGTTCCTTAAACAGATCTGGGACCCTGTGCACATAGAGCTCCATCTCTTCTCTTTGGGGCTTGTCCTCTATTTTAATAGGAGAGGAGAGGAGAGGAGAAAGGAGAGGAGAGAGGAGAGGAGAGGAGAGGAGAGGAGAGGAGAGGAGAGGAGAGGAGAGGAGAGGAGAGGAGAGGAGAGGAGAGGAGAGGAGAGGAGAGGAGAGGAGAGGAGAGGAGAGGAGAGGAGAGGAGAGGAGAGGACAGGAGAGGAGAGGAGAGGAGAGGAGAGGAGAGGAGAGGAGAGGAGAGGAGAGGAGAGGAGAGGAGAGGAGAGGAGAGGAGAGGAGAGGAGAGGAGAGGAGAGGAGAGGAGAGGAGAGGAGAGGAGAGGAGAGGAGAGGAGAGGAGAGGAGAGGAAAGGAAAGGAAAGGAAAGGAAAGGAAAGGAAAGGAAAGGAAAGGAAAGGAAAGGAAAGGAAAGGAAAGGAAAGGAAAGGAAAGGAAAGGAAAGGAAAGGAAAGGAAAGGAAAGGAAAGGAAAGGAAAGGAATAGCACTTGGCTATTAGTACAACCTAGTGATTGTCAATCCTAAATTAGGTCTTAGAGGTGGAAGGGCCCTTAGAGATCATCTAGTGGAGTCCAATGCTCTGATTTCACAAATTAGGAAAATGAAGCCAAGATAAATGAGTCAGGCAGGGATTCATTTGCAGAGCAAAGATAAAAACATACGTCTCCCAACTCCTTAGACTTTATTGGCCTGAAGGTGTTGGTGGTTTCAGCAAATTGTTATTAGCTGCCTAATACATTTAAAACTTTAAAATTCCTTTGGTTGAACTACATGACTACCGATTTCTAAATAATTAAAGTCAGGGGTTACTTGGAGAATGAAAAGGCACATGGTTGGCAATGGACTCTAGCATATTCCCAAGGAAGGATTGACTACACTCCAAAAGCTTCATAAAAGTTGTCATCCAAGAATTGTAAAGCCCAAGAAGCAGTTAGGCTCATTACATAGCAAGAGCAAGGGATCACAGAGGCACAGACCACATGAAGGTGGATGACATGTTACATAGAGTTGCTGGGCCTGTAGTCAGGAAGACCTAGGTTCAAATATGGCCTCTGATACTAACTTGCTGTGTAACCTTGGTCAAGTCACTTACCTCTATTTGCCTCAGTTTCCTCAACTGTAAAATGAGTATAGTCATAGTTCCTGCTTCTCAATGTTTAAAGAAATGTGATATTTGTAAAGCATGTAGCATAGTGCCTAGTACAAAGTATGAGCTATATAAAATGCTACCTTTCATCAATATTATTATTAAATTCTTGATGCCTATACAATGTCAAGAGGGAGGTCCCTATCAAGTGGACATCTCATGGAAGATTTATTAAAGACAATAATAGCCCTACAGGATGAGTGATAGGCAGTGATGGGTAATAAAATCTGCACCAAAGTATATGGAAGGGATTGTTCTAGGCCTGGGGCTGCAAAGATAAAAAGGATACAGTTCCTTATTTCAAGAATCTTCTAGTCTAGTAGAGGAGATGACGCCGAAGATAATAATTCATAAAATTATAATATTGGTTAAGTGTATAGCAGAGATCAAAGAGAGTGGACCTCCTTGAGATTCATGGAAAGAAAGCAACTGCTTGCTGAGGGATGGGAAAAGGCAGACCCTGTGGGATCCAGAGGGGCCCTACCCCTTAAGTCAGAGTAGCCAAGTAAAGGCCCAAAGGTCACAGCATACACAGTGCAAATCTCAAGGCTCATTGTAGTTAAAGCAATCCTTTTCTCTGGATTTTAAACCCAGAATCCTCTGGAATCTAAATCTAAGTTTGCAAACAGTTCTCTTAGCAACTCCCAACTCCTGAAGCCCATAACCTCTTTAAGCTTAACTTCTGGGGAAGATGCTGAATTTGCGGCATCATTGGGCTCATGCCCAGGCCTGACCCATGATCACAAAATTAGCTATTGTCTCCTATTTGGGGGGAAGTTTTGTTATTGAAGTAGTGAAAAAGTATACCTGTATCTCCCCTATTCCATCACCACCTCAGTAAATTATAGCCTATTTTACATATGAGGAAATTGAGGCAAAATGGACTGGTTAACTTGCTCAGGGTCACACAGCTAGGAAGTGCCTAAGGCCAAATTTGAACTCATACAGATGGGTCTTCTTAACTCCAGGTTTGGCATTCTATCCACTGTGTCGCTTAGCTACCTTATGCATTATAATGCTACCCCTTCAAAAAGCTCAGTTGACACTATATCGTCAATGAATGTCTATCTGACATTAGACTCAGTAGCATTAAAAAAAACCACACACATACCACCTTATACTCTTTAAACATGGTTACTAAAAAGAAATATCAATATTTCATTTATGTTGTTAAGTCTTACATAGGGCAGTAACTTAAAAAAACTGAAATAGAAAGGCATTTCAAGGAAATTGAGGTATGTTTTTTTAGTAACTCAATATTATTTGTCATTTATTCTTTAAATCCAAGTGAGGCAGCAGCCCCAGAACCAAAGTAGAAAATGGGTGATGACAAATTCAAAACTGAATTTGAGCTTTTTGACAAATTGATTTCCTTTTTCTTTTCTTTTCTTTTTTTGTTTTTTATTTTGGACTGTTGGTTTTGTTTTACGTAATAGAAGGGAGACCAGTCAGCTTTTTTGCCTCCCTAGTTCACTGTCACTGAATTCCAGATTCTGAACAAGCTTCCTAACTCAGTAATTGTGTCTTCTTCTTCTTCTTCTTCTTCTTCTTCTTCTTCTTCTTCTTTTAGTGAGGCAATTGGGGTTAAGTGACTTGCCCAGGGTCACACAGGTAGTAAGTGTTAAGTGTCTGAAGCTGGATTTGAACTCAGGTACTCCTGACTCCAGGGCTGGTGCTCTATCCACTGCACCACCTAGCTGCCCCAAGTAATTGTGTCTTCTAAAACAGTTTTTTTTGGACTTCCCTCCAGAGCCTAATAAAGTGCTTGGATGTTGTGGTCTAGAACAGTAGTCTCCAAGGTGGGGAATGACCAAGGTAGGCAATGTACATCCCATGGAGTTGTGGGGGATGATCCAGCAGAGTGTGTGAAGAAAATATTGGAACTGAGGAGAGCAGCTCAGTTGTTCTAGCTGCTGATAGCTACCACCTGCTTTTGTCATTCTCATTCTTCATCATGTGCCCCAGGGAGTGCTACAATGGGCTAACAACCATGAGAGTTCATCTGTAGGTACAACTAACCCCAGCCCCCAACTGGGTGACAAGGCCAAGTGATGGATAAGGATCACAGCTTTAGAGCTAAAAGGAACCATCGATTCCAATCTCATCATTTTACAGATGAGGAAACTGAAGTGCAGACAGGTAAAGAGACTTGTTCAGGCTCATATAAGTATGAAGTATCTGACACAGAGTTTGAAACCCTGGTCTTTCAGATTCCAAACCCAGTCTCCTTTTCCATACACTGTACTGCCTTCCAAGGTTTGAGTCTCACTTCCTCTCACCTGGAAAATGGTGCTAATTCTTGCAGTTCCTACTTCAAAGATGTGTGAAGCTCAAATGAAGTGATGTATTCAGTGCTGTCACTTATGTTGCTCACTAGGTCATGATGCTAGTGAGCCTCAAAAACATCACCAGAAATGCCAATAAATATCGCAAATGTTGCCCATCATAATGTTTTTGTTCAGTAATGTCTGACTCTTTGTGACCCCAGTTGGGATTTTCTGGGCAAAGATACTGGAGTGGTTTGCCATTTCTTTCTCCAGCCTATTTTACAGATGAGGAAATTGAAGTAAAATGGGCTGGGTAACTTACCCAGGGTTGCCCAGCTAAGAAGTGTCTAAGGTCAAATTTGAATTCATAAAGATGGGTCTTCCTGACTCTAGGTTTGGCATTCTATCCACTGTGTCACTTAGCTGCCTTACACATTATAATGCTACCCCTTCAAAAAGCTCAGTTGACACTATATTGTCAATGAATATACCCAGGGTAAGCTAAAATAGCAATTAGACCACATAGTAGCTAAAAAGTTTTTATTTCAGGGATACCACAAAGAGGCATTGCTCAAAGTGACATCTTTTCAAATCTCTTTCCTACCAAAATATCTGAAATACCTTTAACATTAAAAAAACAAACAAACCTTTCATTGAAGAATCTTTAGAAAAAAATTCCAGGAAAGGTAAATGACCCCACATGGGCATTTCATTTCATACTAAGGTATAAATGACTGATGCATCTTTTTCTACCAGTCAGTAGCTTTTGAAAGGAGAAGGCACCAGGACTAGAAGAAGGAATAATGTTAGAGGACACACAAGGGACAAAAAAGGGGCATGGAGGCAGAATTGTATCTACTTCACAAGTTTGTCCAGGGTCTAACCTGTTTGATATTTTTATGGATTCATATAATAGAATCAGACCTCAAAATCAAATGGTTCAAAACATAGCATAATTCATAATACTTTATCTTTACTAGTCTTAACCACTGCAAAAGAAAGAGGGGGAAATCACATTCAAAATCATTAATCCCAAATCTTTTCAATCCCTATCTAAGAGTTCAATGTGATTTATTTTGTAGACACACAAATGCACTATTAGTGGAGTTGGGAACTGGTCTGACCATTCTGGAGAACAATTTGGAATCAAACCCAAAGAGAAATCAAACTGTATATCCTTTGACCCAGAAATACTACCACTAGATCTGTACCCTGAAGGGAACAAAGGAAAAAGAAAAAGGATGTACATGCACAAAAATTCTATAGCAGGTCTTTTTGTGGTGGCAAGAAAACTGAGAGGATACCCATCAACTGGGGAACCACTAAACAAGTTGCGGTGTATTATCAGTGATGAAATACTACCGTGCTATGAGAAATGATGAAGGAGATACATTTGGAAAAACCTGGGAAGACTTATATGAATTGATGCAAAGTGAAGTGAACAAAACTAAGAGACCATTGTACTCAGGAACAGCAATATTATAATAATAATGAACTGTGTAAGACTTAGCTACTCTAATCAATACAATTTGTTGATGTTGTTCAGTTACTTCAGTTGTGTCCAACTCTTTGTGACCACTTTTGGGATTTTCTTGGCAAAGATACTCATTTTATAGATGAGGAAACTGAGACAAACATGTTTAAGTGACTTGTCCAGGGTCACCCAGCTAGGCAGCGTCTGAGGTCGGATTTGAGATCAGGTCTTCATTACTCCAGGCCCATCGCTATATGTACAGCACCAACTAGCTGCCACTTCATTGCCCTCTGAACAATATGGTAGTCCATGACAATTCCAAAGGATTCATGATGAAAAATGCTATCCACCTCCAGAGAGAAAAGTGACAAGCTCTGAGTGCCGATTGAAACATATTTTTCCACTTCACTTTCCTTGGTTTTTTTCCTATAACATCCCTAATGTGGAAATATATTCTGTATGACTTCATAAATACAGTGGGTATTATATTTTGTGTCTTCTCAATAGATAGAGAAAGGGTGGAGGGAGGGAAGGAATTTGGAACTGAAAATAAAAATTAATTTTAATTTAAAAAATGATTTATTTTGTTGGCAAGGCAGAGTGAAAAGGTAATTAATAACATGTTTATAAATAAAATAAAAACAAACATTTCATTTTAAAAGGTCTTGGGAAAATGAATACCAATTCAACTGAAATCTATCCCATTTCATTCTATTCATGGAACAATTCTCTGCTATTGAGATGAGATGAGTTCTAGTCCCATCTGATACTATCTGTGTGACAATGAGCAAGCCACTTTGATCCTTAGGGGGTACCAACAGAGGCCAAGAAATGGGTAGGTCACAGGCCCTTTGAAGACTCAAGGTATCCAAGTTAAATACATACACCTACCTGCAAATTCTGAAGAGCTCCATAAGCTGTAAATAAAAACAGAAATCCAACAGCTATGACGATAATGTTCTTTAAGTTAGTTTCCATTTTGTTTATTGAAAACTATTAACCATCAACTGAGGGTATAAATCTGTAGTTCTTGAGCTTCAGTGGAAAAAAGGAGTCGGGGCTTTGAAGTGACAGCCTCTCTTCATCTAAAGAGAAAGAACTTGTGTTAGTCATTAGGGCTAGTTAATAAATTTTCTTATGACGAACACATAATACTCCCACAAAGCACTCCCACAAAGACTCATGTATTATTATTCACTTTCTGTACAACACCAATAGGAATGTTCCCAACAAGACAGAAGATTAGGACTTTTGACAAATGGCATGTTTTTCTTGCTTTCTGAATGGACAAGGTCCTACAATCAAATAATGACTTTCATATTGTGATTATGATGGGGTAGTACCAATGTAATGGGTAAAAATTGGTGTGGTGTCATAAAAAAATGAAAACTATTTCACCCCCAGATAACAAAGAGTAAATACCAATTTTTGCCCCTGAAAAAAGCCAACATGATTATAAAACAAAATGATGGTCAAAGATTTATTAGGAAATACAAATGACTAATATGAAAATGTTTTATATGTTTGCACATGTATAACATATATCTGATTGCTTACTATCTGGGGCAGGGGAGAGAGAGAAAAGGAGGGAGAGAATTTAGAATTCAAAACTTTTTTAAAAATGTTAAAAATTGTTTAACATAATTGGGGGTAAATCTATATACACACACATACATATATGTATATAAATCTATATGTATGAAGATTATGCTACATAGCCAAAGCAAGCATAATAATTTTCCTATATACTAAGAATTATACATTTGGAGGTTAATTTCTAAAAGCCAATATATGCAATTTAAAAATAGGTTTGGGTTTGCATGGCAACACTTATATGAGCTGTAGCAAATGTAACCAATTTGTATAACAAAGAAAATCTGTTTAAGAAAGTGTAGACTTTATGCCTTTGGAGAGATTAACCATTTCATGTGTCCCCTCTTCTTATCACAGCCCCATACCAGTTTAGAAGGTGAGAAAGGAATCATTCAGCTTGGGTGAAAACACTCAAATACCATTCCTCATTTTAAAGATACACCAGGATCAATAAGTAATCCCTGGGATAAAAAGCTGTAGGTCCCCAAGGGTAATAGGTCCAAGAGACATGGCAGAATACAGGATTGTAGATTTTGGAGGTAGAAACGACCTCAGAGATCTAGCCCACTCCCCTCATCTTACTAATTAGAAACCTGTAGCCCAGAGAGGTGACATAATTTAATAAAGGTTGCACAGGTACTAAATGGCAGAATCATGATTCAATCTTAGATCTTTGGACTCAAAATGTAGGCCCTCTTTACACTGTTCTTATCTAATCTGCATTTGGGAACATTAGGTCAAAAGCTAGGGAGAGTTTATAAAAGAAAAGGTCAGGAATACACTAGAGAGAAAAAAGTAAAGTCAAGGAAATATTCTCTTAAAATGGTGAGTTGTTAGTTATAAGCCCTCCCCCAATCAGCAGATGGTAATGAAACTGTGGACTTGAGACACCATTCTTCCTTATTCCACGAGGTGAATAGAGCTTGTTTTTATATAAACTTTGTATCTGCTCTATCACTGAGCACACACACACACACACACACACACACACACACACACAAATGGTTATTAAATGTTGTTGCTCAAAGAATGAATAAGTAAGCATCTATCAATCACCAACAATATGGCAATTACTGTGCAAGGCACTGAGAATATAAACATAAAGGTGATACGGTCCCTGGCCTCAAGGAGTTTACATTCTAGGATCATATAGTTAGAGCTGGAAGAGAGCTGAGAAGTCATTCTGTCCAATCCCTTCATTTCAAAGACAAAGAGAATGAGACTGCTAGATCTGGTACTCTATCTACTGCTCCAGCCAGAACCTCTTTAGGTTCAATGAATCAAGACAGAAGATGTTTTCTGGTTGGAAAGAGGGACTGAGATAACCTATAGTCTTTAATTAGTAGTGGTTTGTCTAAATTCTCCTATACATGCCAGGTGTTTAATTACATTTATGTTTTTGTAGCAAATAGAGACAATACCACTGATAGCCAACATCTAGGAAAAGGGCCTGAGAGGGTGAGTACGGTGTCTCCTAGATCATTTAGAACTTCTCATTCCCTAATGTATATATATAACCCAGAGCTAGAATTAGGAAAGATTCTTAGGGTGAGTTTTTTTTTTTCTAGTGGCAGAGCTAGTTTTCTATAGAGTTGTCCCTCTATCAATGGCAAAATATTCTTGACTCAATGGTTATGATAAAATACTTTGCGATTGTCTTTGTAGGTGGCATCAGCATGAGCTAATGAACAATTACCACTCTATGGAGACACTGTCACTGTAAGACTTCCTGTATTTAGATGAGTAGTTTGTCATACTTTTTATAAACCTCCCGGTTCTTAACCATGCCTCTGTAAACTTCATAAAAGATACATTGTGATTACCCTATTTTAATATTTTTTAAGTTTCCTCTATAATCCTAGGTATTTTATTGTATGCATTTAAAAACATTATTCTAAGGAGGGGTCTTTAGGCATCACCAGACTGTGAAAGGGGGTCCATAAAAAAAATATTTAAAAAAAAACATGTTCTAAACTATTACATATTTATTGAAGACCTCATTCAGACTTGAATTGAACAAGCTGTTTCCTTGGAATACTTATCCTATCTCTCTGTCCTTTAACTTATTTTCCTATTTCTTTGGCTTCTCTACGTATCCAGGAGACCCTGATGTGGTATTTAATATTTGCAGATGAGAAATGTTAAAGACACAAGAAAATTTGGCCCTCAACAGTAGTCTGGAAGATCACTAGGAGCAAGATTATCTTCTAGCTTTCCATAAAATGTCAGCTCCTTGGGGAAAGGGATTGTTTTGTTGGTGTTTTGTTTTGTGTCTCCAGCAGTGTACCTAGAAAATGGCAGGCACTTAAATATCCATAAGATCACAGATTTAGAGCTGGGATGAATCTTAGAAGCCATTTGGTCTAATCCCTGCATTGTTTTTAAAGGGTCACAGCAATGGCAGGTCTTCTCTTCAAACCAAAGACCCCTGATTCTCAGTCTAATGCTCTTTCCACTGTATCAGACATTTTCCCTCTTAAATTGAACTGATTTGTCATTTCAAAACTATCAGTTGTAAGTATTTAAAGGTTTCCTCTTACTCTAGCTATACCAGAGAAGCAGACTATGAGTGAAATAGATTTAGATCTTGCCCAGCATCCTGAAGTAGGCTAGACCATGGGCTATCCTGTCTCTCCTCTATCCATGGAAAGAACAGGCATGAAGACTAAAGTCTCACATACCATGGGCCTTGCCCAGCAACAAGACCCCTTTGAGAATGTAAGCATTATTATTCATCTGCTGTCCACTATTACCCCATGTCTAACAAATCCCCATAACCACCTGTTCTTCTCCCACTATTACTCAAGTATTGGCCACACATGAGCAAGATATCCCTACCTCCCACTTCCCATTCCCCAATTCTCATACTCTTCCACTTTTCCCCATCCACATTTCGCTCCAAGCCTGCCCACCTCTTTCACTGTACTTTTTGGAATTGCTGTTCTACATTGAACAAAGTTCCCATTATTATGAACCTCTCACTTTCATTCTCCTTTGGGTAACAATAGCTGGCTTCCCCTGCTGACACAGCATCTTTTGTTATCCTCTGAATCATTGGCTAAAGAAGACTTCATTCCCATTCCTCCCCATCCCCTATCACACACATACAAACCCTTTTCCTGGAAGGGAGTAGTTTACTTTCTATTATTTCAAGATTCAGTTTATACATTAAACAATTTCTCTTTCTTTGAAGTTCACTCCAATAAAATTTTTTCACCTTATCTAGGTCATGGTGGTTGTTGTGTACCAGAATCCTTTCTCAAGGACTTTAGCACCTAGCTCACCATATTTTCCTCCTCCCCAATTCCTGACTTTATCCTAGGGGACTTCAACATCCATAATGATACTCCTTCAAACTCCCCTGCCTCTTAATTCCTCACTTTCCTACAGTCTTATAATCTACTCCATCCCACACAAAGGGATGGACAAACAATGAATGTCACCATTACCCGCAAGTGTTCTATTTCCTTAATTAACACCCTAACATTCCTTGATATGACGATAGCCTCTTATTATTCCAACTCTCCCTGCCTAGTCACTCCTAAACTGATTCTTCATTCTTTTTGTGTCCACTAATCTTTCTCCCCCTCAAGATTTTCTCATGCCATTAATAATTCCTGCTCTGACTTCATTTTCCTCCCTTACCAATCTAGATCTTATGTTAGTCAATTAATTGCATACTATCCTGTACTCTTTAATCCTTTAGTCCCTTGTCCTATTGCTGCTCATCTCTGGCTAAAACTCAGTCTAGTATTACTCCCACCACTTGCTTCCCCACTCCTTTGTCAATGAATGGAACTAGAGGTCATGTGATTATGCTAACTGGGTACACTCCAAATTAATTTAATCTAACTTCACCTGAGCCCTCTTGAGAAAAGCAGATTTTTCATACTTATGTAATTGACACCCTCTTTCTCTATAGAAGCTATTCCAGACTTTTTCTTCTCTTCTCAAGTCTTCTATACCCCCTTCTATTTCCTCCTTCTCAGCTGAGGATACTGCTTCTTATTCTACTAAGAAAATTGAGACCATTTATTGTAAGCTCCCTCTTCTCTCCTCTTCATTTCATAAATCCTTAACATTATTCTACAAATGCTCTCATTTCCATTTACTCACATTTCTTCCTGCAGATTCTAACCTCAGTAATCCCCCTCTCTCTAATCTTCAACCTCTTCTTATCTACTAGTTCTTTCTCTACTGCCTTCAAATAAGCCCAAGTCTTCCCCAGCCTTGAAAACCCCTTAATAGACTTTATTATCCCCTCAAACTCTTATCCTACATTTCTCTTCCCTTTCTCAGTCAAATTCCCAGAAAAAGTTGTAGTAGTAGTAGTAGTAGAAGGAGGAGGAGGAGGAGGAGGAGGAGGAGCTGAAGTAGGAGGAAAAGGAGCAGGAGGAGGATGAGCATGAGGAGGAAGAGGAGGAGGAGGAGGAGGAGGAGAAGAAGAAGAAGAAGAAGAAGAAGAAGAAGAAGAAGAAGAAGGAGAAAAAGAACAAAATTTATATATTGCAATGTGCTTTAAAACTGTTATCTCAATTGCTCTTCAAAACAACTCTGAGATGTAGGTGATATTATCCCCATTTTATAGTTGAGGAAACGAAGATAGACAGAGGTAAAGGAAATTTCTCAAGATGACATAGCTAGTAAATATTGAAGGTCAGCTTTGAACTCAGGTCTCTCTGACTCTAGATCCAATACTCTTTCTATACCTGGCTGCCTCAAAGAAGTTAAATCCACATAGAACTGGTGCCCATTTGACTTGATGGATTTCTGAAGACTACCATACCATACATATCACCATACCATACCCTGATAAAAAATGTTTTCATATGGAGATGAGGAGTTCTCCACCCAGAAAAATTAAGGCCTCTATATCCTTGTTACATGTCTCTGCTGCCTTAGAGTTAAATAAACTTCCTTTTGTTAACTGTTCAATGATGTCCTATCACCTCATTTTGTCACAAAATTGAACCTGAACTAAGAAAGTGTAGGTGTGTGGATACCTCTAACATTTGGTACAGTCAACATGCAAATAACTACATACATACTAGATAGTGTAAAATAAAGGTAATTTGGAAAGACTTAAGTGGACTGATGTGGAGTGAAGTGAACAGAACCAGGAGAACATTGTACACAGTAACAGAAACGTTGGGTGATGATCAACTGTGATAGAGTTGGTTCTTTTCAGCATTACAATGATCCAAGACAATTCCAAAGAACTCATGATAGAAAATGTTCTCCACATCCAAAAAAAAGAACTGTAGATTCTGAATGCATATTGAACCATACTGTTTCTACTTTTTTTTTGAGGTTTTTCCCTTTTGTTCTGATTCTTCTTTCACAGCATGACTAATGCAGAAATATGTTTAATGTGATTGTACATATATAACCTATATCAGATTGCTTTCTGTCTTGGGGAGTGGGGAGGGAAGGGAGAGAGGGAGAAAAATTTGAGACTAAAAATCTTTTGAAAACAAGAATAAAATAAAATAAAATAAAATAAAGGTAATTGTTGAGGAAAATTGCTTTGGCAGCTGAATGGAAGATAGATTGGAGTTGAGAGACATGTAAAGCAGAGAAAACATTCATTCATTCATTCATTCATTCAATAAACATTTACTAAGTGCTATTACATACAAGGCACTGTGCTAATCACTGGGGATTCAAAAAGAGGCAAAAGAGAGACCCTTTCCTCAAGGAGCTTACCATATAATGGGAAAGACAACATGAAAAAAATATACAAGGCAAGCAACATACAGGGAGAAAGCACAGGAATTAACAGGGATTTGGGAAAGCTTCCTGTGGAAGGTAGGATTTTAGTTGGAACTGAAAGGAAGCCAGGAAAGCTAGTCGTTGGTAGAGAAGGAGAAAGAGCATTCCATGGGAGGTGGAGCCAAGATGGCAGAGGAAAGACATTAAACTCACAGAGCTCCTGATACAATTACCCCAAAAACAGCAATAAAAGAGCATTCCAGGATTGAGAGATGGCCAGAAAAAAATACCCAATCAAGAGACGGAGAGTTGTTCATTGAATAGTCAGGAGGCCAGTTAGAAGGCTATAGGATTAGTCCCTTCCTATGATGATGTTTCCATAGAGTATGACAAGTTCCTCTGTGGTTAGGATTAGTTTTGCTAGAGTGTAGTATTATTTCTCCAATAATGGAAGTTCACATTTTTAGATAACTTAAGGTTTATAAAATGCTTTCCTCATATAAACCCTGTGAAGATATATAACAAAATTACCTCTGTGATATACAGATCCTGTTCATATAGTTTGGGAGTATTGGGGTTGGAGAAATAGTAAAGCTGGCATTTGAATCTAGCTTTCTCCTAACTCTTAAATCTAATATTCTTTCCAGGATCCCTTCCAAACTAGGTGGCACAGTACATAGAGTGCTGAGCCTGGAGTCAAGAAGACTTGACTTCAAATCCAGTCTCAGACATTTTTATGTGCCTTGGGCAAATCATTTAACCTTTTTCTGCTTCAGTTTCCTCAACTGTAAAATGAGGATAATGATAGCACCTACTTCTCTGTGTTGTTGTGAAGATAAAAAGAGATAATAGTTGTAAAGTACTTAGCACAGTGCCTGGCAGTAAGACATTCATGAATACTTATTTCCTTCCCTTCTTGGTGCCTCTCTGACAACTTAATGCCAAAGAGAGAATTCGGGACAGCAAGCTGTTCTGCCATTGCAACACGCTGTCATGTTTTTGTTTTTGTTTTTTTGGTGAGGCAATTGGGGTTAAGTGACTTGCCCAGGGTCACACAGCTAGTAAGTGTTGCAACATGCTGTCATGTAAAAGGCACCACATTTGGATTCTGAGGTTGTTGTGAAATTGTTTATTCATGTTGGACTCTTCATGGACCATAGCATGCCAATGTTGTCCATGGAGTTTTCTTTGCTAAAATACGGGAGTAGTTCGCTATTTCCTTCTGCCTTGGCTCACCTTTTGTCAGCACTCTCCACTATGACCTGATTGTCTTGGGTAACCCTGCATAGTAGTATGGTTCTGGGTTTCATTTAGCTACACAAGCCCCTACACAGAGCAGTGCTCCAGGAGGGGTTGGATTCTGAGGACCAAAGTTCAAATCCGAGCTCTATTACTTGGATAATTAGCAACTTGTGGAAGTAACAGTGTCCTAATTTATAAAGGGAAAGAGTCCATCTTCGAAAATCCCTTGCAGCAATAAAGTTGTGATTCTAAGACAAGAAAAAGGGTTGTGCATTGCTTTTTGTCATGTCCACATTCCCCTGAGATCCCAGTAATTGGTACATTATTAATAGGAAGGGAATCATAGGAGATATAGAAGACTAGGTTTGGAAAGAGAAAGACTGAATTCATCTTTCTTGTGGCATATACTGGTTATATGATCACAGGTAAGTTGCATAAACTCTCAGTGATCTAAGCAAACTTCCAAGACTTTAAATTGAAAGTGAGTTGCTAATCTTCATTGGCAAAGGGAATTTCCATACCAGAAGTTTCCAACATAATGAAATCACATTTCCAAATGTCTTCAAAAATGAACAGAAAGTATGGAGGGAGGGGGCAGGAAAGTGTAAATCAGCCTGTAGGAAAAGGAAGGTGATCTAAGTATAATTTCATGTTCTAAAAGTCCCAAATAGTAACTGATAAGCAATCTCCAGTCTACAAGTCCGAAGTTTTACACAAAGTTAAAATTGAGACAGCTGGATAAGAAGGATATCTTAGTCCAATACTAGGAACAACTTGGAGCACAAAGGGTAAAGTTAAATAAAAAAGAACCATAGGGACAGCTAGGTGGTACAGTGGATAGAGCACTGGCCCTGGATTCAGGAGGACCTGAGTTCAAATCCAACCTCAAACACTTGACACTTACTAGCTGTGTGACCCTAGGCAAGTCACTTAATTGCCTCACCAAAAAAAAAAAAATAACCATAAATGAGGAAGTTCAGTATGTCTGATACTGATGAATTAATTACCTTTCACAAAGAAATATCCTGAGTCAGTATGCTAGGTAATACACATATCCACTCAGCTGAAATTAGCTATGGACTCACACAGAGAGAAATGTGATTAAGTTCATGAGCTGGTCTTTAAGTGGCCTTTTTTATTAAAAAAAAAAAAAAGAAAAAACTTCAATAAAATCATATAAACATTAATTAAACACTAATTACCCAGGTTTTTATGCTAACTATAAGTGCAAATACTGTTTGGAGCAAGATTTTTAAAACTATAACTATAGAATTCTAGAATATAAAAGGATCCGAGAAGTCATATAGTCAAACAACTTATCCTATGTAGGATTTTTCTCTACCATATCCCTTATAAGAGGTCATCTAGTACTCATCACCACAATACTTGCAGTAGTGGTAATTTCACAAATCAGGCCATCCCTTTTGATGACGACTTTAACTATTATAAATGGCTTCTTTATGTTGATCCAATATTGGTCCCCACTTCCCTTCAGCTACACTGCTTTTAGTCTTCTTTGGACTTCTCAATGTATGCCTGACTTCTCAATCATGCCTTACTTCCCCAGGAAACCCATCATTTGGAAATCTCATTTTTCTACAAACAAGATTAAGTGACTTACTCAGGGCCATACAGATACCAAAAAATTAAGAATGATAAATCAAAAGCAAAACTTTTATTTAGGATAGAATAGCAAAATAAATAAATAGCAACAATCCCTCTGAATTCCAAAGTATATTATTCTCCTTGTCACATGACAGAGGAATACTCCCTAGACAAGTCACATCGTGGGACATTTTCCTAGCTGGAAAAATCCTTAAGGCCCCATTTCCCAACAATCAACTATGCCTCATTCCAGCTTTACTCTGTCTGTAACTGTTGTTCCTTTTTATCTCTGAAGCTGTTGATTGTTTTTGCTCTGTAGATCTGTTGCTATCCTCTGCTACTGGGCTGCTTCTCTGCTGATTTACTGCCATCTGCTGACACTATCACCAGCAGCTAAGTTATGTTAGATAAGGAATGTTAGTAGGGATTCTTTATGTGATACTATTACACTGGCCAAAACATACTTTTGGGTGGAGGGGGGTGGGTGGTGGTGGAGAGAGCCCAGATGCAAAGAAAAGGCAGGGAGTCCCCTGAGCTCTCCCTCAAAACTCTCCAAATATCTTTAAATATTGCCTCAAAACAAATTCTAGAGGGACAGAACACACAAAAGGATGTAGCAAAACAATTGTCCAGCCCAAGGCAACTTAGAAGGTCAGCAGGAAAGGCCTGTTGCATTAGAATGAACATGGAGCATAGTCTAGCAAGACTACAATGCAGACCAAGCCACCCCCCCCCCCCAAACCAGGAGTAGGCCTTGGGGGCACTGACTCAGTAACAGCAGTGGCAGCAAAGCCTACAAATAGTAAAGTGGTTGAACAACTGGTCAGAAGGAGATTACAGGGGTCCCTTTACTGGTTCCAGGAACAGGACTCTATTGCATTACCTAGGGGCAGCTAGGTGGTGCAGTGGATCGAGCACTGGCCTTGGATTCAGGAGGACCTGAGTTCAAATCCAGCCTCAGACACTTGACACTTACTAGCTCTGTGACCTTGGGCAAGTCACTTAACCCCAATTGCCTCACCAAAAAAAAAAAAGTCTCTATTGCATTACCTATACCTGGATGTCATCACAGTCATGGGTCTCAGTTCCAGGGTAGAGGAGCACCAGCACACAGAGCTTTTAGCCACAAGGGAACAGAGGCACTGGTCACAGAAAAGAGTGCTTATGGTCATTCAGACCAGTTCACAGTACAGGAGAGTAGTAAACATGTCTCTCCCTAGATCATAACACTTTGGAAAAAACAAAAATGTATAGGTCTCCAGAATTACCTCTGAAAAGGGCTGCACAAAAAACTTCAAATTTGAGACAGTGGATGGCATAGAATATGATATTTCAAAGAGCAATCACCTACTCAGCAAAACTGAGTATCATCCCTGGAGGGGGGCAGAGAATGAATATTCAATGAAACAGAGAACTTTCAAAGACTCCTGATGAATAGACCAGAGTTGAATTTGACTTTCAAATAAAAAGACTTAAAGAACTATAGAAAGGTAAACAAGAAAGAGAAATCATATGAGATTCAATAAGGTTAAACTCTTTACATTCCTATATGTTAAAAGAATACTTGTAACTCCTAAAACCTTTTTCATTATTAGGGCAGTTAGAAGGAGTATACATAGACAGAAAGCACAGGTGTGAGTTGAATATGGTGTGATGACTATCTACAAAAAAACATTAAGGGGTAAGAAAGAAGAATGCAGGGAGAAGTAGAATGGGGTAAATTATCTGACATAAATGAGGGCTGAAAGAGATTTTACAGTGAAGGTAAAAATGGGAGGGGGGAGAGCATGTAATCCTTACTCTCAATGAAATTGGCTCAAAGAGGGAATAACACACACTCAGGTTGGTGTAGAAATCTATTTTAGCATACAAGAAAGAAGGAAAGGGAGGGGACAAGAGTACAATGTGGTGGGGGGGCTGATAGAAGAGAGGGTGGATTGAGGGAGGTAAAAGTCAGAAGTAAAATACATTTGAGAACAAGCAGGGTGAAAGGAGAGAGAAAGTAGGATAAACAGGGATAATAGGATGGGGGGAATTCATAGTTGGTAATCACTATTATGAAAAAAAAATTACAGCAAGTTTCTCTGACAAAGAGCTCATTTCTCAAATATATAGAAAGCTGAGTTGAATTTTAGAAATAAGAGCCATTCCTCAACTGTTAAATGGTCAAAAGATATGAATAGGCAGTAATCCAAAAAAAGTAGTCAAAGCTATCTAATCATATGAAAAAATGCTCTAAATCACTGAGAGAAATGAAAATTAAAACAACTCTGAGTTATCACTCTATACCTATCATATTGGCTAATATAACAGAAAAGGAAAATGACAAATATTGGAAAGGATGTGGGACAATTAAAACACTAATACATTGTTGGTGAAGTATACAGATTCATTCTGGAGAACAATTAAAAAATATGCCCAAGGGGGTATAAAACCATGCACACTCTTTGGCCAAGCAATACCACTACTAGGACTGTATCTTGAACAGATTAAAAACAAAAATAAAAAGGACTTATAGGTACAAAAATATTTATAGCAGCTCCTTTAGTGGTGGCAAATTGAGGGGATATCCCATCAATTGGGAAATGACTGAACAAGTTATGGTATATGATTGTGATGGAATACTACTGTGCTATAAGAAATAATGAGCAGGGAGCAGCTAGGTGGTGCAGTGGATAGAGCACCAGCCCTGGATTCAGGAGGACCTGAGTTCAGGTCTGGCCTCAGACACTTAACACTTACTAGCTGTGTGACCCTGGGCAAGTCACTTAACCCCAATTGCCTCACACCAAAAAAAAAAAAAAAAAAGAAAAAGAAAAAAAAAGAATGAGCAGAAAAACCTGGAAAGACTGATGCAAATTGTAGATATTAAAATTTTTGTGATGTTGATGTAAAGTTTTACACTTGAAATCCTACCATTGAAAATAAATAGAAAAGTAAGGGGTGTTCCTCTGCCTCATTCATGTATTCTCTGTAGTATATGTGCAGCCATCATCAAATACAATGTCATTTAGTTACTCTGTACCCTTACTTCCTGGGGTAATTGTGGCTGGAATATGTTCTTCCCTTGTCTATATCTTCAAAGAGTTGGAAAGGCCAGGCATAGACTACCACTAAAAAGAAACAGGAGATGAAAAGACTGCTCTCACTATAACTGAGCAATTATTGGTTCACTCAATATCACCAAGATGTTCAATAACATCCAGGATTTAAAGAAAGAACAACTTATTTAAAATACAGTGTTCTCTTTAATCCCTTGCACAATCTATATCTTCCTTACCCCTAAACCATAATCTTTCCCCTTTCCTTCATCATGGACTGGGCAAGACTTTCCATTTTATAAGTTGTTTATATCTGTCTTCAGGAGAGATGATGTTTCTTGTAGAAAGGTGTAGAGAATCACTCCGGGATTTCCAAAAGTACATTCTTTGTTTCTGAGCCCTTGCAATAGAAAGAATTTGGGTTCAATAGTCTGTGGCAGCCATCCATGGCAGCTATGGTCTTGTAGAGTATTGTTCAACTCTTCTTATCACAATTTTTTAGAAGTCAGTAAAACATAAAGAAAAAATTTTCCTACAACATACTTTTGCTTGAAGAGCTCCAGTGATGAGGACTCCCTTACCTTTTTTTTTTTTTTTTTTTTTTTTTTTTTTTTTAGTGAGGCAATTGGGGTTAAGTGACTTGCCCAGGGTCACACAGCTAGTAAGTGTTAAGTGTCTGAGGCCGGATTTGAACTCAGGTGCTCCTGACTCCAGGGCCAGTGCTCTATCCACTGCGCCACCTAGCTGCCCCTAACTCCCTTACCTTTTAAGGTAGGCTTTTCCTCTTCAGGATAGCTCCAGTCAGCCTCCCCACCTCCTTAGATTTGTGACTGCTTCTCTAAATGCTATTTCAGAAATCCCCTAGCCATGCTTCACTACCTCTTCTCTGGCCACTTCTTTACCAATTACCTCACTTGGGCAGGTACACCCTTTCCTCTCTCTTCCTTCTTTACCCCCTCCAGTTCAGGAACTACAAACCATGATCACACAAAATCTGTATCTCATTTTGGGGTGTGTCAATCTAGTCCACTATGGCCATACTTATCATGCCTCTAACTTTCAGGACCAATATGCTCCTTCCTGGACACCACTCAAGTCTCTGTGCTTTTTCCTCTACTAAAAAAGGTACACCCATTGAGAGCAGGGACTAACTTTTCTTTTGTATTTGTATTCCAAAGACTTAGCATAGTTCTTGGAACCTGATAGTGCTTAGTAAAGGTTTGTTTGTTTGTTTATCATTCGTTCATTTATTTGTTAAGAATTTTTCCTTAAATCAAGCCTGAATTAGCCCCTGCAACTTCCTACCATTGCTTCCAATTCTGCCATCCACAACTAAGCAGAAAAGTTGAATCCTTTTTCCATGTGATAATAGCTCTTTAGGTACTAAAAAATAGTTATTGTATTATAATCCCTGTGTGCCCTGTCTTTTTCAGGATAATTGTCCCCACCTCCTTCAACCGATTCTTGTATGACCTGAACTCAATACTCTTCAGCCTCCTGATTGTTCCACTCTTAACTATCAGTCCATCAAAGACTATAATATCTCTAGAGATGGGCACAATATTGCTCTTAGTTCAGGCATTAATTTATTTTTTATCTGTTGTATCTACTTTTGACTCGTGTTGAGCTTGACATTCCCTAGGTTTATAAGTTCCTTTATGATCTTCTAAATTTATAAGCTAAAATGGATCTTAGAAGTTACCAAATCCAATTCCCTCATTTTTATATATCAGGAAACTGAGTCCCAGAGAGGGCAAATCACTGGCCTGAATGTACTCTGATGGGCAGAGCTGTGGTTTTAACACAGGTCCTTTGATTTTAAATCCAAAACCCTATCCACCATTCCAAGCTACCTTTATAACCCACAAATCTTACTCAGATCAATTGATGTTCAGCTACACCATTCCCATCTTGAACTTAAGAAGTTGGGTTGGATGGTTTTGGGGGGTTTTTAGCCCAAGTATGAGAGATCTTATCTTTATCCCTATTAATTTTCAGTTTATTTAATTCAGTCTGCTATTCTAGCTTATCAACATCTTTCTTGGTCCAGATTCTAAGCTCCAATGTGTTAGGTATCCTTTTAGTTCTATGTCTTCTGAAAACTTGACAAGGGTTCATCTTTGTCATTATCCAAATCTTTGATAGAAATGTTAAACAGGACAGGGTCAATCAGAAATCCCTGAGGCTACCTTCCCCCACTGAACATCTTTTTTCCAAATTGACATTTAACCATTAATGACTACTGTTTGACTTTGGCCATTTAACCAGTTCATCTATCTAATTAAATTATATCATCTAGCCCTCATTTCTACATCTAAACCATTACAGTTTACCATATGCTTTGCTGAAATTTTAGTAAATCATATTACTACATTCCCCTGATAAATCAGTCTAATAATCCTATCTAAAAAGGAAATATAGTTAGTCTGGCATGATCAATTCATGAAGCCATACTGCTTCTTTATCATCTCTACTTCATTTTTGGAATGGTCACTAACAATCCCTTTTAAAAATATTTTCTAGAATTTTCCCAGAAATCAAAGTTATTTTCACTGAACTATAATGTTCATATTTCATCCTCTTCCATTCTTAAAAAAAAATAAGACATTGTTTGCCATTCTCCAATCCTGTGGAACCTTTCTTGTTGTCTCAAGTCTTTCAAAGATCACTGAGAGTGACATAGGAATCACACTACCAATGCACACACTGTCAATGTCCTTATTGACTAAAATTCATCAAGAGCCACTAGGCATTCTCTTATTCTGCTCCCATTTACCTTCTTTACTTTGAAAACCCATACAATACATATTATATTGGCTCCCAGTTCCTCCTTTCTCCTATTTATTCCCTTCCCACCCCCACTACCCTTATAAGAAATTCAGGGTCCTTGACCCTGACCTGTCAAAATTAACTGCTTTGCAGCTCTCTTTGTGGTGGTAAAGAATTGGAAATTGAGGGGATGCCCATTCATTAGGGAATGGCTGAACAAGTTGTGGTATGTGCTATAAGAAATTATGAACAGGCAGACTTCAGAAAAACCTGGAAAGACAAGAGAACTGATGCTGAAGGAAGTGAGCAGAACCAGGAGAGAACATTGTACATAGTAACAGAAACATTGTGTGATGATCAGCTGTGATGGACTTAGTTGTCAGCAATACAATGATCCAAGACAATTCCAAAGGACTCATGGTGGAAAATGTTCCCCACATCCAAAAAAAAAACAACTATGGGATCTGAAGGAAGATTGAACCATACTATTTTTACTTTTGTGGGGGGTTTTTTGTTTGTTTTTTGGGCTTTCCCTTTTGTTCTGATTCTTCTTCCACAACATGACTGATGTGCAAATATGTTTAATATGATTGTGTGTATATATATGTATATATATATATAATATGTACAATTGTGTGTGTGTATATATATATAAACCTATATCAGATTGCTTTCTGTATTGGGGAGGGAAAGGGAGGAGAGGGAGGGAGAAAAATTTGGAACTCAAAATCTTACAAAAATTAAGGTTGAAAACTATCTTTACATGTAACTGGAAAAAATAAAATCCTATTAAGATAATAAAAAATAAAATAAAACAAAGTTTGAAATTTTTTTTAAAAGTAGCTGTTCTGAGGATATGTATGGCAAAGAGCTCCTAGGTGAATAATGCAGATGTTTTGTATGTTACTCCCCTCCCTACATGCTCAAGTCCAGCTAGATCTGCCTTTTCTCTATTCCTTTCTAACATCTATGCCTTTGCAGTGCCTGGGTAAGTCATTTAACCCCAATTGCCTCACCAAAAAAAAAAAAAAAAAAGAAAAAAAGTGATTTTTGCTTCTTATCTGGGATGAGCTAGATGACCTCTGAGGCATATTCTAGTCTTCATTCTCTATGATTCTCATACAATTAGTTTTCTCTCCACTTTAACAGAGGAGGAGAATCCAGGTAATGAGTGCTACAAATAGTAGAATTTGGTCTCAAACACAATACAGTGCTCTTTCTCCATATTCCTGCTGCTTTTCCTTCAGACGAAAGAACACATAAATAAATGAATGAATAATTGAATGGATAAATGAATGGATTATAGATGATAGGCATGTTTTAGGAATGCAGTGGGACCTCAAGAAACCTAAAGATCCCAACCCCCCAAGACTGAGGGAAAAGCATCTCTCTCTCCCACCTCAGGTATGAGGTGTGGCAGGACATGATCCCAGTATGATGAAAAGCAATACTAAGGTCTGCAAAAGAATATGCAGGATATGATTGTGTTATGGACCTGGGGTACCTCAGAAGTTTTCTGGGGTAAATCAAAGAACCTTCTCCTTGAGAAACTAAACCAAAGGACAGACACTCCTAAAGAGGTAAGTGACACCTGATCAGGACTGAGCTCCAGTACCACCAACCACTTTATTCCAGACTCCCTCACCCCTCAGGGAGATAAGATATGGTGTAGCTGCTGCCTTTGTGGCAGGAGAGGGAGAGAGAATGGCTTGAGAGATCCAGAGCTGCCCCTCACACAACTTGCCCCAGCCACCACCAGTGAGAGATGGTCCTCCCCCAACAAGGGAACTTTCCACAGTCAGATGATCATCTCATCGACCATTGGTCCTCTACAAAAGTATCTGCCTATCTCCTGGTGGAGGAGATAGGTATCTCAGAGAACCACGCCTCTGTGCCATGCCTTCTCCCCATGAGAAGTCCAAGAATTTCTTTCTTGGTTTCCTTTCCCTAGTGCCTAAATAAACTATGATTTTATTCTAATTGGATTTGTGTGCAAGAGGGTATAATTCTTTAAGGAGGAATTCCTAAGAACCCCTACCCCAAACCCCCCACCCATTTCCCCCACAACAGTTGGATGCTTCATATCTTACTGATACCCTGTTATCAAAGATCCCCTCTTAGTTATCCGGCCCCAGTTTTTGCATTTCCCCTTACCTTGTAATTCCTTTCTCTTTCTTTGTTTTGTAAAGATACAAAACACCAGTCTTTTCTTACTCCAGTGGGATAGTCACCAAGGTGATTTGTTCCTGGGCCACATATTCCTCTCCTAATAAATCCTTATTTTACAAGATTCTTGATGAGCCTCCAATTATTTGGGTGAGCTAGCCCCCCCCAATCTAGGTTGCAAGTCCCAACAGACAGGAAGGAAGGAAGGAAAGAAAGAAGAAAATAAGCTCTTTCCTGTAGCAGTAGACTTTCCAGTTTTCTGTGTGACTCTCACAATCCTTCACTTAATTTTAATTATGAAGATAGTCTTTGAGATGCTTCTTACTTTATCTTCAAAGTAAACCTCTCTTTGTAAAAGCTAGGTGGTAAAATGGTTAGAGCACTAGATCTGGGGATCAGGAAGACTTAAGGACATATCCAGCCTTGGACACTTGCTAACTGTGTGACCCTGAACAAGTCATTTAACCTTTGCCAGTCTCAGTTTCCTCATCTTTACAATAGGGTTAATTATTAGCACCTACCTCCCAGAATTGTTGTCAAAATCAAAGGAGATATTTTTTATAAAGCACTTTACAAGCCCTAAAGTCCTATGCAAATCTTAGCTATTGTTATTCCTCATATATTGCCTCTACTCTCTCTAGCTTATAAATTACCTGCCTTTCAGAGCTATTAAAGGGGAATCTTTCAACAGTATTTACTTTGTTCCTATTTTTTTAATATGACATCATTTCCATGTAAAGTTTCAAATAAGATTATGACAAATTAAAAAAAAAACTCCGGTGCTAAATCTCACAGGTTGCTTCATTATGCTCCCCAACCCTAGTTAATATTTCTCTTTTCTTTTATGGAAATATTCTATGCATTAATCTGATTTATCACTAGCTGAACAGGTAAAGTGGTTTAGTTTTCAGGCATCAGCACACTGTTCTTCTTGTCCCACTCTTGGATAGAACCAGGGATGGAATCTGCTATGGGCTAGAGCTAAGGGCATAGGGCATGGACTGAAGCTTCCCAAGCAATAGGGAAAGGTCCAGTACTATGTAGAATCTAAGGTCATAGAGTGTTGTGACTATTTGATGTTCTTATTTGTACACCCATTGCCTGACATTTGGCAGATAATTCCTAAGTATGGACTGAATTGAGTCAAGCCAGGAGGTTCTTATTTGGGAAACATCCCAAACCATCATGTTGGTCCTGGAGATCCAGGGTTTAATTCTCAGAGATACCAAGTGCTAATTTGGGGACTAAACAGGAGGTGGTACCTATTTATAATGGGAAATACACTGAATCTGGAACTAGAAAACCTGGTTTCAAATCCAAACTCTACTCCAGATTACTTATTTGCTCCTGTAT
Organism: Dromiciops gliroides; assembly: GCF_019393635.1. Taxonomy (NCBI): domain Eukaryota; kingdom Metazoa; phylum Chordata; class Mammalia; order Microbiotheria; family Microbiotheriidae; genus Dromiciops; species Dromiciops gliroides. The sequence goes on from NC_057864.1 coordinate 411,004,002, forward strand.
TCTCTATCAAGTAGAAGCATATTTTCACTACAAATGTTAAAACAACTATATCTAATATGCAGTTTATATTCAAGATAAAGAAAGAAATTTTAAAAAATAAATGAGATGGTAAGAGAACACCTTGAGAAAAAGAAATCTAGAATGTATTACCAAATAGTGAGGTTTTTTTAAATTTGAAAATTTCAAATTGGAATTTTCTATTTTAAATATGTTTGTAAAATACATTTATTAAGTACACACACACACACACACACAGGCACACACACATCCAGGGTAATTCCAGAATGATTCATCAGACAAATCTGTCAAAATAATTAGACTTTATAAAGAATAGTTCACAACTTAGCTCTGATTGTCACAAGAAACCAGTTTTACACATTCTTTTTTTTTTTTTTTTAGTGAGGCAATTGGGGTTAAGTGACTTGCCCAGGGTCACACAGCTAGTAAGTGTGTGTTAAGTGTCTGAGGCCGGATTTGAACTCAGGTACTCCTGATTCCAGGGCCGGTGCTCTATCCACTGCGCCACCTAGCTGCCCCTACACATTCTTTTTTTTTTTTTTGCGGGGCAATGGGGGTTAAGTGACTTGCCCAGAGTCACACAGCTAGTAAGTGTTAAGTGTCTGAGGCTGGATTTGAACTCAGGTACTCCTGAATCCAGGGCCAGCGCTTTAACCACTGCGCCATCTAGCTGCCCCCCCTACACATTCTTTTAAGAATACTTCCATTGGGGCAGCCAGGTGGCACAGAGGATAAAGCACTGGCCCTGAATTCAGGAGGACCCGAGTTCAAATCCTGCCTCAGACACTTGACACTGATTAGCTGTGTGACCTTGGGCAAGTCACTTAACCCTCATTGCCCCCACAAAAAATAAAAAAAGAATACTTTCATGCAGAAAATATATCTTTAAGCATCTTAGAGCACATTGCAGTAATCAGAGATTAATTTCCTATTACTTGGTTTATCATGTCAGGTTTTCTAATGCCATTTAACACAGCACATCCAGCACATCCAAACAAGCACTAAAGCAGTGTGCTCTGTCTCTTGAATCTAAAAAGTTCAAAGAATTCTAGGCCTTTTTTACTGATCTGGAAAAAAATCAAGTTCTCTTGACTAGGAGAGCTCATTTAAACAGCTTCCCTTCTGAAATATACCTAAGGTGAATGTTAAGGTATCTTACTAACTTTTAAATGTTAACACTATCTTTTTTGTTCTGATGTACATTAGATTAGTTGGAATTTTGTCTTCTCCTGACTACATAAGCTAGGTGGCACAGTAAATAGAGCACTGATCCTGGAGTCAGGAGGATCTTTGTTCAAATGTCACCTCAGTCACTTACTAGCTGTGTGATCCTGGGCGTCACTTAACCCCAATTGCCTTAAAAAAAAAAATCCAGGGCCATCTCCAGTCATCCTGAAATATAGCTTGCCACTGGACCCAGGTGGCTCAGGAAGAGAGAGTTAGATTCATGATCTTGCACAGCCCTCCCTCACTTAAATCCAATGGACATCACCTCCCAATGTCATGGTCCCCTTCAAAAAATGAAGGACCAAGAACAAAACAGCTGCACCTGTGGTTGGAATGCTCTCATTCCTTACCTCTGTCTCCTAGTTTCCCTTACTACAATCAAAATTCAACAATTCTACCTTTTATAGCTTCCAGATCATAAAAAGGAACTCCATAAATGAGTGATTAGTATGTAGAAAGAGCAGCAGTGATGACAAAGAACTAATGTGGGTTCATCAAAAAGCATGCAATTCCAGACTAAAACTATTAGTGGGGTTTTTTTAGCCAATCACATCCTTTCAGTAAAATTTGTGACAGATTCTTATGGAATCTAGAGAGATGTGGAAGTCAACAGTACAATTAGGTAAATTTGGAGTAGTCATTAATGGGTTTGTATTGACTTGGAGGGAAGTTTTCAATGGGGTGTGTCCCTAAAGAGCAGTGTTTGGCCCAGTGTTGTTTAACATTTTAATATGTGACGTAGATAAAGTCATAGATAGCATGCTTATCAATTTGCAGATGACACAAAAATGGGAGGGACAGCTAACATCCCAGATAAAAGAGTCAAAATTCTAAATGATAACTTCCCATCTCCTACCCTTCCAGTCCCTTTCCTCTGCATTCTTCTTTCCCCCTTTTCCTTTCTCTCAAGCCATACATCAAGTGAGTGGGAGATCTGTATAAGAACCAAGGTATTTAGGGATAGATTATGAATGAGTATGTGACCGTTTTTCAAAGACAATTAAAAGAATCATTCCTTTCTCTTCCCTTTTTTTTCTTTCTTTTCCTCCCTCTCCTCTCTTCCTTTTCCCTTCTATCTTCTCCTTTCCTTTCCTGCTGATTTTAGAGATGGGAGGGCTATACGATCACATATTAAGACCAAACTGGGTTCTCATGGGAGGTGCTAATATGTAATTTCATTCTATTTGTAGTCATTCATCTGTGTCAATGTAATTGGAGTTTCTGCTTAGAATTATACTCTCAAATTATGAAAGTCATTTTTATAGATATACATATTAATACTGAGCTAAAGTTTTCCCTTAAAGTCTGTCTCCTTGCAAGTCTTAAATCTCTCTCCCCTTCTCTTACTTACTCTTAAATATCTTACTCCCTGAGTGCCTGTCTGAAGTAGGAAAGCATGGAGCTTCACAGGTACTACTCAAGTCATACGTCAAGTGAGTTGGGATCTGTATAAGAACTCAGGTACCTAGGAATGGATTATGAATGAGTATATGACCTTTTTTCAAAGGCAGTTAAAGAAATCATTCTCCACCTCATCCCTACAACTGATTCCCCATGGATTCATGTCAGCTAAACACAAAGCAGCAATTTCAAAATTAAAGTTTTTACAAAGTGAAATTCTATATGTTAATTTGAATAGACATTACAACTAATGATCCACTGGAGGATAGGCCCTTGTTCTGGGTAGAATACATTCAACTCTAGCTTATAAAGTCAATCACTTCAATGATTCATTACCCCACAACTTACTTCCAGCCCTGCAATTGTCAATACATTTACTAACATAAATCTGAGGAAGCTCTGGAGAAAGAATGAGAAAGGGATCAGTATGTCCTGAATTTATGGTAAAAAACTAAAAGTAAAGAGGAAAATGGGATCCCATCCCATTAAATCTGTGAAAACAGTCATTTGGCATTGAATTGCATATTGTTTTGTCAGATCTTTTATTGCTTTCTTCCTACTTAACTTGGGTAGATCAAAAGAGGTTCTAGACTAATTTCATAGGTTTACTAGAAGGAAAGACTTTGGGATATTTGGCAAATGGAATTCCCTCATCTATCTGATGAGCTTTTATCACTCCCTCTATTCACCTGCATAACATGCATACTAGTGTCTTCCTAGAATAGATTGATGGGTAACTGCAATAACCTGGGAAAGATTATAAAAGGATAGCTCCTGGTTAAGGATGGTGAGAGTATAGGTGAGATGACTACAAATAGAAATTAGAGTGTGAGTGTAAAGCAGAAATGTGAGGCTGATGGGTCACAAGACCACTAAGTATGTAGTGAAGTATATAGTCAAGTCTTGCTTACCCATACCTTTAGAATCTACTTAGTGCCCCAAGGGACAGTAATAGAAAGACACACCAAAAGGGCAAGACAAGTGGCATAATTTATAGAGGTATGGGCAAAGTCAGTATCAGTATCAGTATTGGGGGGCTTACCCAATAAACCACACAATGGGCTGAGATGTTGACTCTTAGAAGAGGAGATCCATGATGGCCTAGAAGTTAATTAAAGTAGCTCCAGAAGTAAGTGCTAGGTCCAGATGAAAATGGTTCCCACCAAATTCAGGGTGTCTGGTGGTAAGCCCAGCAATTGTTGAGGTTGGCAGTCTGAGCAGTGGACTTCAGCAAAATAGTTGTGAAGATCGTATGAGATCTCTTGAGAGAGTGGCCATAGAAGGGCTCACATCCAGTCAGAAGAGGGCAGGGTACTGCTGAGATGTTAGCAACTTGAAGCAGACACTTATAGGTGCTTAGGTTGCTGTGAATCTGGAATGCTGGGATTTTGCAGGAGGGGGCAAAAGAGAATTCTCCAAGGCTATCAAGTACAATCACTCTGCTACTTGCAAGGGGGGAGGAGGGTCCTGTGAAGTCATATGATATGGGGAGTAAACACAAGAATGAAAAGAGTTTTTGCCAAATAACAACTAAAGCCTTAGGCAACTTTTTAAGACCGTGTTATCTGAATCCAGACTGGGAGTTCCCACCTAGATGAAATCACAGATTTTAGTTCAAAGTCTTGGGGTGTATGTGTAGATACATAGATATAAATCAATATATGATAATTCCCCAAATACCTTGTTAGCTCTTTGAGAACAATCTTATACAGCCACCACTATTTGGTTGTGGCCTTCATCACCTATCTCCTGATCTACTGAAACAGCTTCCTTATTGGCCTCCCCACCTAAAAATTTCTTTATTCCATCTTTAATACATTCTCCATATAGCTGCCAGAGTGATTTTGCAAAAGCTTGGATCTGACAATGTCATTCTTCTATTTGATAATCTGTGTTGATTCCATGCTACCTCTGGGATCAAGTATAAACTCCCCTGTCATATAAAACCCCTCACAACCCATCCCAACCTCATCTTTCCAACTTTATTAAATATTATAGCCCTTCAAGATCCCTACTGTCCCTCCCTCTACTCTGACTATCCTTGTTGCCTGGGAAGCATTTTCTCCTCACCTCTTCCTCTTAGATGCCTTTAAAGCTCACCTATATCAGGAAGACTGGAAATGGCCTAGATCTTAAGGCAAATGGGGTTAGATGACTTGTCCAGGGTCACACAGCTAGTAAGTGTCAAGTGTCTGAGTCTGGATTTGAACTCAGGTCCTCCTGAATCCAGGGCCGGTGCTTTATCCACTACACCACCTACCTGTCCCCTAAAATCTATTTTGCACAAAAGCAATGTACATGTTATTCATCCTTCTCCTCTACCACCACTCTTTCATCTCTATCTTTGTATTTCCAATACTCAGCCTAGTGTCTGGAATGTAGCAGGTTCTAAATAAATCTTAATGGTTGATTGGTTGATTGCTTATACCTGGCACAGTACAGGGTACATAGAAAGTGTTTAATAAATACTTCCTTTCATGTATGCTACATCTCATTCAACCACCACTACCACCCCACCCTGGCCAATTTTTCCATGTTGGCAATGTCATATGTTCATCAAAGCTGTTGTGATTAGTCCACATTTAGCTAGGTGACATAGAGGATATAGCACTTAACTTGGAGTCAAGAAGACGTAAGCTCAAATATTGCCTTAGACAATTGCTAGTTATGAGACCCTGACAAATACCTTAATCACTCTAAAACTCAGTTTTCTTATATGTAAAATTAAAGATGATGATAACAGCATGTATTTCTTAGGGTTGTTGACAGGATCCAATGAGATAACATACATAAAATGCTTTATAAACCATAAAGTTCTAGATCAATGATATTATTCCACCAACTCAGAGAGGGAGAGGGAGGAAGAGTAAGCTTGAATGTTCATTTATTTTTTAGAAAAGTAATTTTTCTGTACAAAACTGTTAGGACCCTCCAAAGGACTTAGTCCTTTACCTATGTGGCAGTGATCATGAACAGAGCAAGACCATTCCTTACAGATTTTCATTCATCCATGCCAAGAAGGGTGCTGAAAACCAGGACCTATTATCTATTTTAAAAAGAAAAGGACACCATGGAGTTTTGTGTACAATTCTCTTTTTCTGTTCTACTATGCACAGAGAAATGGTCATTATATTTGGTTTGTTCTGCTCAAGATAAAAATAAAATTTTAAAAGAAATATAATGCTTTTTCTCAGAGGTACATGGCACATATTCAAAAATTGACCATGTGTTAGGGCACAAAAACCTCATAGTCAAATGGAAAAAGGCGGAAATAGTAAATGCATCCTTCTCAGATCATGATGCAATAAAAATTACATGTAATAAAGAGCCATGGAAAGGTAGACTGAAAATTCAATTGGAAACTAAATAATCTCATTCTAAAGAATGAATGGGTCAAACAACAAATCATAGAAACAATCAATAATCGTTCAAGAGAATGACAATAATGAGACAACATACCAAAACCTATGGGATGCAGCCAAAGCAGTGCTTAGGGGAAATTTTATATCTCTAAATGCTTACATGGATTAAAAAGCAAAAGGGGAGATCAATGAATTGGGCATGCAACTAAAAAAGCTAGAAAAAGAACAAATTAAAAATCCCAAACTAAATACTAAATTAGAAATCCTGAAAATCAAAGGAGAAATTAATAAAATTGAATGTAAGAAAAGTATAGAATTAATCAATAAAACTAAGAGCTGGTTATATGGAAAAACCAATAAAATAGATAAACCTTTGCTTAATTTTGATTTAAAAAAAAGAAAGAAGAAAACCAAATTACCAACATCAAAAATGAAAGGGGTCTAGCTGTGTGACCCTGGGCAAGTCACTTAACCCCAATTGCCTCACTAAAAAAAAAAAATGAAAGGGGTGATTTCACCACCAATGAAGTGGAAATTAAAGCAATAATTAGGAACTATTTTGCCCAACTGTTTGCCAATAAATTTGACAATTTAAGTGAAATGGATAAATATTTACAAAAATACAAATTGCCCAGGTTAACTAAAGAGGAAATAAAATTCTTAAATAAGCCCATATTAGAAAAATAATTTGAACAAGCCATTAAAGAACTCCCTAAGAAAAAATCTCCAAAGTCAGATGGGTTTACAAGTGAATTCTACTAAACATTTAAAGAACAATTAATTCCAATACTATACAAATTATTTGGAAAAATAGGTGGAGTTCTACCAAATTCCTTTTATGACACAAATCTATTGTTGATACTAAAACCAGGCAGAGCCAAAACAGAGAAAGAAAATTATAGACCAATTTCCCTAATGAATATTGATGCAAAAATCTTGAATAAGATATTAGCAAGGAGATTGCAACAAGTGATCAATAGAATAATACACTATGACCAGGTGGGATTTGTTCCAGTAATGCAGGGCTGGTTCAACATTAGAAAAACTATCAACATAATCAACCACATCAATAAGAAAACTAACCAAAATCATATGATTATCTCAATAGATGCAGAGAAAGCTTTTGACAAAATACAGCACCCATTCCTAATAAAAAAAACACTAGGAGGGCAGCTAGATGGCGCAGTGGATAAAGCACCAACCTGGATTCAGGAGTACCTGAGTTCAAATCCAGCCTCAGACACTTGACACTTACTAGCTGTGTGACCCTGGGCAAGTCACTTAACCCCCATTGCCCCGCAAAAACAACAAAAAACAACAACAACAAAAAAAAACACTAGGGAACTTAGGAATAGGTGGAACTTTCCTTAAAATAATAAGCAGTATCTACCTAAAACCATCAGCAAGCATTATATGTAATGGAGATATGTTAGAGGCCTTCCCAATAAGATCAGGGGTGAAACAGGGATGTCTATTATCACCTCTATTATTTAATATTGTACTAGAAATGTTAGCTTTAGCAATAAGAGAAGAAAAAGGAATTAAAGGAATTAGAATAGGCAAGGAGGAAACAAAACTATCACTCTATGCAGATGATATCATGGTATATTTAGAGAGAATCAACTCAAAAATTACTTGAAACAATTAACAACTTTAGCAAAGTAGCAGGATATAAAATAAATCCACATAAATCATCAGCATTTCTATACATGACCAACAAAGTCCAGCAGCAAGAGATAGAAAGAGAAATTCCATTTAAAGTAACAGTAGATAATATAAAATACTTGGGAGTCTATTTGCCAAGACAAACCCAGGAACTCTATGAACACAATTACAAAACACTTTTCACACAAATCAAATCAGATCTAAATAATTGGAAAGATATCAATTGCTCATGGATAGGCAGAGCCAATATAGTAAAAATGACAATTCTACCTAAATTAATTTACTTATTCAGTGCCATACCAGTCAGACTACCTAAAAATTATTTTATAGAGGTAAAAGAATAATAACAAAATTCATCTGGAAAAACAAAAAGTCAAGAGTATCAAGGGAAATAATGAAAAAAAAATGCACAGGAAGGTGGGTTAGCTGTACCAAACCTGGAGCTTTACTATAAAGCATCAGTCATCAAAACTATCTGGTACTGGCTAAGAAATAGAGTGGAGGACTCATGATGGAAAAGGCTCTCCAAATCCAGAAAAAAAAAGAATTGTGGAATATGGATGCTGATTGAACCATACTATTTCTTTTGTTTTTGGTGTTGTTGTTTTTCTATTTGGAGGTTTTTCCTTATTGCTCTGATCCTTCTCTTATGGCATGACTGATGCAGAAATATGTTTAATGGTGTTATGTATATATAGATATGTATGTATATATGCATATATATATAAAACCTATATTGGATTGCCTGCTGTCCAAGGGAGGGGGAAGGGAGGGGAGGGAGGGATAAAAATTTGAAATTGGAAATCTTATGTAAACAAATGCTGAAAGCTATCTCTACATGTAACTGGAAAATAATAAAATACTTTTATTTAAAAAAAAAACACTATAGAGCATAGGAATAGGTGGAGCTTTCCTTAAAACAATAAGTGGTATTTACCTAAAACCATCAGCAAACATTAGATGTAATGGAGATAAGTAAGAGGTATTCCCAATAAGATCAGGGGTGAGACAGGGATGTCCATTATCTCCTCTATTATTTAATATTGTACTAGAAATGTTAGCTTTAGCAATAAGAGAAGAAAAAGGAATTAAAGGAATTAGAATAGGCAAGGAGGAAACAAAACTATCACTCTTTGCAGATGATATGCTAGAGAATCAACTAAAAAATTACTTGAAACAAATAACAACTTTAGCAAAGATGCAGGATATAAAATAAATCCATATAAATCATTAGCATTTCTATACATAACCAACAAAGTCCAGCAGCAAGAGATAGAAAGAGAAATTCCATTTAGAGTAATGGTAGACAATATAAAATACTTGGGAGTCTACTTGGTAAGACAAACCCAAGAACTCTATGAACACAATTACAAAACACTTTTCACACAAATCAAATCAGATCTAAATAATTGGAAAGATATCAATTGCTCACGGATAGACAGAGTCAATATAGTAAAAATGATAATTCTACCTAAATTAATTTATTTATTCAGTGCCATGCCAATCAGACTACCTAAAAATTATTTTATAGAGCTAGAAAAAATAATAACAAAATTCATCTGGAAAAACAAAAAGTCAAGAATATCAAGGGAAATAATGAAAAAAAAATGCACAGGAAGGTGGGTTAGCTGTGCCAAATCTGGAGCTTTACTATAAAGCAGCAGTCATCAAAATTATTTGTTACTGGCTAAGAAATAGAGTGGTGGGGGCAGCTAGGTGGCATAGTGGATAAAGCACTGGCCTTGGAGTCAGGAGGACCTGAGTTCAAATCTGGCCTCAGACACTTAACACTTACTAGCTGTGTGACCCTAGGCAGGCAAGTCACTTAACCCCAATTGCCTCACCAAAAAAGAAAGAAAGAAAGAAAGAAAGAAAGAAAGAAAGAAAGAAAGAAGGAAGGAAGGAAGGAAGGAAGGAAGGAAGGAAGGAAGGAAGGAAGGAAGGAAGGAAGGAAGGAAGGAAGGAAGGAAGGAAGGAAGGAAGGAAGGAAGGAAGGAAGGAAGGAAGGAAGGAAGGAAAGAAAGAAAGAAAGAAAGAAAGAAAGAAAGAAAGAAAGAAAGAAAGAAAGAAAGAAAGAAAGAAAGAAAGAAAGGAAAGAAATAGAGTGATGGATCGATGGCATAGGTTAGGCACAGGAGACACAGTAGTAAATTACTTTAGTAATCCACTGTTTGATAAACCCAAAGACTCCAGCTTCTGGGATAGGAACTCAGTATTTGACAAAAAACTCCTGGGGAAACTGGAAGAGAGTATGGCAGAAACTAGGCACAGACCAACATCTTATACCTTATGCTAAAATAAGATCAAAATAGGTACATGATTTAGACATAAAAGAGGATACCATAGGTAAATTAGGAGAAGAAGGAATAGTTTACCTCTCAGATTTATGGATAGGAGAACAGTTTGTGACCAAACAAAAGAGAGAATATTATGAAATGCAAAATGGATGATTTTGATTACATTAAATTAAAAGCAATGCATCCAAAATTAGAAGGGAGGCAGAAAGCTGGGAAACAATCTTTATAGCCAGTATTTCTGATAAAGGCCTAATTTCTAAAATATATCAGGAACTAAATCAAATTTATAAGAATCCAAGTCATTCCCCAATTGAGAAATGGTCAAAGCATACGGACAGGCAGTTTTCTGATGAAGAAATCAAAGCTATTTATTGCCATATGAAAAAATGCTCTAAATAACTATTGATTAGAGAAATGCACATTAAACCAACTCTGAAGTACCACCTGACACCTATCAGATTGGCTAATATGACAAAAAAATGAAAATAATAAATGTCAGAGAAGCTGTGGAAATTTTGGAACACTAATGCATTGTTGGTGGAGTTATAAACTGGTCGAACCATTCTGGAGAGCAATTTCATACCCTTTGACCCAGCAGCAATACCACTATTAGGTATTTTTCCCTAAGAGATCATAAAAAAAGGAAAAGGACCCACATGTACAAAAATATTTATAGCTGCTCTTTTTGTGGTGGTAAGGAATTAGAAATTGAGGGGATGCCCACCAATTGGGGAATGACTGAAAGTTGTGGTATATGAATGTAATGGAATACTATTGTGCTGTAAGAAACAATGAGCAAGCAGATTTCAGAGAAACCTGGAAGGACTGACATGAACTGATGCTGAGTGAAGTGAGCAGAACCAGGAGAATGTTGTACATAGTATCAACAACACTGCATGTTGATCAACTGTGATAGACTTGACTCTTCTTAGCAATACAATGGTCCAAGATAGTTCCAAAGGAATCATGATGGAAAATGTTCTCCAAATCCAGAAAAAACAAACTATGGAATCTAGGTGCAGATTGAACCACACTATTTCTATTTTTTTGTTTGTTTTTCTTTTTTTGTTGTTGTTTTTCCTTTTTGCTCTGAGTCTTCTTTCACAGCATGACTAATGCAGAAATATGTTTAATGTGACTGTACATATATAACCTATGTCAGATTGCTTGCTTTCTTGGAGAGGGAGAGGAAGAGGAGGGAGGGAGAAAAATTTGAAACTAGGAATCTTATAAAAACAGAAAAAGAAAAAGAAAAAAGAAATATAATGGACAAGTAGATATTTATAAGATTTTTGTTTATTCATTTTGTAATACTCCTCACATCAGGGTGCATTTTGATATTCCCCCCAATTATAGGTCACTTGAAGGTCATCTGTAGACCCTAGAAATTGCCCCTGAAGTTGGGTCAACATTGCCACATTTCCTTTTACTACCCCAGTTCAAAATAGCCTTTCCATTCTCTGAATCTTTATAACTCTTAGTTGTGCCACAGATTTTTGATTTCCACTTCAACAATAATCTTACATTTTCATAGATCATTTGCAAAACTGCATTTTGTGAACTGCATTTTCACATAAAGAAATGCAGTTTCACATGCACAATACATAATTTCATTAGTGCCTCATGAAAACCCTAATAATGAGGCAGGATGGATACTTAGTGATCATCTCCAAACAGAAGCACAGGAGCTCTCTGAGCTCCTAGGGTTGAAGCTCAGTGTACTCAGTGCAAAGATACACTTGTCTACTGGCTTCCCACTAGGTTTGAAAAGGGTAAAACCAGATGGTAGCCCTTGAGTTAGTGGTTTCCACTGACTTTATGTAGAAATTCCTCTCTCCTTCTTTTTAACAACAGTGACAAAAAAGTTGCTCACACACTTTTATAAAACTATCTACTCAAATAAATAATTCTATTAGCTTGGGGTTTTTTTAAATAAAGTTAAGAATGTATTACAATTTTATACTAAGCAAATAAATCCTAAACATAAGAATTAAGTGCTGCATTTGAGAGCATAGCATCACAGGAACAGAAAGGGATGAGACATTTGAGGTCCAACCACTGCATTTCATAGTTGAGGAAACAGGATTAGGGTGGTTAATGAGTTGCCCAAAATTGTGAACCTTAAAACTTTGTTTTTTAAACTTTTAACTACAAATCTATCACATTTCCCAGGGTGACATGGTTCTTATCCAGGGAGCAAACATAAGAGGGGTAAATGACTCTTCCCCTACACTTTAAAGTTCCCCACAGGGATATACCAGGTATCTGAAACCAGGGGTGTGGGAAGAGTTTCACTTTGCCACCCTGCCCCACAGCAAGACCACAACTCTCAGGACCCTTGGTTTTCCCTTCAGTCTGATGATAGATGGGGAGACTCTGCGTAGGAGAGAGAGAATATCAAAGATCTCTAGCCCTACCCATGACGAAGAAGGGCTAGAGAGGCATCTGATTATAACTGGAATGCACTATCTGCATTAGTGGGGCAGAGGCTAGGACCTCCTAGAGAAGGAAGTGGAGGGGAGGGGAGATGGGAAGGATCAGTGACTTGTCTCCACACCAGAGTTCATTGTCTTAAGGCTGGCCTGGCCTAGCTTGTTCCCTTTCTGTAATTCCCCACAAGCCACAACAAATTCTCGTCCTGTTAGTTATGTTTTGTTGACATTATTTTCCCTTGAAAAAAGTGAATGTATTTTTGTGGGAGTATGGCTTTAAGACATCCAGTAATTTAGGGTATGGTTTTGTACATCCCTCTCCCTTCCAACCTCTAGAAAAGACTCTGCCCCAGCGAATCGGCACCACTACTGGGAAAACTCTGCATTAGATTGTAGCAATCACACACACACACACACACACACACACTTGAATTTCCTCTCTAGAGAGATAGTGTCATCCCTGTAACCTTGGGAGGGAAAAGATAAGTAAAGTGAATCTGGTATCTCATCCACCAGGTAAGGAAGTCAAGACTAGCTTTTGTGGTTAATCTAAGCCAGGTGTTTTTACGTATTTTGTGTGTCACGGAAGTTTGGTAAAATCCACACAGTCCCTTTCAGAATAATATTTTTAAACACATAAAATACACAAGATTACAACAGAAACCAATTACACTGAAATGTATTATCAAGTTATTTTTTAAAATCAAATTCACAGATTCCCATGTTAAGATCCCCTATTCTAGGGGAAAAACCCCCACCTCAAAATAGGTACTGCATAAAATTGAAAAACTGTAATAGGAGCATGATTTTTTAATTTAATTTTGATTTTCAGTTCCAAATTCCCTCCCTCCATGCCTTCCTCACTCACTGAGAAGACAAGAAATATGATATGTATATTATATACAGTCTTTCACAATTGATCATTACAATATTGCTATGTACTATGTTACTGTGTTCGTCTAGCTCTGCTAACTTCATTTTGCGTTAGTTCATATAAATTTTCCTTGGTTTTTCTGAAACCATTCCCTTCATGATTTCTTTTTTTTTCTTTTTTTTTTTGAGGGGGGTGAGGCAATTGGGGTTAAGTGACTTTCCCAGGGTCACATAACTAGTAAGTGTTAAGTGTCTGAGGCCAGATTTGAACTCAGGTTCTCCTGATTCCAGAGCCAGTGCTCTATCCACTGTACCACCTAGCTGTCCCCATGATTTCTTTTTGACATAATTGTATTCCATCACAATCATATACTACAACTTGTTCAGCCATTCCCTAACTGAGGAGCATCCCCTCAGTTTCTTTGCCACCACAAAAAGCAGTGCTATAAATATTTTTGTACATATGAGTCATTTTCCTTCTTATTTGATCCTCGTGGGATACAAACCTAGAATAGGTTTTACTAGGTTAAAGGGTATGCAGTTCTATAGCCTTATGGACATAGTTCCAAATTGTTCTTCAGAATGGTTGGATTAGCTCACACATCCACCAACAGTGCATTAGTGTACCTCTTTTCCCACAGTCCCTTCAGTATTTGTCCTTTTCCTTTTCTGTCATGTTAGTCAATCTAATGGGTGTGAAGTGGTACCTCAGAGTTGTTTAAATGTCCATTTTGCTATTTTTGAGTGATTTAGAGCATTTTTAGATGACTTGATAGTTTTGGTTTCTTCTGAAAACCATTCATATCCTTTGACCATTATCAATTGGGGAATGGCATTCATTTTTTTATACATTTGGCTCAGTTCTATATATTTATAAAATAAGACTTTTATTAGAGGAGCTTGCTGTAATTTCCCCCCCTAGTTTCCTGCTTTCTTCCTAATTTTTGGCTGCACTTGCTTTTGTTTCTGCAAAACCTTTTCAATGTAATCAAAATTATCCATTTTACCTCCCAAGATCTTCTCTGTTTCTGGTTTGCTCATGAACTATTCTCCTATCCATAGATCCAACAGGTAATTTTTTCTCTGTTTCTCTAATTTACTTATGACATATCCCTTTATGGCTAAATAATATAACCTAATGTCACTTCAGACCCACCGGTTTCATGGCGATGACAAGCTCAGCAGAGGCCACGAAGCCCTGGAGGATAGTGAGACTGGGGTGGGGAGAAAACCTTAGTTGAGGGGCACTGGTCGCTCCCAGGATGTGCCTCTTCACTGGTTGGATTTGGAGAAACCTACCTCTGTCCTCTGACTAGTACTTGACCCTCAGTGGAGGTGATTCATTCCCATGTGACTGACCAAAAAGCATGAGAGGAATTCTACTTACAATATGTGGGCTTTAACTGCTGCTGGATGAATGGATGAACAAGAATCCCCTGCTTTGGACCAAAACTGCAAAAGAAGCTGTTCAGAGGAACTCTGAGAAGTCCCCAAGTGAACTGCCAAAGCAGCCTGAATGCAAGATCACCCGCAAGCATGATAAGACCAAGCACATACAGTAGATCTACACAGAAATGGTTCCTAAGACAGCAGCACTAGAGAAGGAACACAAGGCGATTGCCAAGGTGAAGTATGCAGACAAGATACTGCAAAGTTTGAGAATGATGCCTGGTACTTCTTCCTATTATCAGAAAATTAGAGGAAACAGCCCAAACTTTGGCTGTGTGAACACTTCCTGAAGTTCATGAACTTTGAGAAGAGCTAACATTTCCATTTGGGGCAGTGCCAGTGGAGATGACCACCTGGTAAGGAAATCTACAGAAAAAACATCTTGGTGTATGAGATGGATAGGAAAGACCGTAAGGTTTATTTCCAGAACCTGTACCCTTGGCCAAGCTCTTCCTGGACCACAAGAGACTTGTCACTGAAAAATAGATAGATAGATAGATAGATAGATAGATAGATAGATAGATAGATAGATAGATAGATAGATAGATAGATAGATAGATCATGTACCCATTTTGAGCTTGTGAGATGTTGGTCTATTCCTGCTTTCTGTCAGACTACTTCCCTGTTTGCCCAGCAGTTTTTTGTCAAATAGTGAGTTTATGTCCCAGTAGCTGTGATCTTTGGATTTATCAAACACCATTTTACTGTGATCATTTGCTTCTATAAATGTATGTATATACATATATATAATCTATTCCATTTACCAACCACTCTATTTCTTTCTTTCTTTCTTTTTTTTTGCAGGACAATGAGCCGTTAAGTGATTTGCCCAGGGTCACACAGCTAGTAAGTATCAAGTGTCTGAGGCCAGATTTGAACTCAGGTACTCCTGACTCCAGGGCCGGTGCTCTATCCACTGTGCCACCTAGCTGTCCAACCACTCTTTCTTATCCAACATAAAATTGTTTTAATGATTACTACTTTGTACTATGGTTTGAAATCTGATATTGTTACTCCTCCTTCCTTCATGGTTTTTCCACTGATTTCTTTGATATTCCCAACCTTTTGTTCCTCCAGATGAATTTTGTTATTATTTGTCCTTAATTTTATAAACTATTAATTTGGTGGTTTGTCACTGAATATGCATTTTGTATGTACTGAATGAGTAAATTAAGTTAGGTAGTATTGTCATTTTTATTATATTGTCTGAGCCTACCCATGAGTAATTAATATTTTCCCAATTGTAAAGATCTTTGTGTGAAGAGTGTTTTTTCATACTTTTTTCTTAATAGTATTTTAATTTTTTCCCAATTATATGTAAAGATAATTTTTGACATTCATTTTTTTCTTCCAAATTTTTCTCCTTCCCTACCTTCCCTCCTCCCTCCTCAATAGGTTATATAAGTACAATCACATTAAACATATTAGTCATGTTGTGAAAGAATAAGAAAAAAAGAGGAAGACCATAAGAAAGAACAGAACAACAACGAATAAAGTGAAAATAGTACACTTCGATGTGCATTCAGACTCCAAAGTTCTTTTTCTGGATGTGGAGAGCATTTTCCATCATAAGTCTTTTGAAATTGTCTTCGATCATTGTATTGCTGAGAAGAGCTAAGTCTATCACAGTTGATCATTGCACAATGCTGTTGTTACTGTGTACAATGTTCTGGTTCTGTTCAGTGAAAAATGTTTTGTAAATTGTATTCCTATAGACACTATGTGTGTTAGATGTAAATTTTTTCTGAATAATAATCTCTCCTGATATTTTTGGATCCCAATTTTCAAAGGACTTGCTTACATGTGCCTTAAAGCAGCCAAGAAACTACCCTGTTCTTGGTTGACCAGGCTGATAGAAAAGCTCAGATAAATGCACATATTTAATTACTTTGTCCTTATTCCATATTCCTATTAGATAAAGTTGTTTACTAACACTTCTGTATCATCTTTCAAAAGAATAGGAGGGGGGCAGCTAGGTGGCACAGTGGATAGAGCACGGGCCCTGGATTCAGGAGGACCTGAGTGCAAATCCGGCCTCAGACACTTAACACTTACTAGCTGTGTGACCCTGGGCAAGTCACTTAACTCCAATTGCCCCACCAAAAAAAAAAAAAAACCCGCAAAAGAATAGGAGGAATTGTAAAGATAGTAGGAAATATGAAGATATCTTGTCAAAATCGAGTAACAGAAGAAAAAAGCCTAAGTACCTTTTCCATGTTATAGGATGAAGGTAAAGTGTGAATTAACCAGATTTGTAAATGTCCTAGAAATAAAAAAAACATATATGGATGAGCCTTGACAGGGCAGGATTCACCCCATTTAGAGGAATAAAGAAAGACTGGATGTATGGGGCAGTCAAATTAACTAAAATGTATTGAAACCAAAAAATGCCCTAGTAGCAGTAGTAACTACAGCAGCAGCAAGAAAAACAACAGGAGAAGGAGGAGGAAAAGAAGGAAGAGGAAGAAGGGAAGGAGGAAGAGAAGCAAAAGAGGAGGAGTAATCTACATTATGATTATTTCTACTTCAAAAAGATTTATTCCCAACTCCACATGTGATTTCAGTGGATCATAGATGTAGAATTAGAAAGAAGCTTAGAGGTGATCTAGTCTAACCTCTTTGTTTTACAAATGAGGAGACCAAGGCACAAGTAGCATAAGTGACTTGCCCAAGGTAACACAGGTAATAAGGCTGAGATTCAAGCCCAAGCTGACTTGAGACCCTTCCTCTTCTCATTTGGAGGAAGAGAGGTTTCTGGTTTTGTTTTGGCTTTTTTTTTTTTTTGCCACACCATCCTCCCATACTTGAGTCCACGTTATATTACTATTGGTAATGACAATATGTAGTTCATAATAAAAATGTATTTTTATTACAACAATCCTACGAAGAATGAACACACATTTACACTTTTCAAATGAGGAAAGTAAAACTCTGAGTGAGTAAGGGACTTGCTTAAATCAAGGTCACAAAACCAATAAGAAACAATCAGGACCTGAACCCAAACCTTTTCTCTCCAAGTAGTTTTCTTTCAGCATAATACATAATATGTATTGTTTTCATCTGGATAATAAAGGGAATAGTAAGTGAGGTGGGGAGACAAGTGTAAGTGATATTGCTGCATTATCCAGGCGTTTTATCCACTTCCCTGAATTCATCAGTTAATTGGTTAATTGGAAGAAAATTAATTACAATTACTAGAAAGGAAAATACCCAAGATGAATTCCCTTTGGTTTTTGAGATTTGAACCTTTGATTAGTGGGGGAGGGGAGTTGTTTGTTTGGTTTTGGTTTTGGTTTTGGTGAGGCAATTGGGTTTAAGTGACTTGCTCAGGGTCACACAGCTAGTAAGTGTCAAGTGCCTGAGACTGGATTTGACTCCAGGGCCGGTGCTCTATCAACTGCACCACCTAGCTGCCCCCCTTTGATTACTGTTTTTAAAAAACCCTGATGCATTTCCATGAACTCTAAAAGAAAGGTTTTGCTAGCCAATATCATTAATTTAATGTTCAAGCCTGTGGAAATTGTAGCCAGAGACATTCAAGCATTCTTGTCACACATGTGAATGCTAAAACCTCAGGTTGTATTTTAGAAGGGGAAAGCACAATCACCAGACTGTTATCTCTGAAATAGAATTTCTCATTTCACTAGGTCAGCACCTGCTGTATTTGTGAATAATCCCTTACAGGGAGCCTCGGCTTTAAGGAGGCATAGTCTTTTTCAGCATAACATGAAATAAAAGGTTTCCAAGGGTCAACCTTAAAGAAACTGGGCACTTATTTCTGCTAAGGATGCCCTTTGTCATGGCTTACAGGTTCGTTAGTGGAGTCAAACTCAGAACTTGTTTCTTATTGTAGGTGTGTTTGGCAGAGATGGATAATTATGTGCCATTAGAGTGCAATTTCAGTCTGGGGCTGAAGAGACACTTCATCAACCTTATAATTATGCAGCTAAAACACTCCTATTATTGGAGTGAAGGGATGAATGACAGTTTTATCATGGTTTTCTGACCCTTGACCCATCTACGATTAACAACATGCATTTCAGGAATAGCTTGCTAATGTATATAATGGCAGAAAACATGGTTCTTCTTATCCTTGTGGATAAGGTGCCTCTGTAACAGGGGTTCTTAACCTGAGGTCTGTGAACTAATTTAAAAAAAAAAAACAAATATTTAGAAAACTGTTTCTTCTTTTCAAAGGAATTTTCAAATCAAAATAAAATGTGATCATACTCTGAATTTGTCTTATTTTTGAAGATCACAATTATCCCTTTAGTTCCTTTTTAGATTTGGTTATAAGCTCCTTTTTCCTCCCAAAATGAGACCAGCAAGTTCAAGGTATCCTTTTAAATTTGAAGTTGTTTAGCACTAAGTCTGTGCTTGGTAAAGAGCAGAAGAAGGAATGGGGAAAAAATATGAATGATGCAGGCAAGGAAAAATTCTTTTTTGATTATATTAACTCAAATGATTCAAATTAAAACAGACAAACCAGGAATTGTGCCTGATTAATATAGATAATTTGCTTTATCTACTTTGTTTTGATTATTGGGGCAAGAGGGGACAGCTAGGTGGTGCAGTGAATAAAGCACCAGCCCTGGATTCAGTAGTACCTGAGTTCAAATCTGTCCTCAGACACTTAACACTTACTAGCTATGTGACCCTGGGCAAGTCACTTAATCCCCATTGCCCTGCCAAAAAAAAAAAAAAAAAGAAGAAGAAGCAACAGATTATTGGGGCAAGGACACCAAAAACTTGACTTAATCGTCCACTTATAAATAATCTCTTCAACCTGAAAGTGTGACTATTTTCTGATGGCAGCAGCAACCAGTTAAATATATCTTATTACTTGGTAGGGTTTCTAGATCACCATGGGAGCTTTGATTTAGAATTGGAAGAGACATTTGCAGTCATGGAATCCAATGCACTCATTTTTACACAAAGGCACAAAGTTTTGAAATGACTTTTCCAAGGTCATCAGTATATCCTGATGCATTATCCAAGGATATAGGATATAATAAGGATATAGATTAGAGTTGCTTAAAGTTTCTGAAATGAAAGAGGTTATAAAGTATTCATTCCATTAGTGGGGTAGATATGAATGTTTATCAGGCTTTGTAACTGTTTCTGAATTTGATTTCCCTATGACTAAGATAAATAAACCTCACTCAAAGACTTGTGAATTCCATCAATATTTCTCATAGTCATCTCTTCTCTACTTCACAGACACCCTGGTTCAGAGCCTCATTACCCTTCTCCTAATGATGTCTTATAATTGGTTCTCCTTGTCTCTAAATCTCTCTCTCCAACCCATGCTCTAGACAGTTGCTAAATTGATAATCTGAAAGTTCGGCTTCAACTGTGACCCTTGTCAGCAACCTCTTGTGGCTCCCTATTCCCTCTACAATAGAAGCACTCAAACTCCTGTGAGGCATTTCAACATTTTCAATATGACTCCAGCCTTTTGTTTTCTCTTTATTTCATCTACATTCTTGGGAGATTGCCTGCTTGCTGTATTGTACTGTATTGAGCATTCTCTTCCTCACCTCTTTATGTTCTCCCTACTCATCTTTACTTTTTTTTTTTTTTGGCGGGGCAATAAGGGTTAAGTGACTTGCCCAGAGTCATACAGCTAGTAAGTGTCAAGTGTCTGAGGTTGAATTTGAACTTGGGTCCTCCTGAATCCAGGGTTGGTGCTTCATCCACTGGGCCACCTAGCTGCCCCCTCATCTTTACTTCTTACAACAACTAGTTCCCTTTATGGATCAGCTTAAGTGTTTCCTTTTTCAAGAGGATTTTCAAGCTTTCCCATTGTTACTTTGTATATGTATTTAAATATCATGTATTTGATTTTCTATGAACATTTTGTATCCTCCTATAGAATATAAGCTTTTTAAGAATAAGAATTGTTTTTCTTTCAGGGCTTAGCAAAATCACTGGCATATACAAGGTGCTTACTTAATCAATAACCTTTCATTTTCTCATGGATCCAAATACACTTAACTAAGGTGAAGGAAGCAGGATCCTTGACTAAGAATTTATGCTATGTTTCTTTTCCTTCCTCATTTTAATGTAATAAAGAAATGCATAGACTTAAATATATCATGAACTTGATCATTTAAATGGGAACTCAAATTTTCTTAAACCATATATTTTGTTTTGTTATGTTTTTAGGCAATCACAGTTAAGTGACTTGTCCCGGGTCAGAAAGCTAGTAAGTGTCTGAGACCAGATTTGAACTCATGTCCTCCTGACTCCAAGGCCAGTGCTCTATCCACTGCACCACATAGCAACCCATATGTTGTTTTTTTCTAAATTATTGCTAAAATTTATATTTAGGTATCCTAGCCTATAAGTATTATATTTTCATTTTCATTTTTATTTCTTTTTAGAAGAAAAGCAAGTGGGCTGGTGCTAATTTTCCAGATCTTTTGACAAACTATTGTATACATCTTCAGAGGCTTTAATATGACATCAAGGGATGATTTCTTTCTCTTCTCTGGTTTCTTGCAGTCACCAAAATAACCAGAAATTCCATTATCTCATGCCAAGTAGAATAGCGTCACCAGCTCTTCTTGTAAGTACGTGGTTCACAAGGCTCATATAATCAACAGGTTTATTCATAGGTCAACAACAACGACAGAACTTCTATCAGGGCTCATGAGAAATAATTACATGCACCAGTGAACAACTCTTCCCCAGATGTCTGTGTAACCTCAATCACTTACATTCATTTCCCTGATAAGAGCTCCCAGTGGGTATTGCTTCTAATATGACTCATCAGAACATGTCTCCTACTGAGGCTGTTTAACCCACTATTTTCCAGGAGATTGTCACAGTGCCAGGCCATGGCAGGTTTTAGTAATGTCAATCACACTTGTACAAAGGCACTTAGAGACTTTGGGACCAATACCTTATTATTATAAATTGTTTTCCCACTCCAATGAAATTTACCTTAATCCTTTATAAATAGATTTTTTTATGTTTCCAGCAAAAAAAAGAAAGAAAGAAATTGACAATCAATATAGTTTCCAACCTACAATGCATAAAATGAAGGGCTTAAATCAGGAATATGTGAAATGGTCAAACAAGAGAAAAGGTCACATTTCTAAATCACATGGTTGGAATGAGCTGAAATGTAATGGCTCCATTTGAATATATGAAAACTTCTTAGGTTTTTAAAAGACATACTTAAGATATAATTCCTTTAAGTAGGTTTCCAGACATAAAACACCTGTATGACAAAGGTAACTTTCTGTCTAGTGTAAAAGAACTTCATGATAGGAATCCAATGAGGTATTACAGTTCCACCTTATGTAGTAATATCACTAATGAATGGAGGAGAGATAATAGAGAAGAACAATTTTGAAAAGTATAGTCTATATCAACTATAAATCTAGAATTGCACTTGTGTTTGGGATTTTGAATCTGGTTGAATTCTCACACTGAGGCTTGGTGCTTCAAAAACATGACATGCTCCAAATATCCTTGATATCTCACTTCACTCTTTAAAGCACCATTTTTAGCTTCCTTTTTGAAGCAGAGATTTTACCCTAAGTGTGGATGAGTCATATATTTTCTCTTATCCAGAATGTATTTACATTTATAATTTATAATTTAAGGCTGTCTATAATCAGCAGTGCCCCCTGAAAATATCTTTTAAAAGAATGTGGGATTGATCTTGAAGGGAACCAAAATGTTTCCCAACAATAACAAAACAGGGGGTGGGGGGAGAAGGGAGGACAGGGAGGGAAGAATGAATGGATTTGATAGGGTTGTCTGTCTGAAATGATAATGTTCATGCAATCAAAGGCACTCTTTCCTAACTACCAGTCTGAAGTTAGAAGAATTCTAACTGCATGTAAAATTAAGAGGTTGGAAAAACCAACAATAAATAGTTAGAAATACTTTTTTTCATCTGAGATTTAGAGCAGCCTTTGTACCTGGCTGTCACTTACTACTTGTATGACCCTAGGTGAGATACTTAATTTCTGTGGGTTTCAAATCCTCACCTATAAAATGAGGGGATTGGATTAAATGATTTCTGAAGTCCATTCTGGCTCTAAATCTATGATTGTATATAGTAGCACATGGTTAGGAGCCCTACATTTTAAGGACTATAAAGAGGTGATAATGAACTTCATGGGAATTTTAGCAAGATTCATAGGATTGGGGCAGCTAGGTGGCACAGTGGATAGAGCACCGGCCCTGGAGTCAGGAGTACCTGAGTTCAAATCCGGCCTCAGCCACTTAACACTTACTACCTGTGTGACCCTGGGCAAGTCACTTAACCCCAATTGCCTCACTAAAAAAAATAAAAATAAAAAATAAGATTCATAGGATCATAGATTGAGAAAAAGAACCTCAGTGGCCAATCCACCTCATTTAACAGATAGGGATACTGAGGCTGAGAGAGTTTAAGTAACTTACCCAATTGCTATCTCTTAAAATAAAATGTACTGAGTCCTTCCCTAAAGAATTACAGGACCAAGGAAAATAATTTTACCGAGTTTAATATTACTGGGCTTAATCTCAAAAAACACAAGCATTTCCAGTAATCCTGGAATTTGAACCCTATGAAAAGCAAATATTTACCAGATCAGGAAGCTAGACAGAATGTTGTCACTCCTCTTCAACAGTCTTTCTTCACCATCACCCCTATACCACATCTTCTTATTTTTCACCTTAAAAGGCTAAAACTGGAACATACAGGCACCATATATGTATCTTCTCATTTTAGCTCAAAGCTGATGTTATCTGGATTATCCATTCAGCTTCTAAAAAATACCTAAAGCAGAAAAATGGAAAAAAGATTCAGTCAGTGAAGGGGGAAACCCTAGAATATTCATTTAAATCCCATCTCTGGTAATAATTAGCTGTGTGACCAAGAGGGATTCACTTAATTTCTCGATGCTCTTGGCCAGAAGTGTCAAACAGGCTGCCCACAAGCCTCATGTGGTCCACAACACTCTCTGGAATGGCCCAAACCAGATTAAAACATAAATTGGGAAATATTTAACAAGATAGATAAAAATACAATAAGACATAATGTTAATATGTGGTTTTCTAAGTCAATAAGTTGCCCATAGGGATCTTTATATACAGTTTAGTGGTATATATATATATATATATATATTTGTAGTGCAATGGGGGTTAAGTGACTTGCCCAGGGTCACACAGCTAGTAAGTGTCAAGTGTCTGAGGCCAAATTTGAACTCAGGTCCTCCTGAATCCAAGGCCAGTGCTTTATCCACTGTGCCACTTAGCTGCCCCTTAGTGGTATATTTTGATACTAGGGTTCTAGGTAGTTCTCAAAGACTATAAGTTACAGAGAAGACTTGAATGTGCATTGGTAGGGAAAATTTCCTCTTCCAAGGGTTCTATCACAAGTTCATTCCCTATCCCCAACTTTATGGTAGATAGAACAGATATGCCGATAGTGATGAAATCCAAGTTCACTAGGGAAGTTCTCTTTTTTCCCTTCTTCCCAAAACATAATAAAGCTCTAAAGGCTTATTTATGCCTGAAATTTCCCATAGGCACAACTTCATTTGGCTCCAAATTTGCATCTTTGTTAAACTGCAAATCCCAAGGAAAAGGAAAGCTTTTATTTAGATTATTGATTATTTACAAATCTGGAAGAATAAATTTCAGAGTCTCATTTAAGTTTGTATTTTAAAATTGGGAGCCAAAAGTAGTGGGTAAGAAGACGATTACAGGGGATGGGTTCCTAACTGAAAGTGGGGGAGTACAAAGAAACTTGGCCTACTACCATAAGGCCTCAGCCTATGTTGCACAATACTCTCTAATTACAAGGGTTGAGTGGTTAAATTCTACTAATATTAACATCTTTAATTTTGAAAAATTATTGTTATTTGACAAAGAGAAGAAAAAAACTGTTCCTTTTTACAAACGACATAGTTTGCTTAGCTTTAGAGAATCAGCAAGAAAACTGATTAAAGCAAAGATATTAGAGATAATATTTTTTATAAAATAGCATAATATAAAATTAAACCACAAAAATTGTCAGTATTGCTATAAAGCAATAACAAAAATGAGGAGGAAATAATTCAAAGTGAAATTCAACTCAAAAAACCTACCAAATGCATAAAATATCTGAGAAACACTCAAGACATAAATACAAAGAAATAAAAAATAACTTACATTAGTGGTATCAAACTCAAAAAAAAATGGGGGCCATTAAACTATACACAAGGACCCTGGAAGGTTCCTTATTGACTTTTTAAAAAAAAACACACATATTAATATTACCTATATCTTGTATTTTTATTTATTTTGTTAAACCTAACCCAGTTATATTTTAATCTGGTTTGACCTACACGCAGAAGTATTGTAGACTCCATTTGGCCCCAGGGTAGTGTGTTTGGCACCTGTGACTTAAATAATGAGAAAAATATTCACTGGTTATGGTTGAGCCATTCTAATATAATAAAAATCATCATAATAACTAAATTAAGGTACCAAGTGTATGCTTTATAGAGATATAAAAAAATCAAATTTCATTTGGAGGAAGAAAAAGTCCAGTTGTCTGAAGTCCCATTCCTATTCATCTTCCACTTAAGAGCCACAGAGCAGATCTGACTATATCACCCCCAGAGGCTCCCTATCACTTCCAGAATCAAATGTAAAGTTCTCTGTTTAACATCAGAGGGTCTTCATAACCTTTTCATAACTTTTCATAACTCCCCATAATATTCATAACGTTTTCATTTTTTCATAATTATTTATGCCCTTCCATGAACTCTACTATCCAGTGAAACCAGCTTATTTGTTGTTCCTTGTACATGACATCCTATTTCCTGTCTCCATGTTTTTTGCAATGGTTATCCCTATGCCAAGAATACTTCCCCTACTTACTTCTGCCTCCTAACATCCTTGGCTTCTTGAAAACTCCATTTGAATACTCACCTTCTGTAGTAGGCCTATTTAGTCCCCTAGCCAATTGAACCTTTTCTTCTAAGTTTATTCTCCTTCAACTTTATATGTAACTTGTTTATACCTTTTTTTATTGTACCCATTTATTTACATGCTATCTCTCACATTATTATATATTATTATTATTATTGTTGTTGTTGTTGTTGTTGTTGTTATTATAAGTTTCTTGAAGGCAGGGACTATTTTTTATTTTTGCTTTTCTTTGTAACTCCATCATTTAGCACCTTGCTTGTCAAACAGTAAGCAGGTAATAAATGCTTAAATCATCAATTGATTGGGGAAAAAACAGATATTTTATGTATTTGGTAGTAATGATGAAGGAATAACACTTCCAGACCTCAAATCATATTAGAAAATATTAGTCATCAAAACTATTTAGTCCTGGTTTTAAAAAAGAAAAGAAAAGTAGACAATACTAAATGAAGAGGAATAGGAAAAGACCAAAGTCAATAGCCCACTATTTGAGAAGTTCAAAAACATAAACTACTTGGGAAAGAACTTCATATTTGACAAGAAACTGGGAAAACTGGAAAGAAGTTTTGACAAAAATTTGCTTTAAACCATCATTTTATAAAATACACCTGAATATGCTATTAAGGTCCATTAAAAAATTAGAAGATAAGCTTTCACAATGGAAAAATTATTAACCAAACAAGAAAAAGGAGACCACAAAAGATAAAACAGGTAATTCTGATTACATCAAAAGCTTTTATTACATCAGTTTTATATTACACAAGCAAAATCAATGCAGCTCAGATAAGAAGGAAAGCTATTAGTTGGAGGAAAAAAAATTGTATCAAAGATATCTGCTGAGTCTAATACACAAAATATATAAGGAATGAATGCAAATATCTAAAATGTAGAGCCATTTATTTACATTGAAGAGATATTAAAGGAGATGAACAAATAGTAATCAAGAGAATTGAAAACTACCAATAACCCAGATAAGCCTTGGCATTTTGTTAAAATAGAAGTCCCCAAAATCATGGTAAATAAGTGCAGTCTCCTGAAATGGACACATGTGATGTGACTGACACACAAGACTAACAAACAAATTATTTAAAAGTATTTCAATAAAACTGCCTGGCTGGATCCTGACTGCCTACACCCAAAAACAAACAAACAAATGAACAAACAAGGGAATGAATGAACAAACAAACAATGAATGAATAAGTAAATAATAGATAAATGAATGAATAAGCAAACAAGCAAATAAATAAATGGATGAGTAGATAGAAAAATAAATGAACAATTAAATGAATGAATGAATGAATGAATGAATGAATGAATGAATGAATGAATGCAGTCTGGAAATTGGACATTAAGCACAGTCACAAGAACTTTTTAACTCTGAGTCAGATAGAGTCTTGGAACAGACACTATACTTGATGAGAAAAAAAATGAAAGTTTAAAAACAGATTCAAAGCTTGTGGGAATTACTTAGCTTCAATCTCTAATAGAGCAACTTGGCTGCCTAAGTTCTCTGTGTTCCAGGAAACTTTTGTTCCTACAGTTTAGGAAGCTCCTTTTGGAAGGGAAATGCCAATTAAATTAAAGCTTTAAGGACTAACCGATTCTCAGCAGTTTGAGAAATTTTCCCTAGTCCTATAATGGAGAGAATGAGAGCCTTGCCTTTCTTTGAGTTATAGCATATGCCTCTGGATTTTAAGCCAAAAGAAAGATGGTAGAGCCCATTCTTCCTTTTATAAAGAAGAGTAACCTTTTAGTAAAGAATTCTAGCTGAAGCCAGAAGTTGAAAGGAGAAAATTTCTTTATAACCTCCTGTTCAGTGGAGTCAAGCCCAGACCAAAGAGACCAAAAGAGGTCCATCCAACAACAACCCCAGAAGACTAACCCCCAACAGAGACTATATACCATAATCAAACCCTTTAGCATTCTCCATTAGAGACAGCATGCTATCCAAGCCCAGGGAGGAACAAGCTCAGTTGGAACAGTTTGGTATCACCACAAGGTATCTGTATTTCTGTTTCATTGGAGGCAAGAGTTACCCTTCCATATATATTCTCTGACCACCCGTATTTCCTCTGTATTTGTTCCTCCATGTGGGCATGTCCACTCAGTTACCCAATATGTCCCTTCTTCCTACTAATAACATATGTATTTATGGGAGAGAGTGTACCAGGTTTATGGGGAGGAATGTTTTATTGCTACACACACACACACACACACACACACACACACACACACACACACACACACGGAGATAGAGAGAGAAAGAGAGAACCCATCTTTGCAGTGAAGACAGGTAGATACATTTTCTCAGCCTTCTCTGGAGGTCAATCTTGGTCATTATAATTATACAGCATTCAATTTCATTCTTTTCAATATTTCTAATTACATTGCTTTAGTCATTGTACTATATGTATATGTGTATGTATATGCATATTATGTGCACATGTATATACATGTGCATGTGTGTATGTATGTTCATATGTATATGCGTGTACTTATATAGTTTTCTTGCTTCTGCTTAATTTATTTTGCATCGGTTCACATAAGGTTTCCCACACATCTCTGAATTCTTGTTTGTTGTTTCTTGTTTGGCACTGAGATGATTCATTACATTCATATACCACACTTTGTTCAATTATTCCTCAGCTGATGGGTATCTACTTCATTTTCAGTTCTTTGTTACAACTAAAAGTGCTGCTTTAAGTATTCTGTGCATGTGTATATATGAGACAGGTCTTTGACCTGTGGAAGTCTGAGCTGATTCCCAGCCTAGCCGATCACTTTTGTTTCTTATACTAGAAATCATTGCCTAAAAAAAAAAAAAAAATCCAACCTGAGACCTCACTGTCCTAATTGGTAAATATCTTTCTGGACCAATATTCTAAGAAAGTCCCAGCCTACTCGGTTCCCTCTACTCCCTATTCTGGCCATCACCAGCCACCTTGCCATAATCTTAGTCTTTGTCTTTCTTTACATGACTAGTATAAGTTAACATATCAACAAGAAGTTCATGAGCTACAGTTTTGAGTAGATGTGTACCCTTAGACTACTTGGAACCAGAGGTAGCTGGTCTGGAAGGAACTATGTGTTAATTGGAGTATGCCCTAAGATGTTACACTGGACATCAGTGAAAGAATCATTCTAGAAATTCTCAATTTCCTATATCTGCAAAATGATGAAAGCCACTGCCAAACTCCTTCAGAGGGGTGTTAAAATGATTCATTCAGGTACATTTGCCAAGTACTGGGCACTTCTCAGAGGAAGGCACTAAATGTACAATATTGTCGTTTAATTTTTTAAAATAGATTTGCAATATGGTATGCTACTTTTATATAGAGAGAAAGGCTTTATACCCACTCATCATGAAAACACATACCCTGTTCTGAACAAAGCCAGGCAGAAAAATAAATTCTCTGTGTCACCAAGGAGAAATTCTCTCCCTGTTTCCCAGCCAGTGGTTGCAGCCCAGGCTGTTGGCTTGGCAACTGACTTGAGACATTGAGCTCTGACAGCCTTAGGCCAACTACTGCTAAGGGCAGAGGCCTGTTAAACATTAAAGTCTCTAAACACCGTAGGTGTCAGTCAAGTATTTTGTAGAATGACTAGCCTATATGTTGCCACGGTCTGTGATGCTTCTGAGTTGTTGTTGGTTGGTGTTGTTTTTTCCTTATTATGGTCCAAAGTTTCTCTAAACTGTCAATGTTCCCTTGGGGCCAAATTGAGCCATCTGGATCCCTTCCATAAATCTCCCCTTAACCCTTCTCAGACAGTACCCAGTCAAATGGCATTAGCACTGACAGCTTCCTGGTGTGAAAGATGGGTGAGTAGTGTTTAGAACTCCCCTTTGATGATTTCATATGCTGAAAACTTTTTATTTTTAATCAGAATAGATGAATACAAACCTCCAGGAATCTTCCCCAGGTCTCTGGTAGAGAAAACCACCCCCCTGCCCATGCTGTGATCATTTAAAAAAAAAATACTGAGAGACAGATTGCATTTTGTAGTCCCTTCCTTCCCCACTGTTGTTGACAAGCAAACACGAGGACAACAAGAAATATAAATCTCTAGTTGTACAGTGAAGGATCTTGGAAGATATGATCATTTGGGTGCAAGTTTTCTGCTCTCTAGTCTCAATGTGTCACTAAATACCAGGTGGCTGAGGATTGATCTCACAGCCTGTGAGATCTGGGTCACAGTCTGTCGCCATCGATAGCAGAAGTTGGAACTTTGTTGACTAGCTTACACAGCCTTTGATTTGTTAGGACTGAAAACTCTGAAAAGCACCTCTGGTTGCAAGACAAGCTGCCTTCTTGGCTTAGGAGTGTAGGGTTCATGACTCAAGGGGAACAGATCTAATTCAAGAGTGTCATCAATGCATGGTGGTAATAAACAGTGTTTGGTGTTCTAATGGGACCTTTTGCTCAAGGGTCCTTGAACAAACTAAACATTATTCTTTGCAAATGGAGAGAGCATGACCCAGGGTTAAATAGCAGCCTCAGAGTCAGCCATCAAAACTGCTGCAGAACTGAGATGGGACAACAGGCCTCCAATTCCCTGGGTCATACTCTCTCTGTTTGACTGTCATCACTTGTAATAAGCCCTTTCTTTTGTTCAGACTGTTACCCAGGGAAGTTCTGGGCTGAACTTGCTTCCATAAATTGGGCAAGAGATGTCATGTCAATAACATATTCAGGTGAGATCTTTTAGGAGGCAGAGGAAATACCAGTGAGATTTTCTTCCAGAGGAAAAAGTCAAGAAATCTTTTTGTTGCTGTAGTCAGTCTACTCCTGAAACAGATTTTCTTGGAACTGATTCTTAACAAATGGAGGATTTGCTTATACAGTAATTCCAACTGGCACATTGTAGTGACTGTCATTATAATCAGTGCCTTATTGTACCTGAACTCCCTCTAAATAGCTTTTATCATACAAGACGGTTTTCTTTTCTTTTTTTTTTTTAATTTAAAGTACCTGAGAGGGAGGGTTCTTATAGAACATAACTTAGGTAACACAGAAGAGAGAAGGTTGTTAAATAGCATGATAATCTCTCTTATCTTCCAGGGATGATTTTCCTGAGGCAAGAAGTCTACATTCTTGTGTTTGGATATTTAGCAAGATTCCAAAGCAACAATAGGGCCTGTGAGTTGGTAGTGAACCTAGCCTGTCAAATGCAAAACCCAAGCGGATAATGTTATATTCCAGAAAGAAGTGCCTATGGTAGATGGAGTATGTTCCCAGTTTCCACAGAAGACAAGTAAGTCTTTGTCCCCAGTACCCTGTAGGGGTCAGAATCTGTCCTTTTCCTCTTCCTGCAGTTAGTCATGAAACCTCTACTTTCGAAAGACTGAGTGACACAATGACCTGGACTGTTGGTTTTCTTTGGCCTGGCAACTAAGTCTGAAACTTAATAAGGCAGCCTGGCTTAGTAAACCGTGGATGGATAGGAATGGAGAATCTGCCTCTGGCACCATCTTGTTCACCAATGTGGTCAGCCTGTAACTTAGCTTCCCAGGACCCCTTTAGTAAATGCAGAATGATACAACAGAGGATAGTGAAGTAATGATTGATTGTGGCTTGCTTTGACTGATACCAAATGCTACTCTTGCTTAATGGATGTCACAAAGTCCTGGGGGAAGGAACTGGGTCTGCTTTTTATTTTATGACTGCCTCCAAATGCCTTAGCACAGTGTTCCCTTGGTAGTGGGTGCTCAGTAAATGCTGATGATGACTGACAAGGGATCCTGTTTACCTTGAATTTGGTTGTTTTAAATGTCAGGCTAATGGAGCTGAGTTTTTTCTTCACTCTATTCATTGCTTTTTAGAAATGCTAAGGAATTTTTGTTAGTGTTGTTCACAGTGTTGTGATTAAAAAGAACAAGCCATTTCTTTGTGTGACCCAGACCTTAGCTTTCTGTAATAGGAAATTGTGTTTACAGAGTGAGACTTTTGGATAAGGTCCTCACCACTATATAAGGGTTTCTGAGTATGGCTTATCTCCTCTTCAACTAGATTGTAAGCTCCATGTAGTTGGAGACTATCTCTTATGATCTCTCTCCTGTCCCCACCCCACTACTCCTAGAATATTTCTAGGTGTGTGCTTAGTAAATAGTCAGTTAATTGAGCAAAAAAGATAAAAGAAATAAAAGAATATAGTTACGTATAGCCTTGCATTTGCTTTTTTTGAGATCAGTGCCTGATGGCATCTTACACATAGGATGTACCCAATATTTATTGTATAAGCAAATGAATGAATAGATCCAAGTTCAGCTCAACATAATAGTAATTTTTCTTTGTTAAAGGAAAGGTGGGGCAGCTAGGTGGCACAGTGGATAAAGCACCGGCCCTGGATTCAGGAGTACCTGAGTTCAAATCCGGCCTCAGACACTTGACACTTACTAGCTGTGTGACCCTGGGCAAGTCACTTAACCCCCATTGCCCTGAACCCCCCCCCAAAACAAAACAAAACAAAAACAAAAAAAGGAAAGGTCATTTGGCCAGGGAGAGGGGTGGTATATCCAGAGAAGACTATCTTATAAGAACAAAAAGCATTAATAAAACTTAAAAAAAAAATTAGCACATATGTATATAATTTGGATCAAAAGGGCCAGGTTATAGATAGTAAAGCAGATAATGGAGTCTTCATTAGTCACACCATGGTGCAGTTTCATTTTCATTTGCTATGAATTAACAATGAGATAAACAGTACCTCCTCCCTGCATTCCCTGCCCCTCCCTAATAGTAAAAAGCCTAATTGGTTTCTAAGACATTCTTAGAGATGCAAGCTTGGACTAGTATAACCATCTGGATTCCTTATTATCCAGTTCTAGACCTGTTCTAGATTTCTCATCCATGTGGACTAGATTCAAGGTAGGTCAAGGTTGATCAAACTTCTCACCTTATTTTCTACCTACAAATGTTTCAATTTGACACAGTACACCTCGAGAAGAATCCATGTCCAGGAACAAAAACTAAAACCGATGTGGCTTACCAGCAGCTTGGAAAATGGACCTTTGAAACAAGTGGCTGCTTCAGGAAACTTCAGATTGTCCACACTTAAACCAGGTTCGAGCAACATTCCAGGGGAAGAGAGAGGGAAATGAACGGATGATGGAGAGTGGAAAGGAGCATAGGACATTCATATTTGAAGACCCTCAGCAATAGTGGGAGAGGAGCTAGTGCCATGGGTTCTTTTCAACCCTTCACTCTATAATGTACCACTTAAACCCCCAACACTAAGGAAAAAAAACACATTAAACTGGATAGGACCTTCCAGGCCTGAACTTGAACAGTTCAGAATGTATATGGTAGTCCCCAAACCAATAAGTCCTTCTACTATTCATCCAAAGTAGGACTAATCTAGGACTAGACCTGACCTCCGACTCTCATGGAATAAATTGGGGGGCTTTCCCAGAGGCAGTAAGCCCTCTGTGGTGGGGGTCAGCTCAACTAACTATAAATGCCCCTTCTGTTGCCCAGCAGCCTTTGCTGCCACCATAACAGCTATGGAGAGAACTAGAGTAGTTATGTCAAATCTCACCTAACCTCCCCCCCCACACACACACACCCAGTTCAAATTCCTGAATAATAATGGATCATGGGGTCTAAAAAGAGGAATAATGCCCTCTGAGCTGATGAGTCTCACTAGTCCTATAGCAAATCAAGGGAGTTTAGTGATAGCACCCAACTCTGGAGTGAACATTCAATCCGTTACTGGTTATCATATAAATGCTACTGAAAAGAGATTGTGGATATGGCCTTTTTGAAGGGAACTAAGGCCCACAGAGAAAAAGGGGCTGGCCCTCATTCTCACATCTCTTCTGACTCCATTTCTTTCATTATATCTCAGGCAAATCCCTTCCCTTTAGTGCCCTCAGGTCCCTCATCTGTACAATGAGGATGTGAATCAAATGACCTCAAAGGACCTTTCCAACTCTAAACCTATGACTAGGAATCTAATCTGAACCCCCCAAATAATTACTGAACCAGAGGAACAAGATCAGAATAGATTGGAAGTGAAATGGCCTGTGCTTGAATGTTGCCAGGAAGACTTATATTAATTACCTTATTTTCTTTTGACAAGATTGGAAGCATGAACCATAACTGCTGGCAGATTTATTTTGCTTATAAAATGTGGCAACATGGTGAACTCTTTGGCGTTTCCTGTGATGTGTTATGGACATCCAGGAGCATGGAACTCTACAGCTACCATATCTAAAGCACCCTCAATGCTCAATTTAGGCCCAATTCAGAGATATGGACAATCAATAGGCAGATATAATGAACTTTTCCTAAAGATGGCAGAGTATCTAGCACGCTGGACTTGGAAGCAAGAAGACCTGAGATCAAATCCCACCAGAGATACTTACTATCTAACTCTGGATGTCATTTAACCCTTTCAGTCTCAGTTTCCTCATCTATAAAATGGAGATTTTTGCCTCACAAAGTTGTTATGAGGATCAAAAGAGAAAACATAAAACATTTTGCAAATTTTAAAATGTTATATGAATGTACCTTATAATAATATTACAATAATATATAATAATATTGTTATTGATAGACACATTCCCATTAAAGACATGTGTCTAAAGAGTAACAAACTTCCCTTCACCACTATCTTCTTACTTTTTTAATCTATTTGCTGTTTTCATATTTCTGGAAGGATTCAAGATTTTTTTGCAACTAAATGTAAAAATATCCACTTTACATGCAGAATTTTTTTTTTCTCAAAAAGACAGACTGTGGTTCAAAAAACCTGTAATCCGGCATATGCAATTTCAGCTCCAAACACAGACTGGAGTTGTTATCACCACTTAAAATCCATTCTTTGATACTAAATGTTGGTATGCATGTGCATGAAAAAAGAGCAGCAGACTGCAGTTGCCTTCCAATGTGGCTAGCTAGGCTCAGAATGTGTTTGGAAAATTCCAATACTTACTATTTTTTTTCCTTTACACCTTCTTATAAGCAAGCATATTCATGTCTTTTCTTGCTAAAAAGAGATTGGCTCACAGAGAATCCAGACTCCTGATTTCTGGATACCTGCTATGTTGAACATGTATTAACCAGTGGGACTGTGTTTCCAGATTGTGTCTGTTGGCTATTACCCTCATTGAAAAAAGTGCTTTGCGTAGTCAGTATAGATTACTAAATTTGAAGCTTGCTACACTATTACTCCTCTCTCTTGATTGTGTTCAGATTTCCTAATACACACTCAACCCCAATACACATATGTACACACACACACACATTGACTGTGGCCAAAATATTTTAAAGGGGATTAATATCTAAATGAAGCCTGGGTCCCAGTGAAAATTCTGATCCCACAGTAACTCACTGAACTCTGAACTGAGCTAAATAGACTTTAAATTTACTCCTCCTAAGCCTTTCAGTCTATTTATTTCCTGAAAATTCTTAAAAAGACAGAGCTAAATTCAGGTGACCTTGATGGAAAGAGAGCCTTGTGGAAATCACATGGATAGCCCGGGAACAGCCCTGTTCAGAAATCTATACCATAGAGCAAGTATTAATGGCAATATGGTATAAGGAAAGGAACACTGCTAGAACAGGTATTGGAAGACCAAGACTCTAGTCCTGGTTCTGCTACTTGTTAGCTATGTGGCTTTGGGCAAGTCATTGCACCTCTCCAAATATCACTTTTCTTATTAATAAAAGAATCAAGTTGAAGTGGATAATCTTTAAGGTTCCTTCTAGCTCTATGATTCTTAGTCTTCAGGACCTCCAGGTTCTATTTTCTATAGTCTCAGTGAGAAGGGGCCTCAGAGACCACCTAGTCCAACCTGTGCCTGAATAAGTATCATCTCTATACCCTACCTTGAAAATGGACATCCTGACTTCGATAGAAGATGTCTAACCTCCCAAAGTAGCCTGTTCCACTTTTTTTCCATAATTCAGTTGAGTTAGACTAACATCTCCATGCATGTGACTCCAAAATCTAAATAACCTGCTTTAATTTTTCTCTTCATATATAGTTTCTCATCACCAACTATGTTCTGGACATCTCCACCTAGATGTTCCAAAGACAGGAATTCAACATGATCAAGAAATAACTAGGGGCAGCTAGGTGGCACAGTGGATAGAGCACCGGCCCTGGAGTCAGAAGTACATGAGTTCAAATCTGGCCTCAGACATTTGACACTTACTAGCTGTGTGACCCTGGGCAAGTCACTTAAGCCCAATTGCCTCACCAAAAAAAACCCAAAAACAACTAAACAAAAACAAAACAAAAAAAGGAATAACTGATTCTTTTCCCTTAACTATATCACTCCTCTTAACTTCCCTATTTCTCTCAAGGTCACCACCATCCTTCTAGTTAGTTGGATTTACAAGCTTAGAGTCATCTTTGACTCTTCCCTCTCATTCATGCACCACATCCGACCAACTGTCAAATCTTATTAAGTCGACTGCCACAATATGTATCATGTCCATCCCTATCTCTCTATTTACACACACCCCCATTTCAATCCCTCATCACCTTTTACCAGGATGATCAAAATAGCCTCCCAATTGGTCTCCTATGATTGCATTCTCTCCCATTTTCTAATCTATCCTTCACACAGCTGCCAAATAGTCCTGTCAAAGTTTGACCACACCATTCCTCTGTTCAAGAACCTTCAATGGCTCTTTGCTACTTCTAGGATAAAATGCAAACTCCTATTTGGCATCTAAAGCCATTTACAATCTAGCTCCCACCTTTTTGTCTAGACTAATTTCACATTTTTGCACATATTCTTTGATCAAGCTAAAATCAGGCCTATTTTGTCCTATATAGGTTATTCTCCCTTTTGTTTCCTTGCCTTTGTACAGGCTGTGTCCCAATCCATCCATAATTCAACCAAAAAATGTTTTAAGTACTATGTACCATGCTAAACATTGGAATTTTTTAAAAAATTAAATATTGTAACAAAAACGAAAAATATTGGATGTTGGAGGGGATGTGGGAAAGCTGGGACTGTTGGTGGAGTTATGAAAAGATCCAACCATACTGGAGAGAAATTTGGAACTTTGTCCAAAGGGCTATAGAGCTGTGCATACCCTTTGATCCAGCAATACCAATGCTAGGTTTATATCCCAAAGACATCCCCCAAAAGAGAAAAAGATGTATTTGTACAAAAATATTTACAGCAGCTTTTTTTGTAGTGGCTAAGAATTGGAAATCAAGGGAATTCCCATCAAGTGGGGAATGCTAAATAAGCTGTGGTATATGATGGTGATGGAATATTATTGTCCTATAAGAAATGACAAGCAGGATGAGTTCAGAAAGGCCTGAAAAGACATGTATGAAATGATGTATAGTGAAGTGAGCAGAACCAAGAAAACATTGTGCACAGACAGCAATATTGTTTTAAGAAGTGTGAATGACTTGACTATTCTCAATAATACAATGATGCAAGACAATCCCAAAGGATTATTGATGAAACATACTAGCCGCCTCCAAAGAAAGAACGGATATTGATGAAACAGACTAAAGCATGCTATTTTTCACTTTCATTTTTTTCTATTAATCAAGTTTTCTTGTACAAAATGACTGGTAATGTTTTACATAATTGTACATGTATAACCCATATCTGATTGTTTGCTGCCTAGGGCAGGGGGGAGGGAGAGAAAGAGGGATAACAATTGGAGTCCAAAATGATAAATAAAAATATTTATGACAATTTTTAAAGTAAAAAATAAATAAATAATGCCTCTCCTCAATGAGCTTATGTTAGAACAGGGGAGAAGACCTATCACTATATGAGTAGACATATAATATATAAAAATTAACACAAATGTGAGATACTATCCATATAAGGTATTTTCTTTTCCTCCAAAGCAGTGGAATGCTTAAAGAGACTGAAAAAAATTTTGCATAAAGCAAAAGAGTACAATCATCTAGTCAAGACTGCAAAGTGCTGCCTCTTTCTGAAAGGAGTAAGAATGGAACTTTGGTTTAGTAAAAAACTGCTAAAAAACAAAAGTATAAAAACTCCACAATTGAAAGATAAGATTTGAGCAGCGTGGGATAGAAAATGAACTACAGAATAAATAGAAAGGTTTGAGTCACCTTGTAGAAAGTATGTGGTGATGCCTCATGTGAATGGGAAATTTAGTGTTTTAAAGGAGCAATGAAATAACTTATTTATTAAAAACTGAAAAAATTAGTATCAAAACATATGTAGTTTTTTGTTTTTTGTTTTTTTTTTTTAGTGAGGCAATTGGGGTTAAGTGACTTGCCCAGGGTCACACAGCTAGTAAGTGTTAAGTGTCTGAGGCCGGATTTGAACTCAGGTACTCCTGACTCCAGGGCCGGTGCTTTATCCACTGTGCCACCTAGCCACCCCAACATATGTAGTTTTAAAGAAACAAAATGTAATGGAGGGCCCATTTAAAAACTGAAAGCTATAGGGTATCAATAGTCCTTCAATTCATTTACATATAACTGTTTTCAGATTTCAGAGACTTAGAAAAAAGCCATTTGACTGTTGACTGAGGGATGGTTAAATAAGGACTATTAATTTCATGGAAGAAAATGGGTGAGTGAAATGTGAGTCATTTATGCCAGAAGGTTCTGATTTATATCACTGAGGGTAGAGAACACTGAGGCTGAAAAGGTACAATTGCAAAGAAAAGTGGGCAGCACAGTGGCATAGCAGATAGAGTGATGGGTCTAGAGTCAAGAACACCTGAGTTCAAATCTGACCTCAGACACTTAAGAGCTGTGTGCCCCTGGGCAGGTCACTTAACCCTATCTGTCTCAATTTTCTCATTTGTAAAATGAGCTGGAGAAGGAAATGGCAAACCCCTCCAGTATCTCTGTCAAGAAAAACGCAAATCAGGTCACAAAGAGTCAGACACAAATGAAAAATGGCTGAACAATAACAAGAGGAAGACTCATACGAAGGTCAAAATGCAGTTTTGTCAGAGATCTTAAACAAACCAATAGCAGGATCAGTCAGCTGACAAGATCCAAGGTCTTGACTGACTGAATAAAGACTTGAGTTCAGCTTTTGCCCTTTTCATCACCTTAAACTTAAGAAAGGCAAAGTCTCTCAGATGAACCTGTTGATCTTTGCTACCTCCTCCTTCCTTTGCCCCAGTCTGGTTTTACAGAGAAAAGCAGAAGGTGGAGTGAAAGATTTTGCAGTTGCTTTGCTGTATAAGATTAAATAATGAGATTTAATTATTTACTATTATAATTTAATTTATTGTTAGTGAGTGAATAGCTGGCCAGGCCATTTTGCCTAGCCCAGAAAGGCAACCTGAGCTATCTTCTCTGAGTTCTGTTCTCATTGAGAACTGCAGCATCCTGGCTGGGGGCAGGGGCAGCGGGGGGTGGAGTTGCGATGCACAGATGCCTTGGCTACTATATAGTGCCTAGAGACAGCTAGTCTAATGAAGTTTGAAGTTCATAGGACTAAAGGGAAATAATAACCAAATTAAGAGTATAACAGTTTTCCAGAAACCTTTTGAAGGATGATTAAAATTGAAAGAGCTTATTATAAATAAGCTACAGATTTTCAAGAAGACAAGAGGTGATTTAGCTATCTGGAGAGTAGTGAAGTTTAGTAGGCAAGTAATCAGCAGAGAAGAGGCTTTGTAGGGTACAAATATTTTTGAATGACCAATGACATCAAAGTCTAGTCAGTCAGTTGAAGTAGCCTACAATACAGAGCTATGAGTTATCCCAAGTACATGGGGTTTTCTTCCTCATGTGCTTTCCTGTTAGGTTTCTATAATTCTTCCTCACAGATAATAAGAATAGTTCATGGAACTCACTTGGAAATTCATCTGATTTCAGAGTTTTCATTTCTTTGGGAGTTCATTTATGACTTTTTCAATATCTTTTTTCTGATACTGATTTTTTTTCTATTTTTTATTTTATTAATCTGAGTATTTTACATTTTTGTAAAAGCTCATTCATTTCCTCTAAATGACCATTTTTGCTATAATGTAATTGGGCAAAAGTTTCCAATAATTTCATTTATTAACTACTGTTCAATCATTATAAATCTCCTTTTTCACTTCCGATATGAACAATTTAGTTTTCTTATCTTTTTTAAAAAAAATTGTTAATTTTCTTTAAAAAGGCTCCTGGATTTATTTTTTAGTTCAATTGTTTTTGCTTTTAATTTTATTAATGTCTTCTTTAATTTTCAGAATTTCTACTTTGTCACTTAGTTGAGGATTTTTAAGTTGTTGAAGTATTTTGTTGTGTACTCAAGTAATTGATTTAACTTTTTTCTCTTATTTGTGACAGCATTTAGGAACATAAATGTTACCCTCAGAAGTATATAAATTATATCATAAATTTTGATGTCATATCATTATTGTCATTTTGTTGGATTAAATTTTCTTTTCTTTTTATAATTTAGTTTTTCACCCATCAATTCTTTAGAATTATGTTACTTGCTTTCTCATTACAATTTAATTCATTCCTCAAGGGTTCTTTATTGAATTCAAATAATGAATATCTTTGAATACACATACATACATACACAGAGAACACACACATATGTATGTATATAAATATAACTGGTAGCTATTATTATTCATTATCTATAATACCTTTATATCTAATGTAATTTCCCTCTTTATCTTTTTGTTTTTACTATAGATTTATCTAAAATCATGATTGTTACTCCTGACTTTTTTAGTTCATCTGGAGCAAAATAGATTTTGTTCCAGCCCTTTATTTTAACTTTACATGAATCTTTATGTTTCAAGTTTGTTTCTTACAAGCTACATATTGTTAGATACTGTTTTCCGATCCATTTTGATATTTTCTTCCATTATATGGGCGAGTTCAACTCATTAACATTCATAGTGATGATTGATAATTGTGGACTGTCCTTCAGCTAGTCCTCATACTATTTCCTCCCTTTACTCACACTACTTTACAAGTAAGAAGAAAAGGTAAAATAGTTTGCTTGTCACTTGTGGCCTATAAATAAAATGGCCTATTTTCTCTTTGTTGGAGCTCTTCTCTTCACCTTGAACCTTTCCCCAACCTCAAATTTTTCGTTTTTTCTTCTTTTCTATTTGACCCTCTTTCCCATCCTCTTTTTGAGATTTAAGCATATCTTGCTTGTAACTATTCTCTTATCTATTCTGCCCTGACTGTTAAATCTTTCTTACCCTAGTCCCTTCTATTTCCTTTTTTAGCTTAATGTATTTGTATACCAAGATCTTTATATGTGTGTGATTAAATACCCTCCCTGTATATTAAATACTCTTTCGTCTTATGAACTGCTATTATGTGATAGTAGTTTCATTTCCATTTCTCCTTCTCTGTTACCCAATGTAGTCCCTTCTTCCTCCCTTTTATTTTTCCATCACCTGAGATCATCAAAACAAAACAAAACTTCCTACTGTCCCTCTGTCATATTTGCTTTTCTCTATTATCCTTAAAGAAGACATTTGTTTCTTTCCCCTCTATTAAAATGAAAACAATTCATCCCAATATGTTCCTTTCTAATTAAAGAATTTGTATATTTTACTGTTTCTCTTGGCCCCTGCATTTCCATTTCATAATATCTGCTCAATCCTGTCCTTTTCATTGAGAATGCTTAGAAATCTTCTAAATTCATTAAAGATCAATTTTTCCCCTGTAGAATTATATTTATCCATGGTGTAGCCCTAGGCAAGTTAATTAATCTTTCTATGCCTCATTTCTTTTTCAAGAGTTGTAGTGTGGGGCAACTAGGTGGCCCAGTGGATAGAACACCAGCCCTGGATTCAGGAGGACCTGAGTTCAAATCCAGCCTCAGACACTTGACATTTACTAGCTGTGTGACCCTGGGCAAGTCACTTAACCCCAATTGCCTCACTAAAAAGAAAAAACAAAACAAAACAAACAAACAAAAAAAGAATTGTAGTGTGATAAAGAACTTTGCAGACTTTAAAGTGCTATATAAAATTTGGGCTATCATTTTTATTATCAAAGATACAGCAAATATTCCCCTCAATACATCCTATTTCAGTAAGTAGGAACAATCAGGTGTGACTATCCCAAGCAGTACGTATGTGTGTATATATGTATGTATTATTTATCCCTGTGTGGATATGTGTGTACATGCATAGGTGTGTGTGTGTGTATGTATGTAACAATAACAACCTCTAGGCCTGATGCACTCACTGCTATTCCCTCCCACTATATGGTGAATCACATGAGTTGTGCTTGATACTATTTCTAATGCTTGAAGAGAATCATGCTACTATTGCCCTTCCTTCCTCCCCCCCAAAATTATCTTTATTTTGTGTATATTTATATATTATATTTATGTTATATGTATGATACTTCTATATATGTCGTATATAAGTATATACTTATCTTTATATATTGTTTCCCCTCCATTAACATTTAACTTTTTGAGGGAAGGGATAGTTTCACTGTTGCTTTTGTATCCCTAGAGCCTACCCTAGTACCTAGAACATAGTAGGTGCTTAATAGATGCTTCTTGATTGATTAATGGACATTGTAGCTGATTTCAAGTATTTTAAGGGCTAGTATGTGAAAAGGCGATTAGATTTATTCTTCTTGGCCACAGAGAGTAGAACCAGGAGCAAATAGCACAAGTTGTAAAGAGGCAGATTCATATTCATTTAGAGATAACAACAACAACAAAAACAATAACATTTATATAGCTCTTTAAGGTTTGGAAAATGCTTTACAAATATCTCATTCTAGTCTCATGACTACCCTTTGAGTATTATTATGCTCATTTTTATGGATGAGGAAACTAAGGCAGATAGAGGTTATGACTTCTCA
This sequence comes from Dromiciops gliroides, assembly GCF_019393635.1. Lineage (NCBI taxonomy): Eukaryota > Metazoa > Chordata > Mammalia > Microbiotheria > Microbiotheriidae > Dromiciops > Dromiciops gliroides. The sequence goes on from NC_057864.1 coordinate 411,046,416, forward strand.
ATTACATGTAAATATATTTTTTGAGTTCCAAATTTTTCTCCCACCTTCTCTTCCCTCCCCCCTCCCGAGGCCAACAAGCAATTTGATATAGGTTATATGTTACTATCATGTTAAACATATTTCCACATAAATCAAAACAAAAGGAAAAAACACAAGAAAGAATAAATGAGAACAATAACAAAAAGCAACAACAAAAGTGAAAATAGTATGCTTCAGTCTGCATTTAGACTCCATAGTTCTTTTTCTGAATGTGGAGAGCATTTTCCACAATAAGTCTCTTGGCATTGTCTTAGATCGTTGTATTGCTGAGAAGAGTTGTCTATCATAATTGATCATCCCACAATCTTGTTGATACTTTGTAGAATTTCTCCTGGCTCTGCTCATTTCACTCAGCATCAATTCATGTAAGTCTTTCCAGGTTTTTCTGAAATCCATCTCCTTATCATTTCTTACAGCACAATAGGATTCCATTACATTCATAGACCACCACTTGTTTAGCCAATCCCCAATGGATGGGCATCCTCTCAGTTTCCGATTCTTTGCACAGCATTCTTTCTATCCAATTCACCACCTTGCTGCCTGGGGCACACTTTTTAGGAAACAGTTTGTAAAGGAATATTTGTATTACCTGGACTACCTTCTGATTCTGAGCTTCTGTGATTCTATGTCAGAGGGGCTGTTTTCAAGTCAGTTATTCAGACAGACACCTACTAGGGAGCTCCTCCCTCTGCTGCCACTTACTAGAGACACAAACTAACATACAACACTGTGTATGCAACAATAGCAGTTTCAGGGGCCTAAGAATGGTTGTTTGAGGAAGTCTCCATGTTTCTGGAGATGGAAAATCAGCATTTTCTTTGGCTCAAACTCAAATTTTAATTTGTTGTCCAAGTGCTTTGCATCAATATTTAAGGCTGAGTTCAAATGATCATCATAGAAAGGTTACATAGAGTTGAATGACTAATCCACCATCTATTCCATAAACATAGCCCTCCAAACAAGATCTTGAAGGGGTCTGCTCCGCTTTAGCTTTTCCAAAACAGTACTCCTGTGCAAATGTGTTAGCATACTCTGCCAGTCCAAGGCCCACCCTTCATTATCTTTATGACCCATAATTAAGAATTGGAGAGGAAGAGGTCTCAGAGAGGAGAGAGGTTCATTGGTACAGGAAGCATGTTAAGGATTAGATCTGAAAAGTTGTTGCTTCCAGTAATTGACTATGGTGATTTAATTTATAGTGTCTCAGCTACAACTTTTCATAAATCAGACATATTATGCCCCTGATTAATTAGGGTTTTTTTGTTTGAAAGTCTATCATGACATCACTGCAATCTTTATGTCAAAATTAAATTTCTAGGGGAGGGGGGAGGGAGGGGAGGGAGGAAGAAAAATCTCAAATTGTAAAACTTGTATAAACAAAGGTTGAGAACTATCTTTACATGTAGCGGAAAAAAAATAAAATACTTTATTAATTTAAAAAAATTAAATTTCTTTTCTTTCTTTTTTTTTTTTTTGGCGGGGCAATGGGGGTGAAATGACTTGCCCAGGGTCACACAGCTAGTAAGTATGAAGTATCTGAGGCTGGATTTGAACTCAGGTACTCCTGAATTCAGGGCCGGTGCTTTATCCACTGCGCCACCTAGCCGCCCCCAAAAATTAAATTTCTAAGGCAGGATTTGAACTGAGTTACTAAGAATGAGTTAGTGACCTGCTTCTAAATAAATCAGAAGTTCTGTTATATGAATATTCCAAAGACAACATGAAAGGGAGAGGATAAGGGTGATTCTATTAATATCATACAATCAATCTGTTCAATGCAATGGAATTCCATTTGTCACAACTCTCAAAGAGGGTTAAAATTATTTCAAAACATAGCCTCTTTGACATATTTGAACACAAATGTGCACATATTCAAATCATAGCATTTTTGAACTAGTAAAACTTCAGGCATGATCTAAATGAAATAGCTCATTTTATAGAGGAGGAAAAAGTCCAAGAGAGAAAAAGTGATTTATCAGAATTAATACAACTATTAATCAGAGGAATCATCGTATCTCCTAACTCCTCATTCAATGTTCTTTCTTCTAAACAATACTGCCTAATTACTAATGTTTGTAAATGGATTTACTATAATCAATATAAGTTATTTCAATTGACTGAAATTCACGAAGTGAATCAGTGAAGAGATGGAAAAGGAAAATTCAATAATTTCTAGTTTGTTGGATCTTATTCCCTTTCAGAGTCTTATTCTCATCCATGAACTAAAATTTTACATAGGAAGTCAGCCCAAGGACTATGAAGAATGCAATACTTGAAGAAAAGAGATGAAACAATCCTTAAAAGAAGATTGAAGTTGTCTAATGAAACCCATATAGATGCACAGAGAAACTCCAAAACCAATTTAGATTTTTTAAAAATATGTATAGATGTTAGAAACAAAGACAGGAAGCAAAGAAAGAATTTGAAAATGTAAAAGGTGGGCAGCTAGGTGGCACAGTGGATAGAACACTGGCCCTGAATTCAGGAGGACCTGAGTTCAAATTTGACCTCAGACACTTGACACTTAACTAGCTGTGTGACCTTGGGCAAGTCACTTAACCCCAATTGCCTCACCAAAAACAAAACAAAACAAAACAAAAAACGAAAGTATAACAGGTTCTATAAAAATTCTTCTTGGAGTTCAAGGTCAAAATGACCAGAAGCTGTTGAGAAATGCTAATACGTCTGAAAAGGATTTTTCCCCTTTCAGTAACGTCATAAAGAATGAGAGGATCAAGGAAGTATATAGGACTACTGATTGAAGTAGATGAGATGCTAATAACTGATGACAGATAGAAGGCTTAGCTTCTTGATTTTTATCTTGTTTTAACCAAGGAGAATGCCCTTTGGACTGGAAAGAACTGAACAAAATTGACTACCAAGATAAGTAAGGAGACAGTAAAAGACCACATCATTGCCCTTCAATTCCAGTGATCTCTCGCAGATGAACTAAATCCTCAAGCACTGAAAGAACCCATAGATGTGATGACTGAGACTCTAGATAAAAAAATTATGAAAAATGAAAGAGGCACCCCAACATTGGAGAATTCATTGAAAATGTCATTATTTTCAACAACAACAAAAGAGGAAGAAAAGAGAAACTAGAAATTCTAGTCCACTGAGCTTGACTCCTGGAAACAATTTTGGTATACATTATAGTATTACCCAGAAGGTTAATGGTCATCTAGAAAGGAAAACAACGATCCCAGACACATTGGGTTTTGTTGTTGTTGTTGTTTTTATAGGACTACCAGAATGCTATAACAAGAGAATACTGTAGACATACTGGCCCCACATTTTGACAAAGTGTTTGATAAACTATTTCATTCTACTGTTATAGAACAGATGAAGAAATATGGGTAGTATGATAGATAATGTTAGATAATAGATGACAGGGCACAGAGTAGGACATGACTGAAAAAATGACAGAGCAATGACAACTATCTTTTGGTCTTCCTGATGGCATCAGGGGAAGGGTCAGTGTTGAGGATGATTGGCCACAGAGAATGGGGAAAAAAAAATCTTTGCAGCAAGTTTTCCTGATAAAGGTCTTATTTCCAAAATATATAAAGAACCAATAAAAAACCCATGGGACTAAGAGCCTTTCCTCTATCAATAGTCAAAGGACATGAATGGGCAATTTTCAGAGGAAGAAATCCAAGCTAGCAACAGCCATATGAAAAATGTTCCATGTCATCATAATTAGATAAAGGCCAATTAAAACAATTTTGAGATTCTACTCATCCCCATCAGATTGGCAATTTGACCCCCCAAAAAGGGAAAAAGATAAATGCTGGAGGAGCTGTGGGAAAAGAGGTTCACTGCTGCACTGTTAGAAGGGCTGTGAACTAGTACTGCCATATCTATAAAGTAATTTAGAACTACGTCCCCATATTACTAAACTGTGCATACCCTTTGACTCAGCAATATCACTACCAGATCTCAACTCCCAAAAAATCAAAGAGGAAAATTACTTGTGTACAGATATATTTGTAGCAGCTCTTTTTATGGTGCCAAAGAACTAGAAACCGCGGGGCGCTCATCAATTGGAGAATAGCTAAACAAATTACGGTATATGAAAATGATGAAATACTATTGTGCTGTAAGAAATTATGAAGGGGACTGTTTTAAAGAAATAGTTTTTTGGGACAGCTAGGTGACACAAGTGGATAAAGCACTGGCCCTGGATTCAGGAGGACCTGAGTTCAAATCCGACCTCAGACACTTAACACTAGCTGTGTGACACTGGGCAGGTCAAATCTCATTGCCTCGCCAAAAAAAAGTTCTTTTTTTCCATTTACCTGGGAAGACTTGCATAAACTGATGCAAAATGAAGAGAGCAGAAAAAGGACTCAGAACTTCTGACAGAGGGGTAATGGACTGGAGATATAGATGGAGACCATACTGATACATATGTGTATATGTGCATATGTGCATATGACATAGCCAATGAAGAAATTCATTTTGCTTTACTATGCACATTTGTCAAAAGAGTTTTGTGTTTCATTTTTTTTTTCAATGGAAGTGAGGAGGTAGGAAGGAGAGGTGAATTTTCATTAATGGAAAAAAATAATAAAATAGAATAAAATAAACACACAGGATTGGTCACTCAATCAAGAAAGGTAAATTTTTAAAAGTGAGACAACTTCTACTCTCTTCTCATCTGCCAAGCATGTGTAGAGGATCTTTCTTGTATTTTCCATGATGGGAAGGAGGCATCTCTCTGCACCTAGCAGTAATGGTAGCTGCTTGTATATGGCAGCAGACATTTCTGCTGTCTGGGTGAACCAAAGACTGTCTCTTAGTTCCCTGGTTTACATCTTCCACCTTAGGATTCTTTTCCTGAGCATAGGTAACTGAACAGCATTCCTAAGATGGACATTACCAGCCTTGAAGTCAGCCTGATGAGTTTGAGAAATTAAGAATCAGTCAAGAAGCATTTATTAAGCACTTGCTATGGGCCAGGGACCCTCACCGAGTTGCTCTGTTGGAGTTGACTGGCAGCAGTAGGAGTTTTCTGTAGCTATAACCTTCTCAGAGAGGATAAGAATTGGCAGAAGGATGAGTCTCTTGGTCTTAACACTTAGGAATGTTTTGTCTATAAGGCTTTTTTTTTTTTTTTGCAAGAAGAAAGTAAGTATCTGTCCTATACATGATCTACCTTGAATGTCGTCTTTCTGTGCCCTTTTGGATAAACCTTAGATGTGAACCAAACCTAAGCTTTCTTTAAATTATTTTTCCAGGCACTCTGGGTTCAGAGACAATTAGAAAAAAAAAAAAAGGAACTTGACCTTTCTCCTTGGAGGTCATGCTCTTTAATGACTGAACCCAGGTGAGTGTGAGGCCAGCTCTAGGGATCCTTAGTGGTTAAGGGTTCCCCATTGTCCCTGGGTCAATGCCAAGGTATTATTTTAGTAGCTTAGTTGCAGTTTCTAAATGAAGGCAAAAAAGAGTCTCTGTGTCTACACTTTAAGCACCATCACCCCCAAGCAAAATGAGTACAAAGCCTCCAAAGTCCTCATTTCGCTGGTGCCCCCATTTTTCCCTCTGACTCTTCTTCCTTCTCTTCAACCTCTTCTAGTTTCTGCTTACCACCTAACGCACACTACCCTTAAGCTGAAACTATTATAAATCAGTAGAGAGGGGAAGCTAGGTGGTGCAGTGGATAAAGCATGGCCCTGGAATCAGGATTACCTGAGTTCAAATCCGGCCTCAGACACTTGACACTTACTAGCTGTGTGACCTTGGGCAAGTCACTTAACCCCCATTGCCCCACACAAAAAAATAAAAATAAAAATAAATCAGTAGAGAAAAGATCAGAAGTCTAAATATAAAATTGTTCCCATCAGATGTAATATTGGGGGGGAGGCCAATCAGGGATGAGTGACTTGCTCAGAGTCACACCTAGTAAGCATCTGAGGCTAGATTTGAATTCAGGTCCTTCTGACTCCAGGGTCCCTGCTCTTTCCACTGTACCACCTAGATGTCCCAGCTAATATTGTTTTGAAGGATCCAATTAATGACACTGGGGGAGGGGGAATGGAGTAGGGGTGGGAGTGCTCCTGTACTGCAAGTTTTATTTTATTCCATTTGAAAATTTAAAAAAAAATTATTTATGTATTCATTCACTCCATTCATTCATTCATTCATTTATTCATTCATTCATTCATTTATCTATTGTATTTTTTTGTTTGTTTGTTTTTTTGTGGGGCAATGGGGGTTAAGTGACTTGCCCAGGGTCACACAGCTAGTAAGTATCAAGTGTCTGAGGCCAGATTTGAACTCAGGTACTCCTGAATCCAGGGCCAGTGCTTTATCCACTGCGCCACCTAGCCACCCCCCATTCATTTATCTATTTATCTATTCATTCATTCATTTGTTTATTCATTCATTTATCTATTTATCTATTCATTCATTCATTCATTCATTTGTTTGTTTATTGCCTTCTACTTGAATTTCCAACCCTGATTTAAAGACATCTGGCCATTGTCAATAGTTATTCTCTAACCTATATAAGGACTCTTCTTATCTATTAGTTAAGGAACTTCCCTATTGAAAATATTCATTAACCACTCATTCAAATGTGTGTCATTATATGATTACCATTTTCTCATTGAAGTATTTCCTACATTTATTCAGTGATAACAAGCACCTCCTCCAACGGAGGAGCTTAAAGTGGAAATGAACATTATTGCAGTAGCAGAGCAGAGGTGAGAAGGAGAGGCAGGCCATATTGGGAAAGAAGAAAGATAATGGTAAACATTAGTTTTGGTTCCAAAAGGTCTCAAGACTTGAGTGGGGGCTGTTTAATCCATTTCCATGTTGGATAGACAAATCAGCAGCATCTGCAGGGACAATGTCGAGTACCCAGATGGAACTTAAATTCAAATAAATCACTCTCTTTATGCACCTATTTCTCTGTCTATAAAACAGGACCAGAGAAAGTCTTCCCATCAGATCTGGTTAGTAAAAACCTGTGTGTCCCTTAGAAGAGTCATGCAGGCCCTGGAAGTATAATTTTGTTGTGATCTGCAGAATCCCTAGGGCTAGTTTGCCCTGGAAATAGTCTCTAGGCTGGGAGGTCACAGGGGTGGGAATCTGCTGTTGACCTAACCCATATCAGATTGTTTGCTGCCTCGGGGAGCAGGGAGGGGAGGGAGGAAAAGAAGGATAGAGATTGAAACAGAAAATATAAATAAAAATGTTTAACCTGAAAAAAACAACAACAGTGGGAAAGGGGTGTGCTGAGAAAGGTACAGGATGTATATATGTATCTATATACCCACACATAAATATATATGTTGTGCATATATGAGTTATTTAGGTCTTATTTATATAGTAATTATATTTAAACAAATTTGTCATATATATTATTTATATAAATTGATATGTATATGTTATTTATAAAACTGTTAACATGGGAAGAGGAAGGATTTAAAATACTAAAAAAAAATACTAAGCTATATGTACTAGAATATAGGTATATCTAAATGTAATAACAGAAAATAGTCATTATATATGTCATATGTGTGTATACTATATCTATGTTTGATAGATGTATAAACTTTAATTATATATCACAAATAAAATTTTTAAAAAGAGGCATTTAAAAAAGAGACATATGTATAGCATATGTGTGAATCAATTCCAGTTGTGTACATGAAGAAAGTTGTCATCCATGCCTTCCCAGTAATTAGACTCTTATTTTGACTTATCTTCCATGTACCTGTTTATAGGATGCTCTACAATATTATGGTAACTATATTCTTTTTGTTTGGTTGGTTTTTTTTGTTTTGTTTTGTTTTTGCAGGGCAATGAGGGTTAAGTGACTTGCCCAGGGTCACACAGCTAGTAAGTGTTAAGTGTCTGAGGCTGGATTTGAACTCAGGTCCTCCTGAATCCAGGGCTGGTACTTTATCCACTGTGCCACCTAGCTGCCCAAATAACTATATTCTTTTGAATAGTTTTGAATTGCAAAACATTTTGTGCCATATCATTAAGGGCATTCCATAAGATGGTATATCTTACAATTGAATAGAGAAAAGAGAGTATTAGTACTAATATCAATAATACATGGTTTGCAACTAAGAGGTTTCCAAATGAAATTCATCTGAAAAAATCATTATTGGACAAAAATCAGATGCCATTCTTCAAGAATTATGAGAAAAGGTTAGTATAAAACTCTATTTAAGCCATGAAGAAGAATGTCTGAATAGAGTCTTCAGCCATAAATGTCATATGATACTCTAATGTATATAACAATCATAGACTCCAAATTGGATGCTGAGAAGGCTCATCCTTGGAAAAATAAATGTACCTTTACTTTGAACTTCTCCTAGCTAATTCAGTACCCTTGATTCTCTCTTTCTCTCATTAAGCTCATTATCTATAAGAAGAGTAGTTTGTAGGTGGCCAAGAGAAGCCAGGAAGTTGCCTGAGCTCTCCCAAATTTTCCTCAGAAATAATGTTAAAGTAAGCCTCTAAATGTATTCTGGAGCTGTAGAACCTACAAAAAGATGGGAGCAAAACAATTTTCTGGCTTAAGATAACCTAGAAGGCCTTCAGGAAGGTCTGTCTCACCTGGGTAAAACCAAATAAGAGAAGTAGAAGAAAAATTGGGAAAAGAAGTGAGAGTTATGTAAGAGAGAGTTGTTAGCTTGGCAAAAGAAAAGAATGCCTTAAAAATACAATTGGACAGGGGGCAGCTAGGTGGCACAGGGGATAAAGCACTAGCCCTGGATTCAGGAGGACCTGAGTTCAAATCCAGCCTCAGACACTTGACACTTACTAGCTCTGTGACCCTGAGCAAGTCACTTAACCCTCATTGCCCTGCCCCCCCCCAAATTAGACAAATGGAAAAAGAGGTGCAAAAGCTGATTGAGGGAAATAATTCTTTAAGAATCAGAATTGGGCATATAGAAGCTAATGACTCAATGAGACAACAGGAAGAAGTAAATGTTATGGGCCCAAGGTACCTCAGAAGTTTTCTGTGGTAAATCAAAGAACCTTCTCCTTGAGAAACTAAACCAAAGGACAGATGCACCTAAAGAGATAAGTGGCACCTGATCAGGACTGAGTTAGCTCCAGGAACCTTCCACAGTGAAATGATCACCCCATCAGACCACCATTGGTTCTTTATAAAAGTATCTGCCTGTTTCCTACTGGAGGAGAAAGGTATCTCAGAGAGCCATGCCTCTGTGCTATGTCTTCTCCCCGTGAGAAGAACTCCAAGTCCTTTCTCTAGCACCTAAATAAACTATTATTTTGCTCTAATTGGATTTGTGTAGAAGAGGGTGTAATTCTTTAAAGAGGAACTCCTAAGGACCCCTACCCCAAACCCCCATTAATTTCCCCCATAGCATCAGGCAGAATTAAAAGAATATGAAAGTAGAAGAAAATGTAAAATACCTTTTCAGAAAAAACAACAGATCCAGGAGGGACGATATAAGAATAATTGGACTACCTGAGGGCCATGATCAAAAAAAAGAGTCTGGACAGCATATTCCATGACATTATCCAGGACAACTGACCTAATGTCTTAAAACCAGAGGAAAAAATAGTCATTGAAAGAATCCATTGGTCACCTCCTAAAAGAGACCTCAAAAGGAAAACTCTAAGGAATATCATAGCCAAATTCCAGAATTATCAGCTAAAGGAGAAAATACTGCAAGCAGCCAGAAAGAAACAATTGAAATATCAAGGAGCAACTATCAGGATTAAGCATGACCCAACGGCCTCAACATTAAAGGATTAGTGGACTTGGAATATGATAGCCCAGAGGGTAAAGGAACTTTGATTACAACCAAAAATGTACTACCCCACAAAATTAAGCATAATCTTAAAAAACGTTTGCACAAAGCTAATGCAACCAAGATTAGAAGGAAAGCAGAAAACTGGTAATAATTTTTACAGCCAGTTTTGCTGATAAAGGCCTTGTATCTAAAATGTATAGAGAACTAAATCAAATATATAAGAATACAAGTCATTCTGCACTTGAGAAATGGCCAAAGGATATTAACAGGCTGTGTTCAGATGAAGAAATTAAAGCTATCTACAGCCATATGAAAAAAAATGTTCTAACTGACTCCTAATTAGAGAAATACAAATTAAAACTACTCTGAGGTACCATCTCACAGCTATCCAATCGTCTAATATGACAAAAAAAAGAAAATGATAAATGTTGGAGAAGATGTGGGAAAATTGGAACATTAAATGCTGTGAACTGATTCAGCCATTCTGGAGAGCAGTTTGGAACCATGCCCAAAAGGTTATAAAACAGTGCATACCCTTTGACCCAGAAATAACACGACTAGGTCTATATCCCAAAGAGATCATAAAAAAGTGAAAAGGACCCACACATACAAAAATATTTATAGCTATTCTTTTTGTAGTAGCAAAGAACTAGAAATTGTGGGGATGCCCATAAGTTGGGGAATGGCTGAACAAGTTGTGGTATATGAATGTAATGGAATACTATTGTGCTGTAAGAAAATATGATCAAGCAGATTTCAGAAAAACCTGGAAAGATTTACATGAATTGATTCTGAGTGAAATGAGCAGAACCAAGAGAACATTGTACACAGTATCAACAGCATTGTGTGATGATCATCTGTGATAGACTTAGTTCTTCTCAGCAATACAATGATCCAAGACAATGCCAAAAGACACATGATGGAAAATGCTTTCCACATCCAGAAAAAGAACAATGGAGTCTGAATGCAGATTGAAGCATACTCTTTTCACTTTGTTGTTGTTGTTGTTTCTTCTTTCTTGCATTTTTCCCTTTTGTTCTGATTCTTCTCTTACAACATGACTAATGTAGAAATATATTTAACATGATTACAATGTATAACCTATGTCAGATTGCTTTCTGTCTTGGGGAGGAGGGAGGGAAGGAAAGGTGAGAGAAAAATTTGGAACTCAAAATCTTACAAAAATGAATGTTGAAAACTATCTTTACATGTAATTGGAAAAAATACTATTTTTTAAAAAAAGAAGAATAGTTTGTGAGGTATATGGAAAGGCAGATGATCTTCATTTTCAATTTGTTGCTTGTTAAAGCTATCCAGTTTTTGTTTGTTTGAAATTACAGCCTCAATTCCCCCAGCTTTGGTTTCTTTGCAATGCCTCTCTTCATCTTTCAAAGATGTAAGAAGTTGCCTGTGAAATAGCACCATGGAAGGTCTCTTTGTTTGTCTATTCATGAAAAAGAAGGGAAGACAGGCATTTAAAACAATCTTCGGATCCAGGAGAAGAAAAGGGAAAGGAGTTTAATGGCTATATGTTCATTGCGAACCAAATTGTGCATGAGATATAATGAAGAAAACAGTCTTCTCAAAATAAAAACTGGTCTTTTGTCTAAATGGCATTATTGGAATTACATCATCTTATAGATGGATGGGCACCTATCTGATAGTCTAACCCATGTCTGAAGGAGAATTTCCTCTACAATATGAATAGCAGGTGTTCATCTATCCTGGACTTGAAGAGAGTAATCATGTCTCCCAAGTCTTCTCCATTACTTGTCTAAGACAAGAGAAGTAATCAGCTTTTGTCTTACTCATATCACATCTGGAGTATTTCATTCAGTTTTGGAAGCCACATTTTATGAAGGACATTATCAAGCTAGACATTGTACCCAGAGAAGGGCAAGCAGGATGGTGAGAATTGGTTGGAGAACAGAAGGCGGGGCAGCTGGGTGGCACAGTGGATAGAGCACCAGCCCTGGATTCAGGAGGACCTGAGTTCAAATCCAGCCTCAGACACTTGATACTTACTAGCTGTGTGACCCTGGGCAAGTCACTTAACCCAAATTGCTTCACCAAAAAGAAAAAAAATGGAAAAAAAGAACAGAAGGAATTGGGACAGCTTAACTACAAGTACATGAAAGGCTGTTGTGTAGAAGAGAAATTAGGTTTGATCAGATTGATCCCAGAGGGCAAAATTAAGAGAAAGACTATCTTCTACATAACTAAATATATGTAAAATAGGTGGTGATTCTCTGTCTTTTGAGGTCTTTAGATTAAAAACAGATAACCATTTATTCAGGATGTAGATTGGTTTATTGCTTGGGTTTATTTTCAATTAGGCTGACCTCAGAGGTCTTTTCCTACTGTGTGACCTTGGACAAGTTACATCCTCTGTTCCCTTCATTTTTCTCTATTGTAAAATCAGAATAAAAATAACATCTACCCTCAGAGTTCTTGTGAGGATTAAATGAGTTAGTATTTGTAAAGTACTTAGCATAGTGCCTAGAGCATTTTGTTGTTCAGTTATATCTGACTCTTCTATACCCCATCAACCATACAGTCCATGGGGTTTTCTTGACAAATATTCTGGACTGGTTTGCCATTTCCTTCTCCAGTGGATTTAAGGCAAACAGAGGTCTGAAGAGTGTCTGAAGCCAGATTTGAAGTCAGGTCTTCCTGACTCCAGACCCAACATTATCTACTAAGCCGTCTAGCTGTCTCTGCCTAGCACATAGTAGGTGCTATATTTACTATATATGGTATTATATATATTTTTATATATGAATAAATGCTATATTTTTAAAATATGTGGTGTTAAATACATGGTGTTATATATGTGTGTGTATGTGTATGTGCATGTATAAAACACCATAAGAACTGGAATTTAAGAATACCTAAAAGTGTCAAGCAAATTTTTGCATTCATTGACAAGCCTGCACAGGGAGTAAAAGACATCACTCACTGCCAAAACTTCAAGGAGAACACCTAAGAAGAGCTTTGATTCTAGTGACTGCTGGGTACAGTAGAAATGCCACATAGGAGACATGTACCAATGAGCTATAGTAGAGACAGCATCTCCAGGGAGCTATACATAGAGCATGAATATTGTTGACTAAGGCTATTCAGGACTCTGAGAGAAAATTTCACACCGGCAGGTTTTGGAGAGTTGTTGTGAACCCTAATTGTTTTATTTGACTTGTAAATAAGCCTTTTCATTGAGTCTTGAGACTCAAGTGCTTATAAAGGGAGCTGTTAGCTACAAACTGCTGTTGGTGAATTTCTCAAGATTGTCTAGGTGAGGGTGAGGAACTCTCTGAGCCCTTCACACCCTAGGAGAGCCTATGACACCAGGGTAACAACAGTACATCCTATTTTAAGCACCTGGTACGTCGGTGAGATAGTTAGGCAATGTAGTGGACAGAGTTATTAGACTGAAAGTCTAGAAGACCTGAGTTCAAATCCTGCCTTAATTAATAGCCATATGACCATAGTGAAGTCACTTAAATCTCATTCAGCCTCACCTATAAAATGGGGGTAATAATAGCACCTACCTCACAGTGCTCTTGTGAGGATCAAATGAGAGTGTGTAAAAGAGCTTTGCAAATTTGAATAGGAAAAACAAGCTATCAAAGCAAAGAATGTCCTGTGATCTCTTCCCTTTGGAGCCCTGCAAAGCTAATAATAGTAGAAAGATGTAAAACCTAATAGATAGTGTTAACAGGCTGGATCAAGGACTGGCCACCCATTTAGGGTATACAGACCTCCAAGGAGGAGCTAGCAATTACCTCTGCTTTCTAAACCCAACCTGGGACACCACAGGTTCTATGAGAAACACTGGCTAGTGGTATTATATTATAAGCATGATCTTCCTTTGATCCTTCCCAGTCTGAAGGTCCTAGCAGGGGAACAGAAACAAAGAGAGGACAGGTAGGTTTTGTTGCTTACATAAGGGGAAAGACAGTAGTGACTGGTCCTGGGGGTGGTGGTATGAGAATGAGAGTAGAATGGGGCAGCTAGGTAGGTAGTACAGTGGATAAAGCACAGGCCCTGGATTCAGGAGGACCTGAGTTCAAATCCAGCCTCAGACACTTGACACATACCAGCTGTGTGACCCTGGGCAAGTTACTTAACCCTCATTGCCCTGCAAAAAACAGAAAGTAGAAAAAAACAAGAATCAGGGTGGCGTTTGTAGAGAACATCAGGCCAACCACATTCCTCCAGCCCATCTGTAGCAGCTGGCATCTGCTGGCCCAAGGCCTAAGACCTTCTTGAGTTTCTCAAGGCTGGGCATCACTTCTGCCACCTGGCACTCGAACTATCCTTCCTACCAATTGTTACCTCTTCTAAATAAGCTTTTGAATTTGATTTCTCCGCTTAACATTCCATGATTCGCCAACACGTTTCTATAGGTTCTTTTTTTGTCATTTTATTTTTAACTTATGGAATAGAACAAGCATTTCCATAACAGTACAATTAAAAAAAAAAGATGATTGTACATCAAACTGCAAATCTACTATGTACAACTTGCTATTCCTTTCAAATATACAGCAAAACTATTGTGTAAACTGTTTTCTTCTCTCCCTCCCATCCCCCAGCCCAGAAATGGCTGCTATTAGACAAAAATCATTATATAGATGTAAAATCATTCTATGCATACTTCTATATATCAGTTATTTCTCTGGATGCAAATAGCTTCTTCCTTCATACGTCCCTTATAGTTAATTTGGGTATTTATAATAGTCAAAATGACTTATTCCCTCATATTCCTTTTTTTTTTTTTTAGTGAGGCAATTGGGGTTAAGTGACTTGCCCAAGGTCACATAGCTAGTAAGTGTTAAGTGTCTGAGGCCGGATTTGAACTCAGGCACTCCTGACTCCAGGGCCGGTGCTCTATCCACTGCACCACCTAGCTGCCCCTTCCCTCATATTCTTAAAACAATATTGCTGCTACTATATACAATGTGATTATATGAGTTCTGTCAGGAGCTGCTGCCAAGTAGACAGAGAACAGACAATTGTATTATGCTGGTGAGGAATCCAAAGGATTATGGGATCAGAAGAGAAAAGGTACCACATCCCAGTATGATACATAGTCAGGCATTCCTCCCTCAGGATGGAAGGTGGGGAGTGTATTCAATCAGTGTAATCAAATAGGAATCACCAGGTGTCACTGATCCTTCACTCAACCCCAAGGTGTTCCCCACTTGCATTCTAATCAATGCTTTTCTATGTCTGGTCTATGATCATCTGAAGATTCCTTTTGTTAAATATGGGTCAGGGATAGCTCCTGGACAAAGGGGGTGGGGAGCAAGGAGGAAGGGGAGGGATAAGGGAAGAACAACAAGGTGATCTGCTCTACTGGCCTTGGTGGGTACCCAAGAGGCCAGAGATCAGTGGTGGATGGAAAAATGAATCAAAGCTCTTCACTACTGCTACCTACCCTCTCAGATGAGTTTAACTATTGTTAATATATAAACTACCTGGATTTGATGGAGCTGGTTTATTATCCAAAAGAATCTTATAAAACCTTGGGTTCACAAGATCAAAATGCCTTCAATTGAACCCCAAGATGAACCTAGACAGTGTGCTATGGGTGTCAGGAAAACCCCAGTCATTTGGGTGCTACTATCAAATGTCTCTCCAAATGTCTAGGAAAGGAAATGAGTTCCTTTCTTCTGATCTCCTTCCCTAGAATAAGTAGACTTTATGGCTCACTGAGGAATACCTTTGTCTGTTGGAACCATTCTTGTAAAAATACCTGAGCATCTTTGTCCTTGATAACCCCTTTTTGGTAAATTATATAATCTTATCTTACTATCTGCTTTTAGGTTGAATTGTTAAATTGATTTGCATTTTATGTTCTTGTTATAGTGTTTGCTTTTAAATTGACTTTTATCATGCTGATAAAAGGAGTCTTCGAGCTCCTTCTTTGTAAGGGATCTCCACGTGATTCATGCCTGCTTGTTCTTGGGACAAATAAACTGGTAATATGTTTTTCCTGTAGGTTTCTAATCTGGTTTTTTCCTGTAGAAGACTTTATGAAAATAATAATTTCTCAGATCAATTTTCTTCTGTTGGGGATAGGCATAAAAACAACAACAAAAAAATCTGATTATGCACTACATACTAACCAGCAAATCCTGATATCATATTTCCCCATAGACAAATCTCCACAGTGGCTTATCTAATGAAATTCTAACTTCATTCCCATGACTTCACAGAAAAGTCAAGTCTCTGAGGAGCTCTTCACTCACTCACTCAAAGAACACAAAAAACATAATTTGTTCCCCCCCAAACACGATTTTGATCCCTAAAGCAGAAAACATGAAGGAACAATTAGGAACCCACAAAGAAGGTAAGAGTACTACCAAGGACACACATGCAGCAGACACGGTTTTGTTGTACAGTAAAGTGTTCTAAAAACCCCAAAGTGTATTAGAGGTCGTATACAGTTTGTGTAATACGTATTGCTGATAAGGAAAACAGTAACAAAGACTACAACTCTGCTGATGTATCGAGGATAATCTGGAAGGAGTAAATGTGCATCGCTGCTCTGTTTGGTTTCATAGCTTGGGGTAGAGCAAAGAAAGGTTCAGGGATTCATAGGAAATGTGTACTAGTACAAACAAAATGTATTATTATGTATCATAGCAAGCAGGCAAAAAAAAGGGAAGCATACACACATGCATCCTATATGTCAATACTGACAGAGGTTTGGCCCCACAAATGCAAAGAAACTCCTCTTGGCTCAAGAGGAGGGGTCTGAGCAGAAAAGTTTTATATCTTGAGAACAGCTAATCTATGCATGTGTGGAAGGAAGCATTCCTCACCAGGCCCAGATAGGACAGGGGAATTCCCTGGGTCATTTATCAATAGCCATGCTCAAATGGGGAGTTTCCTTATTGGAACCAGAAATTGGTTAAGACTTTGAGTTGGCAATCGGAGACTCCAGGGATAAGGGTAGCTCGAAACCCTTACAGTCAGCCAGGAGTCTCATCCAGTTAAGACTTGTGATTATTTACTTGCTTGATACAGGGTCAGACCAAGTCAATACAGTAGAAACTGTCCTTGTTTACATGTTTGTGGCTATAAGGACCACAGCCTAAGTGACTCCAGATTAGAGTCCCATCATAACTAAAACAAACAATGTATCTCAAAAGCCACAATGATCACAATCCATTTTGTGGTCCTCATGAACATCTAACAACTGGATAATAATGATGACATCTTACCTATAGTACCTGTTTCCTTTCGGTATGAAGGACTTGTAAGAGAAACAGTGGCAATAGGTGAAAATAATAAAAATAATCCCTAACAGAGTACCGGCAGCTACCCCCACCACTCAGACAGAATCCAAGAAAAGAAGTCCTTAGCCTAGGAGAGAATTTGGAGAAGGGAGGAAGCCAATAAGAGATCTTATTCAGATTGTCATAGAATGGGGGCAGCTAGGTGGTACAGTGGATAGAGCACTGGCCCTGAATTCAGAAGGACCTGAGTTCAAATCCTGCCTCAGACACTTGACACTTACTAGCTGTGTGACCCTGGGCAAGTCACTTAACTATTGCCCCACCAAAAAAACTAAAACAAAGCAAAACAAAATCAGATTGTCATAGAATGACAACTCCAAGTTAAAGGTAGGGAAAATATAGGTGGGATTACTAGAAATGGCAATTGGGGTGAGAGTGGAACTGGTGGTTCATGGGACCACCAAGCAAACAGTAAGGCCTTGCTTATCCATAGGTTGAGAACCTGCCTAGTGTCTCAGGTGACATTAAGAGAGGGACATACCAAAAGGATAAGACAGGTAGTATAGTTTGTAAAGGTGAAGGCAAGGTCAGTATTGCTTGTGGGTTTTACCCGGTAGGTCACACTGTGGGCTGAGGTGTTAACTTGAAGAGGTAGAGACATAATAGAGGACTGAAAGCTAATTGATGTAACCCCAAATGGAATAGTCAGCACTATTCAGGTTAGGGTGCTTAGCAGGGAAATGAGGGGAAAATGGTTCCTGCCAAATTCAGCATTTGGTGAGGTTGTCAGCCTGAGCAGTGACTTCTACAAGGTAGAGGTGAAGATTATATGGTTCTCTGTCAGACCTTTTGTGACAATTACTCCAGGGGGCTCAAATCTAGTCAGATAAGTATCTGACTGTGACTTTATTTGGGGTTTTCTTGGAAAAGATACTGGAGCAGTTTGCCATTTCCTTCTCCAGTTCATTTTACAGATGAGGAAACTGAGGGAAAGGGGGTTAAGTGACTTGACCAGGGTCACACAGCTAGAAAGTGTCAGAAGCCAGATTTGAACTCAGGAGTTCTTCCTGACTCCAGGCCTAGTGCTCTGTGCATTGTGTTGCCACCTACTTGCCCTTCTAGTACAAGGCAATATCACTGTTAAAGGCACACAGGTCTTGTGAATAAAACTGGAAGCAGCTAGCAAGAGGTGGATACACCAGGAAAGAATGATAAAAGCCACTCCCTTGACCTGAATTTGGGTTGCCAGGCTGAACTTGCCTCTGGTCCTGATTTATTTAGTTAGTTAGTTAGTTATTTTTTTTGGCGAGACAATTGGAGTTAAGTGACTTGCCCAGGGTCACACAGCTAGTAAGTATCAAGTGTCTGAGGTTGGATTTGAACTCAGGTCTCCTGAATCCAGGGCCAGGGCTCTACCCACTGTGCCACCTAACTGCCCCTTGGTCCTGATTTAGAGACAGATCTTAGACTGGGCTCTCCTGGGAGTTCACATTTCCCCATTTGGGTGGGAGCAACTGGGGTTGACATCAGAAAGTTCTGACTGGTTTGAGGCCGACTCTCATTCAATAATACCATACCTGCTGACTATGTCTTTCTTCCTCTCCTCAGTTAAACTCTCTGAGAAAGATGTCTATATTATGTGACACCACTTCTCCTCTCACCTGCTTCTAATGGCTCTGTCCTTTGGTCCATAATCTCATCTTTCAATCAAAACTTCCCTCTCCAAAGTCACCAATGTTCTCTCTCTCTTTTTTTTTTTTTAGTGAGGCAATTGGGGTTAAGTGACTTGCCCAGGGTCACACAGCTAGTGAATATCAAGTGTCTACCAATGTTCTCTTAATTGCCAGATCTCAGTCCTCATCCTCCTGGACTTCTCTGTAGCCTTTGACATTGCCAATCACCATTTCCTCTTGTATACTCTCTCCTCTCTAGGTTTTTATGTCAATATTCTCTCTTGGTTCTCCTCCTACCTGTTACACCACTCCTTCTCAGCATCCTTTGTTGACCCCTTGTCCAAGTCATATCACTATGGTGTCTCTGAAACCTCTATTCTGGGCTCCCTACGTTTCTCTCTATACAATCTCTTTTTTTCTTCTTTTTTTTGGCAGGCCAATGAGCGTTAAGTGACTTGCCCAGGGTCACACAGCTAGTGTCAAGTGTCTGAGGCTGGATTTGAACTCAGGTCCTCCTGAATCCAAGGCCAGTGCTCTTTATCCACTGCACCACCTAGCTGCCCCTCTCTCTATACAGTCTCACTGGGTCATTTCATCAGCTTCTGTGAGTTCATTTATTATCTCTATACAAATAATTCCTAGATAGATAGATAGATAAATAGATGGATAGATAGATGATAGCTACATACATATGCATGCATACATAAAACAAATCCTAATCTAATGACTCCCACATCTTTATATCTAACCAATCTTTATATCCAATCCTCCAGTACTGCCTTGCCCATTACCTCTTAGACATCTTGACTTGGATGCCATGTAGGCAT
Organism: Dromiciops gliroides; assembly: GCF_019393635.1. Classification (NCBI taxonomy): domain Eukaryota; kingdom Metazoa; phylum Chordata; class Mammalia; order Microbiotheria; family Microbiotheriidae; genus Dromiciops; species Dromiciops gliroides. The sequence goes on from NC_057864.1 coordinate 411,065,951, forward strand.
CTCAAACTCACTAGGTCCAAAATGGATCTTATTATCTTTCCCCTCAAACTCTTCACATTTCCCAACTTTCCTATTACAGCCAAGGGTACCACTAGCTTTCTAGGCATTAAGTTTATGACCCCAAGATTAGCTTGGATTCTTCACTTGCAATCACCCCCCATAACCAATCTGTTTTCAAATCTTGTTGCTTCTATCTTTATAACTTCTCTTGTATATGTCTTCTTTCCACTCACAGCCATAGCCCTAAATATGGGCCCTCACCACTTCATACCGGAACTATTACAAAAACCTTCTGATTGATCTATCTGCCTCAAATCTCTCCTATCCAACTTCTATTCAGCTGCCAAACTGATTTCCCTGAAATACAGGTCTGACCATAACATCTAATAAAAGGTAGAATAGATAATGAATCAATATAAATATTTAACATATATGCACCCAATGGCAATTAAATATTTAAAAGCAAATTTAATCTAATTACATGGAGAAATAGGCAATATACCATCTTCCCAGTCCCTCAGGCTCACAACTCAGGAGCCATCCTGGACTCTACTATCTCTGTTCTCATAATTAATCTGTTACCAAAACCTGTTGATTTCACTTTTGAAATTACATCTCGGGGCAGCTAGGTGGTGCAGTGGATAGAGCACCAGCCCTGGAGTCAGGAGTACCTGAGTTCAAATCCGGCCTCAGACACTTAACACTTACTAGCTGTGTGACCCTGGGCAAGTCACTTAACCCCAGTTGCCTCACTAAAAAAAAAAAAAAAGAAAAAGAAATTACATCTCCTTCAACAACACCACCACCTCCTTGGTTCATCACCTCACACCTAGACAATTGTAATAGCTTAATGGTGGGTCTGCCTGCCTCAAGTTTCTCCCCCTCCAATCTATCTTTAATTCAACCACTAAAAGGTGATTTTCCTAAAATACAAGTCTGATCATATCACCTCCCTACTCAGTAAACTCCAGTGGCTTCCTACCACCTCCAAGATCAAATACAAAATGCTCTGTTTGGCATCTAAAGTCTTTCATAACCTAGTCTCCTCTGACTTTTCCAATCTTCTTATACTTTACTCCTCACCATGTACTCTTCAATCCAGTGACACTGTCTTCCTGACTATGTGTCACAAACAAGACTCTCTTTCTCTCAGCTCTGGGCATTCTTTCTGGTTGTCCAATATGACTGAAATGCTTTCCCTCTTCAATTCTGCCTACTGACCTCCCTGAATCCCTTTAAGTCTAAACTAAAACTACATCTTTTGCCAAAAAACCTTCCCCAACCCCTCTTAATTCTAGTCCTTCCCTCTGTTAACAAATTCCTATTTATCCTACAGATAGCTTGATTATCTCTATAGAGATAGAGATATCTATTTGCATATTGTCTCCCCTATGAGATTGTAAGTTCCTTGAGGTCAGGGACTATCTTTTGCCTCTTTTTTGTATCCCTAGTTCTTAGTACAGTGCCTGGCGCATAGTAAACTCTCAATAAAGGTTGATTGATTGATGAAAGTGATGACTTAAGAGAAACCTGGGAAGACTTGTATGAATTGATGCAGAGTGAACAAAATCAGAGGAACAATTTATATGATAACAACATTATAAAGAAAAACAACCTTGAAAAACTTAGGAACGCCAATCAATGAACAAAACATTCCAGGGGATTAATAATGAAGCATTCTGTCTACCTCCTGATAAAGAAGTGATGGACTCAATGTTCAGAATAAGACATCAATTTTCAGACATGACCAATTTTGTATTTTGTTTTGCTTGACTAAACATATTTGTTACAAGGATTTTGGTTTCCTTTGTTTCAATGTGGTAAGGGGGAGGGGAAGTTTCTGCCAAGAGGGAGGGACCTCTAGAAATAGGTCTACTCAAAAGAAAGAAAAAAGAAAAGTAATAAAAGAATAACATTAAAAGCTTTTTTAAATGCAGGGAAGAGTAAAGGAAGCCAAAAAAAGAGAGAAGTAGGAAAACTTTGAAAGACATGTTAAGTTTATTTTATATTTAAAAGGAAAAAGAAGATGTCTATAACAGAGACTTGTAGTCCCATGTATAATCCTGGTTTTCTGTATTACTTTATATATGGAAATGGTAATTTTGTTTGGTGCTTGTTAAGCTCAATATAAAGATAGATGATAGATAGAGACAGAGATAGAGATACATACACATATATTTTATTTTTTAAAGAACTGATAAGTCTGGGGCAACTAGGTAGCACAGGGTTATAAAGCACCAGCCCTGGAGTCAAGAGGATCTGAGTTCAAATGAGACCTCAGACACTTATGCACTGGGTGCCTCTGGACAAGTCAATTAACCCCAATTGCATCCCTCCCCACCCCCAATTTTTTCTTTAAAAGAATGAAATCTGGCAGCTAGGTGGTACAGGGGATAAAGCACCGGCCCTGGATCCAGGAGGACAGACCTGGGTTCAAATTTGACCTCAGACACTGGGAAAGCCACTTAACCCTCATTGCCCTGCCAAAAAAACAACAAAAAACCCCCCCAAAACCCCCAAAAAAATGAAGTCAAAAAGAGTTGTAGGGTTTTTTTGGTTTTTTGTTTTTAATTTTCCCTAAATTCCCTTCCTGTCACCTATTTGCTAACAGGCCTTTCCACGTAATTTTTCTTCTTTATATAAGCCGTTTTCTAATTATAATCTCTAATTTCCGATAAAAATGCATAATTGATCATGAATGCTTATATTGTGTGTCTGTATAAGTATTGTATTCTGGGAAGGGAGGAACATAGAGGAAGCAAGTAAATGGCTGAGAAACACCAAACCAAAAAGTGGGTCAGGGTACCAAAACCCAGCCCAATGATCAGACTTCTATTCTGATTTAAGAACCCAAGAGTTATATGTGATTTTTATCAATAACATCTATTTTCATGCTCCCTAATAGCAGGGCCATTTTGCCTCAAGATAAAAAATGAGTTCTTGTTTGTAGCCCAGTGTATAGCCCAGTCCTTAAACCTAGGGGGGTCTCCATCAAAACTCTAGCCTCTGAAAGGAATAGGAGGGATAGCAAGTAGAGGGGATGACCAGAGGTGTGGTCACGCTGTTCAGCCACTCAGTGCAAGAGGAATTAAAAAAAAGAGGGTGAGCTCAGCTAACTTTGCTCCTCAACAATGTCTAATAATTACACAGAATTAAACCTGACCCTATTTGCCTTTGCAAATTAGGTCAACAGACAGCAGAATGCTTTTTTTCTGTCTTTTCCTTTCCTATTGGCTGAGTTCAAAGCCTGGTAATATAACTTACAGACTCTTGAGAAATATCCTAGGGGAAACAACAGGATGCAAACAGATGATATGTCAGTATGCCAAAAGGAAGGCAGGATTTTAGTTTTTGGATCACCTTCTTACATCCTGAGCATCCCAAAGCATAATGTGCTATGCTATGCATCTGGAATATATACAAGGGAATCATGTTTGAAAACATCTGTGAGGAAGCCTTTTTTTCATTTAAAATCTTAATGAGGATTTAATAATCACAGTGAACCCTATGAATGTGATCTGAGCACTTTGTAAGCCCAAGGATAGATGATCTGTGTGGGTGGGGAAGTGAAAAATGTGCCAGCTCTGTTAGCAGGATCCATTTTAACACATTATGACAACTTTCTGACATATGATTGAAATTGTCTTAAAATGCAAGGCTCAAAGTCCACATTCCATAATGTGTGGTATTTGGAATTTGTGTCTTAAGAAGATGGTTGGTGGTAAGGCAAAATACCTTGGGGTCTAATTCCTTAAAGCCCTAAATTATGAGACTAAAGTTGCTAAAGGGAATACTTCCTCATCTTAAGTTTATAGCCCCATATTTGTTAGAGCTGATAATACATTAATATTTCTTTGGCAAATACAGATATGTTTGCCCTGTGACGATCTCTATTCAGTTGTGCCCTTAATTTTCAGACATTCTTTCATCCCAAAGGATGTAATGAACAGTTCTGATTGTTTTGGTTTGTTTTGGTTTTTATCAGTAACCATCAAGAATTCCATTTGACCAACAGAATTTTGTCTTTTTCCTGCTCTTTCTTGCTCTTTCTCTGAGCTGTCCACACCTCCTTTGGCAAATCACTAGCCTAAGAGAATTCAGGCATCTGCAACCGGCACCATTTCCTCCCTAACCCTCACTCCTCAACACAGATGCTCATAAAAACCCACCACAAAGGAAATAGGAAGCAGATGAAGAACATGTCATTTATTATTTCTTTTAAGCTCACTATTCAGTTCTCATTAGATCTGTTTTGAGTTCTTTTAGACTAGTGGGCCAATATTTCATTTCATGACTGTTTCCACACTATTTAATTCCACAGTTTGGTGGCAAGTGAAATGAGCTTGAAATGGAGAGAGCTCTGGGGGCAGCTAGGTAGCGCAGTGGATAAAGCACCAGCCCTGGATTCAGGAGGACCTGAGTTCAAATCCAGCCTCAGACACTTGACACTAGCTGTGTGACCCTGGGCAAGTCACTTAACCCTCACTACCCTGCAAAACAAAACAAAACAAAACATAAAAAATAAATGGAGAGAGCTGGGTTTAACCCTTAGCAGTTGTGTGGCCCTAAGTCTCCTAACCTCTTTAAGCTTCAGCTTTCTTGTCAGAAAAAAAAAAAAGTCCTTTCGCTGCCTACCTCACAGAGTTATCATAAGGAAAGTCCCACACAAATCTCAAAGCTACAAAGAAATGGAAGTGACTCCTAATTAGACTTTTTGTTTTATTCCATCACATGTAACATTGGACAAGCTAGCCAAATGATCGAAGCATTGGATTACTAATCTGAAGTGCCTACTTGCCTTGTTTGAATTTCATCCTTGTGAAAGAAGGTAAATTTTCCAGTATGGATAATGGGGTTGATGTAAAGGGGGAAAACCAGGGATGTTGCAAGAGGAACAGTCCAACAGAGGAAAAGTACATCCTAAGATAAAGATGACCAGTGTACTGTTCCTAGGACCTAATTTGTATATGACTGCAGGAGAAGATTCTGACAATAATCGTAAGGAAATCCTGATTCCAAGAACTGTTTTGGTAACTAGGGGACAAATCCACGTAGGCTCGTTATCATGTGAGGGCAGAAACATGGGTTCTGATTTATCATGATGAGATAGAAGTGAGTCATCTCACAGAAGAGATCCTGCTTTATACCAGTAAGGGATAAATAAGCTGAGCTGAGTTGAGCTGAGCAGAGCATAGGACTCTGAGACAGGTATGGGAAGAACCCTGAGAGCTTGCACTACAATGTGCTGCTGAGAAGAGCAAATTAGAGGACTAGAAGAAGCTTGCCTTTGCTTGTCCTTCCATTGCTGCCTACTACTTAAGAGGTGGCAGCTTCTCATAACCCAAGGGAGTCAACCTTGAAAATTTCAACAGATCACATCATTTATTTTCCTGCTTTTACTGAAAGGATGCAACAGTATCTAAGAAGCCTACAAGAGGAATATCCCAGCTAAGAAGCAATTTTGCCCATCACTGAATTATTTCACATACTGTTCCTGAGGGAGATAGTGGACACCAAGGTCTACAGTTCAGAGCCCCTAGGCATCTGAGTTCCCTACACTTGCGCCAATTTGCCATGATTCTGTAAATTTGTCATCACTATCCCTCTATAAACACTGTGAATCAGTGAGAGAGGGGGCTTCTGGCTTACAGTTGGAATGTTATATTATTATTCCTGCTTTGCCTTTGGTTAAATATGTGTTTCTGATTAAGAATTAATGGAATTCAGGGGCAGCTAGATGGTGCAGTAGATAGAGCACCAGCCCTGGATTCAGGAGGACCTGAATTCAAATCCAGCCTCAGACACTTAACATTTACTAGCTGTGTGGCCCTGGGCAAGTCATTTAACCCCAATTGCCTCACCAAAAAAAAAAAAAAGGGGGGGGGGGGTAATGGAATTCAACTCACTGATTTGTTAAATGGGAAAGACACTGGTGGTGGGGCTCAACAGCTAACATATACAGAAGTAGGTATGTATTTCCCCCATCAGAGATAGCTCTAGAACTCAGAGAGTGAGTTCTAGCAGCCGTCATGCTTCCTGAGAACTTCCTAACCTTCAAATTGGTTGAGTGAGCCAACCCAGACAGAAAAAAATAGAAATAAGCAGGGATTATGTGCCATACCTATTCTATTCTGGCCAATTACATCTCTTCTTTAGAGAAACATGATGACATGGTAGAAAAGCTCCCAGTCCTATCTCTGCCTTAAACTAGATGTATCCTTACCCAGTTTTGAAATCTTGGGCAAACAAAAAACTTTGGCTACTTTTCCCTCCAAAATGTCATTATTGGGGCAGCTAGGTGGTACAGTGGATAGAGCACTAGCCCTGGAGTCAGGAGGACCTGAGTTCAAATCTGACCTCAGACACTTGACACTTACTAGCTGTGTGACCTTGGGCAAGTCACTTAACCCCAACTGCCTCACTTTAAAAAAATAAAATAAAATAAAATGTCATTATTTAAGTACAAGCCCAGAAAACTCTCCCCATCACAGATGTGTTATAGATAGATTGCCCTGAAATAAAAACATCAAATAGTAAATAATTATTAACTCTCCAGGCTGAATTCTCTAGAGCTTCCAAGCTCTATGGATGTGAAATTCTGGCAAAATATTGAACATCTCAAGGGGCAGTGACAACAGATATGAATCACCAAACCACTGGGCTACCCAGCTCCATTCTCACATCTTATTATGATCCATCATGCTGCATGGATAGGATTATAAATCATATATTACAACTTTCTCATTTTGTAGGGAGAGAAATTTAAGGCCAGAAAGTTTAAGTGATTTTCCAGATGTCATATAATCACCAAGTAGCAGAATCAGAGTTCAAACTCAGGTCCACTGATTCCATACTTGGTATTCTTTCTCCTACATCACACTCGGTTTACTTATCTATGTACATATTGCATTTCCAAGTAAAATATAAGTTCCTTCAGGGAAGGGACAACTGTTTTCATTTTTGTCTTAGAATTCCTTTTATCTAGCATAGCATTGTGTATACTATGGGTGTTTAATAAGTGCTCATTGCAGCTTATTTGAGAGAAGGAAATGAGCACCTCCTAGAGTACTATGTACTAATAACTCTGGGGCTATATTCCATCCCTGAAGTTTCAATTCAGTTCAATTCAAGAAACATTTATTAAGTACCTACTGTGTAATTTAAGATTCTAAATGTGGATTCTAATCTGTTCCCCCAGTTTTGGGGGAAACTGACTAAAATCACTGATAAAACGAGTTTAGGTTTTTTAAGGGTTTATTGAAAAATAGAAAGAAAAAGATTGAGAACAGAATTCCAACAGCCTGGCATTCCTATCTTTCCTCAAATTTCCTGTGAAGTCCTCTGCTGCCACCACCACCATCAAGTCAGGAACCCAAAAGAGTGAGAGCTCTCCGCGCAGGCCCTCTTTCCTCCTTCCTGTCTCCTCCCAGAAAATAGGAGGCTCCTCAAGTTGATTGGCTGGTAGCCTTGATAGGCAGCACCCATGAGCAAACATCATTTCCTGACACCAAGGAAAAGCCACGTGGCCTTGCCCTCTGAGACATTTTCCTCATGGCGGAGCTTTCCCACAGCAAGTCTCCAGTAGGTGGCATCATTCCAATCATTACACTACCATGTACCAGGTATCGTGTTAGGTGTTAAGGATTTAAAGACAGAACAAAACAATCCCAGCATTCAGTGAGCTTAAAGTCTGATAGTGGGCCAGGGGATGGGACACATACAGATAATTACATACAAAATATCAAGAAAGTATATTTTTAAATAATTTAAGTGGAGACTAGGTATAATAGCCCTATGGCTAAGAAGGAGTGCTATCCTTGGAAATCTTCAAGGGGAAGCCCCTTAAAGATAGCAGCTAACATTTCTATAGTGCTTACTACATGCCAGAGACTGTGCTAAGCATATTACAATTATTATCTTGTTTGATCCCCACAGCAACTCTAGGAGGTTCATGCCATTACTGTCTCTATTTTGTGCATGAAGAAATGAAGGTAGACAGAGGTTAAGTGATTTGCCCAAGGTCACACATCTAA